>NW_011494869.1:5418902-5419210 GCF_000754665.1 Bison bison bison | reverse complement strand
TCTTCACTTTCTGCCATAAGGGTGGTGTCATCTGCATATCTGAGGTTATTGATATTTCTCCTGGCAGTCTTGATTCCAGCTTGTATTTCTTCCAGCCCAGCGTTTCTCATGATGTATACTGCATATAAGTTAAATAAACAGGGTGACAATACACAGCCTTGACGTACTCCTTTTCCTATTTGGAACCAGTCTGTTGTTCCATGTCCAGTTCTAACTGTTGCTTCCTGACGTGCATACAGATTTCTCAAGAGGCAGGTCAGGTGGTCTGGTATTCCCATCTCTTTAAGAATTTTCCACAGTTTATCATG
>NW_011494869.1:5417240-5418354 GCF_000754665.1 Bison bison bison | reverse complement strand
TCTTTCCTTTTCTCCTTTGCTTTTTGCTTCTCTTCTTTTCACAGCTATTTGTAAGGCCTCCCCAGACAGCCATTTTGCTTTTTTGCATTTCTTTTCCACAGGGATGGTCTTGATCCCTGTCTCCTGTACAATGTCACAAACCTCATTTCATAGTTCATCAGGCACTCTATCTATCAGATCTAGGTCCTTAAATCTATTTCTCACTTCCACTGTATAATCATAAAGGATTTGATTTAGGTCATACCTGAATGGTCTAGTGGTTTTTCCCTACTTTCTTCAATTTCAGTCTGAATTAGGCAATAAGGAGTTCATGATCTGAGCCACAGTCAGCTCCTGGTCTTGTTTTTTCTGAATGTATAGAGCTTGTCCATCTTTGGCAGCAAAGAGTATAATCAATCTGATTTCGGTGTTGACCATCTGGTGATGTCCATGTGTAGAGTCTTCTCTTGTGTTGTTGGAAGAGGGTGTTTGGTCTGACCAGTGCATTTTCTTGGCAAAACTCTATTAGTCTTTGCCCTGCTTCATTCCGTACTCCAAGGCCAAATTTGCCTGGTACTCCAGGTGTTTCTTGACTTCCTACTTTTTCATTCTAGTCCCCTATAATGAAAAGGACATCTTTTTTGGGTGTTAGTTCTAAAAGGTCTTGTAGGTCTTCATAGAACTGTTCAACTTCAGCTTCTTCAGCATTACTGGTTGGGGCGTAGACTTGGATTACTGTGATGTTGAATGGTTTGCCTTGGAAACGAACAGAGATCATCCTGTCGTTTTTGAGATTGCATCCAAGTACTGCATTTCGGACTCTTTTGTTGACCATGATGGCCACTCCATTTTTTCTGAGGGATTCCTGCCCGCAGTAGTAGATACAATAGTCATCTGAGTTAAATTCACCCATTCCAGTCCATTTCAGTTCGCTGATTCCTAGAATGTCGACATTCACTCTTGCCATCTCTTGTTTGACCACTTCCAATTTGCCTTGATTCATGGACCTGACATTCCAGGTTCCTATGCAATATTGCTCTTTACAGCATTGGACCTTGCTTCTATCACCAGTCACATCCACAGCTGGGTATTGTTTTTGCTTTGGCTCCATCCCTTCATTCTTTCTGGAGTTATT
>NW_011494869.1:5394190-5417140 GCF_000754665.1 Bison bison bison | reverse complement strand
GGACCTTGCTTCTATCACCAGTCACATCCACAGCTGGGTATTGTTTTTGCTTTGGCTCCATCCCTTCATTCTTTCTGGAGTTATTTCTCCACTGATCTCCAGTAGCATATTGGGCACCTACTGACCTGGGGAGTTCCTCTTTCAGTATCCTATCATTTTGCCTTTTCATACTGTTCATGGGGTTCTCAAGGCAAGAATACCGAAGTGGTTTGCCATTCCCTTCTCCAGTGGACCACATTCTGTCAGATCTCTCTGCTTAATCCTGTCTCCTTTTTCAAAATGTTCTTTTAGAAATAATTTTTTGCTTTTCAGAGCTTTATAATTTTTGTAAGATTTTGAGATCTCTTTTTATATTTTTTATAAAATTATAATTTTTGAGATCAAGCATAATTAAGATGGCCTATAGTTATTTAGCATAAATAAAGAACAGGGCAATTATAGTTTCTTTTTTCACACTCTTGTAGAGATTTTTTTGTTTAGATGTCATTAACATTCAGATGACAATTTTTTTCTGGTTTATTGAGATATAATTAACATACAGCACTATATAAGTTTAAAGTGTACAGCATAATGATTTGACTTGCACATTTTGTGAAATAATTACAATAAGTTATCATTCATCATTTCATATAGATAAGTATCATTGTTGTATTATGTTGTGTGTGTGTGTTTTGTAAACTCCATGAACTCAAAGTCCACTTTTAAAAAAATATTTATGTATCTGTTTATTTTTGGCCGTATTGGGTCTTTGTTGCTTCGCATGAACTTTCTCTAGTTGCAGCAAGCAGGGTCTACTCACTGCAGTGTGCAACATCTAGGTGCGTGGGCTCAGCAGTTGTGGGTCCTGGGCTTAGTTGCTCCTTGGCATGTGGGATCTTCCTGGATCAGAGATAGGACCCATGTTCTCTGCATTGGCAGGTGGAGTCTTAACCACTGGACCGCCAGGGAAGTCCTTTTTGTTGTTGTTGTTTTTAAGTGACATGATATTTAAAGTCAATCGTAGCAATCTTTTACAGATGAGTCAAGTGAGACCCAGGAACATTTAATGACTTGCTCAAATTGATACAGGTAAATACAATTGGGATTCTCAATCTCAAATTCTACTTTTATTCTGTGTAACCTCTACCCACCGGAGAAGGCAATGGCACCCCACTCTAGTACTCTTGCCTGGAAAATCCCATGGACGGAGGAGCCTGGTAGGCTGCAGTCCATGGGGTCACTAAGAGTCGGACACGACTGAGCGACTTCACTTTCACTTTTCATGCATTGGAGAAGGAAATGGCAACCCACTCCAATGTTCTTGCCTGGAGAATCCCAGGGATGGGGGAGCCTGGTGGGCTGCTGTCTGTGGGGTTGCACAAAGTCGGACACGACTGAAGTGACTTAGCAGCAGCAGCAACCTCTACCTACATGCAGTGGCACTGAATAAAAGGGATTCAGTATCTTATGAATGGTACTCATGATGACCATACTCAACCACTAAGTATCTGACCTGAGTTTTAATTTTTCTATCCAACTGAAGCCATTCCTGAATATATAACAAATACATTAATATGCACTGTAAGAAACATAATGAAATATAACAAATTTCTTGAAATTTTCAGCCTAAACTCTTAGTCTTTTATGTTGAAATGAGAAAATTTAGGATCATTTTAGTTGTGAGTCTTTACTCTGATCCAGAAGTCTTTTAGAGTTCCCAGTTATAAAACTGCTAAACGAACTGTGCCAACAACTTACCCAAATTCCTCATTTGGCTGTTATTAGTGTCACCGGTAAGCGTTTTATTTTTATATATGAAAAACAATGCCTTCTTATCATCATGGTATGCTGGCTGGTTTCTCTTGGGGGTATGGGGGTGTAGAAGGAGGGATTTTAAAGAGATTCTCACGGATACACAATGCTGGTACAAGGGTGAGGCAGATGCAAAATTTAAGGGCTTGCCAAAACCCACAGCTATCAAGATAAATGCCATTTTTATGGTATATTTTTAAAAAATCAAAATTAAAGAATTTTGATTCTTTAATCCAAAAGAATCAAAGAACCCATGATGAACAAAATGTTAGTATTTTAAGTGACGGCAAGACCCAGCAGGGTTGGAATCAGAAAATGATGAATGACGTGGGTTCTACAAGTGCAGAGTCAGATTCTGTCTTCCCTAGAATTTTGATATTCATCACAGATATTTCTTTTTTGGAAAAGAAAACATTGCACTAAAATATTATTTATCTTGATTGCTGAATTTTTGGCACCCCTTTAAATTTTCTGCAGTTGAGACAAATATCTCTCTTGCCTCACCCCAGCCCTGAACATCTTTGCCAGGGAAAGCTGGCAAGAAGCTCCCACACCACCCACCCCATGTGTGCCTGGCTTTGTGAGCTGAAATTTCTCTCCCTGGCATCACTGATGGCAGGAGAAAACTTTTTTTCAACTTTTTCCATTCGGACACATTTATCTGTTCACGGGGCACATCCTGCAGCCAGGTGCTGTCATGGGGTCAGCTGACCCGACAGACCAGTGAGGGAGAGTGTCTTCCTGCTGAGTCTCCACATTCCCTGGATGAAAAGTAAAACTTCTGAAAGTCCTAACGGAGGCACAAAGGTACACATTACCCACCTAATAATACCTGTCACATTGAATTCAACTTCTCTTTGGTGTCACCTGAATGTTCTCAAATGCTCCAAGTTTCTGACATTGGAGGACAGAGGAACCTGGCATGCTGCAGTTCATGGGGTTGCAACACGACTTAGCGACTGAATAACAACAAAATCTGAGGTTATTTTTCCTCTAACAATCAAACAAGAGGCTTGGGCATCATTGCATAGAGTTTGGGATGCTCCCAAGGGAAAGGGAGAAGGGTTTGTACTGCCTCTGTCCGCTCCTGCTTTCAGTCTCTGCTACCCTGACTCCCTAACCCTCAAAAAGTTCTTGCCCAGGCAGTTGTGATCCTCTCTGGGTAATGCTTTTCACTCCATGCAGACACTTCTTTCCTCACATCCCCAAGGTATCAGCAACAAGGCTTTTTGTGTAAGAGACTTTTCCTGAAGGTTTGTGGGGAACAAAGAGACTACAGCACAGTTCAGGACAGGAAACTATTTAAATTTTTAAAAAGATATGTTTGGATGAGCAAAGTCTAAGATCATTCACTGCCAGCAAATTTGCACTGCAAGAAACACTACAGGGGTATTTCTCAGAGTGAAATGAAATGGTCTCTGATAGAAACTTGGATCTTTGGGAAGAATGAAGGGCAAATAAAGAGAGTAGTATTAAGAACCATTTGAAAATACTTCATTTCTTTAAAATACTTATGAAATAATAAGTATTTTACATTAAATGGCACAATATTAATTTTAAATGGACTGTGAAATGTTAGGATATATATATATAATCTATATCTGAGGATATATATATATAAACTAAGATCCTGAAATATATGTATGTATTTTTTCTGGCTGTACCACATGGCTTGCAGGATCTTGGTTTCCTGACCAGGAACTGAACACAGGGCCTAGAGTGAAAGTGCCAAGTCCTTACCACTGGACCACTGAGGAATCCCCAAGGATATGCATTTTAATTTATACATTGCCTACCTCATTTTTAAATTTTTTTATCTAATTTTTATTTTATATTGGAGTATAGATGATTTACAATGCTGTACAGCAAAGTGATTCAGTTATACATATACACGTCTATTCTTTTTTCAGATTTTTTCCTATATAAATTGTTATAGAATATTGAATTGAGTTCCCTGGGCTTATTCAGTAGGTCCTTATTGATTGTCTATCTTTTTATATTGTGGTGTGTATATGTTAATCCCAAACTTGCTAATTTATCCTCCACCCACCCATTTGGCCACACCCATCTTTCCTCTTTGGTGACCATAAATGTGTTTTTGAGGACTCTGAGTCTGTTTTTGTTTTGTGAATAAGTTCATTTGTAACTTTTTTTTTAGATTCCACAGATAGGTGATATCATATGATACGACTTTTCCTTTATCTGACTTACTTCACTTAGTATGATCATGTCTAGGTCCACCATGTTGCTGCAAATGACATTATTTCATTATTTTTTATGGCAGAGTGGTATTTCATTGTGTGTGTGTGCCTCATCTTCTTTGTCCATTTCTCTGTCCATGGACATTTAGGTTGCTTCCATGTCTCAGCTTGTAAATAGTGCTGCAGTGAACACTGGGGTGAGTGCAGCTTTTCAAATTATGGCTTTCTCTGAATATATGCCAAGAGTAGGATGCTGGATCATATGGTAGTTCTATTTTTAATTTGTTTGTTTTCAGGTTTTTTAAAGAATCTCCATAAAAGTTTAAGTTATCCATAGTGGCTACACCAAGTTACATTCCCACCAACAGTGTAGGAGGGTACAGGGACCACTTTAAAGGTGCAAAGAAGCATAACAAAAAATCTGATAGACAAAGTAGGTTTCTGAAGAAATATTTAATCCAAAAGAAGACAAGATAGGAAGAAGAGAGAAGCAAACACATACCAGAGGACAAAGAAAAGAACAAATAATAAAATGGTAGACTTATATCCAACCAAATCAATAACTACATTAAAAGTTAATAGTCTACAGCACTTCAATTAAAAGTGGAAATTGTCAGAACAGATAAAAATGCCTGTTTCAACTGTACCCTGTCTACAAGACACATGAGAACAGTGACTATTATCAGAGATAAAAAGGGTAATAAGTATCACCAGGAAGGTATAGCAATCATTACATAACAGAGTTTCAGAGAGTTCATAAAGGAAAAACAGAGTGACAGAATTCAAAGAAATACATAGATAGATACATAGATAGAAATCTGCTATCATAATTAGGTATTTTTAACACCTTTTCAGCCAAGACAAAATAATCGTAAAAGATATAGAAGATTTGAACACTACTATCAACTATCTTGTAAAGCATCTGCCTATAATGCAGGAGACCCGGGTTCGATCCCTGGGTTGGGAAGATTCCCTGGAGAAGGAAATGGCGACCCACTCCAGTACTCTTGCCAGGAAAATCCCATGGACAAAGGATCCTGGCGGGCTACAGTCCATGGGGCTGCAAAGAGTTGGGCACTACTGAGCATGTGCACACACACCCACACACACCCCAACTATCTTGATCTAATTGATATTTACAGAACAGTGTACTCAACAAAATGCACATTATCTTCATGTTCAAGTGCCCCTGATGTATTCACAATGATCACATGCTAAGCCGTAAAACAATTCTCAGTAAATTTAAAGTGGCTAAAGCTGGGACCTCCCTGGTGGTTCAGTGGTTAAGACTCAGCGCTTCCACTGTAGGGGGCACAGGTTCCAACCCTACTGGGGGAACTGAGATCCTGAAAACTGCGTGGTGCAGCCAAAATAAAAGACAAAATGAAATAAAATGGCTAAAATCATATAGAGAATGTTACCTGACCACAATGAAATCATGAGTCGGTAATAATAATGTATGTAGAAAAATGCCAAATACTTGGAACTTAAATAGCACAGATCTAAATAATTAGGGGGCTTCCCAGGTGGTGTTAGTGGTAAAGAACCTGCCTGCAAATGCAGGAGATGTAAGAGATGCAGGATTCAATCCCTGCATCAGTAGGTTCCCCTGGAAGAGGGCATTTCAACTCACTCCAGTATTCTTGCTTGGAAAATCCCCATAGACAGAGGAGCCTGGCAGGCTACAGTTCATAGGGGCACAAAGAGTCGTGCATGACTGAAGCAACTTAGCATGCACACAAAAAATTAATACGAAAAGCCTCAGCAAATATTGGAAAGTATTTTATCTGATTGATTATAAAAATAAAATATACGAGCTCTGTGAGATCAGACAAAACAGTTCTTAGAGATATATTTATAGCTTTAAAACCAAATGGCAAAAAAAACAAAAAGACTTAGGTTTCACTTTCAGAAGCTAGAAAAAGAAGAGCAAAATAAACCTAAAGTAAATGATGGGAAGGAAGTAAGAAAGAGAAGGACCCAAGTTATAAAAGAGAGATCAGATAAACAAATTTAACAAAGCCAAAACTGGCTATTGGAAAAGATCAACAGAAATAACCCCCAGCTGTACTACTTCCCCCCTCCACCCCCTGCAAAAAGAGAGGACAAACTACCAACATTAGAAATAAAAGAAAGGATATCACTACAAATGTGGAAATTCAACAAGTCTCTTTCATAATCCTAGCAACCTTTTAAAAACGACAACCTGATTCTAAAATTTATATGGAGGACCTATTGATAGACTACCCAAACTGAAAGAAAAAGGAGCTTAAGGACAAGATAAGAAGGACTCCTGCTACTTGATTTCAAGACCTACTATAAAGTTATAGTAGTCAAGGCTCTATATCAAGATTCTATTATAAGGATCAACAAATAGGTTAATGGAACATAATAGGAAGTTCAGAAATATAATATGATTTAATTTTTGACAGAGGTATTAAAGCAGTCTAACAGAGCAAGGAGACTCTTCATTGAATTATGCTGCAACAGCTAGATATGTGTAATTTAAAAAAAACTCAAACATTAGCTTACGTACAAAAATTATTTTGAGGTGGAGCATAGACCTACATGTAGAAACTAAAACTATAAAGCTTCTCTAGGAGAATATCTTTTGTGACTGGTTGATAAAGATTTTTTTTTTTTTAAGACAGGAAAATGCAGGCCATAGACTGGGAGATATTCTTTGTAAAGAAAGCATTTATCTAACAAAGGATTGGTATTTGGGATTTAGAAAGGACTCCTGTAAGTCAAGAGTACAAAAGACAAATAACCCACTAAAAAATGGCAAAAATTTGAAGAGACACTTCACAAAGGATGCTAGATGAATGTCCAGTAAGCACTTGATAACATGCTCCATGTCATTAATTATCAGTGCGTGCATGCTAAGTCGCTTCAGTTGTGTCCAACTCTTTGTGACCCAATGGATTGTAGCCCTCCAGGCTCCTCTGTCCATGGGATTCTCCAGGCAAAACTACTGGAGTGGGTTGCCATTTCCTTCTCCAGGGGATCTTCCTTATCCAAAGACTGAACCTGTGTCTCTTGCATCTCCTGCATTGCCAGGTGGATTCTTTACCACTAGCTCCACCTTGTTCAGTTTCTCAGTCGTGTCTGACTCTTTGCATGGACTGCAGCATGCCAGGCTTCTCTGTCCATCAGCAACTCCCAGAACTTGCTCAAATTTGTGTCCATCGAGTCAGTGATGCCATCCAACCATCTCATCCTCTGTCGTCCCTTTCTCCTGCCTTCAATCTTTCCCAGCATCAGGGTCTTTTCCAATGAGTCAGCTCTTCACTTCAGGTGGCCAAAGTATCGGACTTTCAGCTTCAGCATCAGGCCTTCCAATGAATATTCAGGGTTGATTTCCTTTAGGATTGACTGGTTTGATCTCCATGCTGTCCGAGGGACTCTCAAGAATCTTCTCCAGCACCACAGTTTGAAGGCATCAGTTCTTCAGTGCTCAGCCTTTTTTATTGTCCAATTCTCGCATTCGTACATGACTATTGGAAAAACCATAGCTTTGACTATACAGACTTTTGTAAGTAAAGTAGTGTCTCTGCTTTTTAATACTGTGTCTAGGTTTGTTACTGCTTTTCTTCCAAAGAGCAAGTGTCTTTTAATTTCATGGCTGCAGTCACCATCCACAGTGATTTTGAATCCCAAGAAAATAAAGTCTGTCACAGTTTCCATTGTTTTCCTATCTATTTGCCATGAAGTGGTGGATTGGATGCCATCATCTTCATTTTTTGAATGTTGAGTTTTAAGCCAGCTTTTTCACTTTCCTCTTTCACCTTTATCAAGTGACTCTTTAGTTCCCTCGTCCTCTCTGCTTTCTCCCTTAAGGGTGGTATCATCTGCATATCTGAGGTTATAGGTATTTTTCCAGGCAATCTTGATTCCAGCTTGTGCTTCATCTAGCTCAGCATTTCACATGATGTACTCTGCATATAGGTTCCATATCCGGTTCTAACTGTTGGTTCTTGACCTGCATACACGTTTGCAGGAGGCAGGTAATGTGGCCTGGTATTCCCATCTCTCTAAGAATTTTCCACAATTTGTTGTGATCTACATGGTCAAAGCCTTTAGAATAGTCAGTGAAGCAGAAGTAGATGTTTTTCTGGAATTCCCTTGCTTTTTCAATGATTCAACGTATGTTGGCAATTTTGTCTCTGGTTCCTCTGCCTTTTCTAAATCCAGCTTGTACATCTGGAAGTACATTTGGAAGCTCCATCTGGGAAGCCCTAAAACAGTGTGTTGCCTCCCCATCAGGGACTCAAACCCCGGTCTCCTGCATGACAGGCAGGGATAATCACCACTATACTAACAAGGATGGCTTAGTTATCAGAGAAATGCAAATTAAAACTACAGTGAGGGGACTCCCTGGTGGTCCAGTGGTTAAGACTTTACTTTCCAATGCAGGGGGTTCAGGTTCGATCCCTGGTCCAGGAGCAAATTCAATAAAGACTTTAAAAATGATCCACATTAAAAAAAACTTTAAGAAAAAAAACACCACCACAGTGAGGTATCACTACACACCCACCATAACAGCTTAAATGAGAAAGGCAAACACCGTCAAATGTCAGCAAAGTACTGAACCAGTGTTAACTTTCCCATCTTGTTGCTGGGAGTCTAAAGTCATACAGCCACTTTGTTTGTTTTTTTTGTTTTTTTTTTAGCCCAGACACAGTAACTTTTATTTCAGTCATGTCTGCACACCTAAATTATGCTCTCACCTATCCCTATATGCTTTCTTTTTCTCACCTCTTTATTAGCCAAATCAATTCATAAACAAGTCCTTTCACTTCTACCGCTAAAGCATGAAGTCAGGAAGCTTGAAGGGGCAAAAAATTACATCTTTATTTTCAGTATCTTCTAGTGAAAATTTATTTATTTATTTATTTATTTTTTACATTTTATTATTTTATTATTTTTTTAATTTTCTTTTTTTTATTATTATTATTTTTTTAAATTTTATTTTATTTTTAAACTTTACATAATTGTATTAGTTTTGCCAAATATCAAAATGAATCCATCACAGGTATATATGTGCTCCCCATCCTGAACCCTCCTCCCTCCTCCCTCCCCATACCATCCCTCTGGGTTGTCATACAGCCACTTTGAAATGAAGCTATGGCAGTTTCGCATGAAGCTAAACATACCCCTACAACCCAGCAATTTTGGTTTTGGGTTATTTACCCAAGAGAAATAAAAGCATATGTCCAACAGAAAGACTAGTATGAGAGTGATAATAGCGTTTTTCTTTATAAAGCCCCAAACTGGAAGCATCCCAGATGTCAATCAACAGGAGCATGGATAAACAAATTGTGGTACATTCATGCGGTGAAAAGGAACAAACTACTTATTCATGCAATACCATGAATGAATTTCAGAAACATTATGCCAAGTGAAAGAAGCCTTAGACAAAAGAGTCCATACTGTGTCATTTCATTTATATGAAGTTCTAAAGCTGGCAAAACTAATCTTTGATGGGAAAAAAAAAAGGAGAATACAATGACTGTAGTGGGGAATTGGGAAGAGGCACAAGGGAACTTTCTGGATGGTAACAACATTTTAGATTTTGTTAGAGATTTGGATTACACAGGTGTATGCATTTCTCAAACACAATGAATTATATACTGTTACTATGAATGCATTTCTCTTCATGTAAGTCTTCCCTCAAAGGAAACCCCATAAATAAACAGTAAACTTTTGTCAATGATACATATTCTGAAATGCTAGGGAAAGTGCAACTTGCTTTGAAATGCATCCAGTCATATGTATATAGATGTTCACTATATAATAATTGCAGTTTCCTATGTTTGTAGTATTTGAAAATAAACTGTTGGGGGAAAAGTGAAATCTAGATAATGTCCAAGTGCGTTTGTAGTAGCACTGTTTGCAGTGGCCCCCAGTGGAAATAACATCTCTGTCCATCAGCAATAGAGAGGATAAATCAATTGCATTATAATCATTAAAATGGAACAGTCTCCAGCAATGAAAAATAAAAGATATATAACTATATGCACCAGTATGATTGAACCTCACAAATACAATATCAAGTGAAAGAAGGCAGATACTAAAGGGCACGCCCATCTTGATAATATACAAAAACAGGCAAAACTAGTCCATGCTGTTCAAAGTCAGGATAGTGACTGCCCTGGGGTGGAGTCACGACTGGAAAAGAATCCAAGGGCAGCTGCTAAATTGCCTGACTTGAGTGCTGGTTATATGGGTGTATGTGAAAAGTTAGCAGGTAGTAGACATTTATCTCTACATCTATTATTACTTCAATAAAAGTGTTCCAGAAAAAAAATTGTTAGACCTCACTGCTCTTAAAACAGGTTCCTCAGCCCCACCCCACCCCTGGGAATTCTTTGCCAGCCATTTTCCTCCCATTTCTCTTCTCCCAGCTCCCGGCCTCTGACACACCTATCTCCCTCACCTGCTAAGTGAGAACTCAGTGCAGAGGAATTTAGTTCTCAACCTCTACCCTGTTCTAGGCTCCAGGATGGAGTCAGCTAGAAAAGGCTCATGAAAGACTTTACCTAAACTGAAGAGCTGTGCAGCTCCAAGATAAATTCCTTTGCTTCCTGATGGCAACAACAACAGAATTGCTGCAGGCATTGTTTAAAAACAAATTGTCTTCCCTTTACGTGGGTGTCTGTGTCTTCCCTTTCTGCCACCTTTAGTTTATCCCTCTTACTGTTCCCCCCCACTCCACTTTTTTTAGAGATTTCTTTTTTTATGTGGACCATTTTAAAGTCTTTATTGAATTTGTTACAATATTGCTGCCTTTTTTTTTTTTTTTTTTTGTGTTTTGGTTTTTTTGGCCACAAGGCAGGTGGGATCTCAGCTCTCCGATCAGGGATCAAACCCACACCCCCTGCATTTGAAGGCAAAGTCTTAACCACTGGACCTCCAGGGAAGTCCCACCCCTCTCTTTCGCTTCAGTTGTGTTGGAATCTTTGTGACCCTTTGGACTGTAGCCCGCCAGGCTCCTCTGTCCATGGGACTCTCCAGGTAAGAACACTGGAGTGGGTTGCCATGCCCTCCTCCAGGGGATCTTCCCGACTCAGGGATCAAACTCACATCTCTTTTGCCTCCTGCATTGGCAGAAAGATTCTTTACTGCTAGTGCTCCCTGGGAAGCCCTTTTAAAGAGAGATAGTAGCTTACTTCTTTCACCAAATCTGTGAAGCAATGACTTGCCTCAGAGATTGTTCTGTTGTTTCAGCTCAGGCCCAAGATTCCCCTGGCTTAGGTAAGTCAACCCCACCAAAAGTTGGAGGTGAGGTTAGAGGTGGGGGGGAAGGGGTTAATGGATGATGGGGGGAGGGAAGGAGAAGAGGGAGGTGGGGAGAAGAGTAGGGGACAGAAGCACAGTGGGGTGAGGATCCAACTCTGCTCTTCTCACCCTTGTGATTGGTTGAGAAGTCTAGATGAATGCACATCTAAACAAAACAAGAAAACTATTCAACTAAACATTTCTTCTTTTGCTCAGATGGGTGAATTTCTCTCATCACTTGACGGATCAGAAGCCTTTGCCAGTTGATCTTTCCTTCTTCCTTGAAAGACTCCTCTAGGTGGCATCTTATCTCCCTGTCTGTTCCTTCTTGGTCTCCTGCCGACTTTCTCTTCATCTCTTTGACCTCTGAATGTTTGAGCACCCCAGGGCATGGTCCTTACACCCTACCTATTTAGTTACTTTCACTCTCTGTGACTCCACTCTATTTCGTGGCTTAAAAAAATACTATCCACACCCTAATGACTTCCACATTTGTGTATCTAGCCAGATTGCTCCGTTGAATGCCAGAACTGTTTAACTGCCTGTTCACCTAGATCTCTAATAGGCATCTGACATTTATCATACCCAGTACTGAGCTCCTGCTTTCCCTCCTCCAAACCTGTTCCTCCCACAGAGAGCTCAGTAAATGGCAACTCCATTCTTCCAGATGCTTGGGCCAGAAACTTGGGTGTCATTCCCGACTCCTCCCTTTCTCTCACCTCCCACCTCCAATCTGTCAGGAAGTCCTGCTGACTTCAGTGCAGAAGACACCCAGTCTCTGACTGCTCTCACCACCTTCGTTCCATTCGAGCCTCCAGCATTCCTCACCTGAATTATCAACAGCCTCCCAACCTCGTCCCCCATCAGCCTGATCTCAATACAGCAGCCAGGGTGATTCTGTTAAAATGCACGTCTGCTTGAAATACTCCATCAGCTTCCTGACTCGCTCAGAGTGAACGCCAGCACCCTTGCCATGGCCTGCTAGGCTCCACACAGCCTGGCCTCCTCTCCTTACTTCTCTCGCCTCACTTCTGATTGCTCTTTGCCTCACTGGTCTTACTCCAGCCACATTGCGCAGTCCTCGAACACACTCTTGCCTCTGTGCCTTTGCACATCCCCTTCACTCTGTTTCAAATGCCGTTCCCCCTCCACGACTCAATTTCTTCTCTTGTCTATGAGAGCTTAAGTCTGGTATCACTTTCTCAGTGAGGCCCTAGCCCCCCTGCCTAAAATTGTACATTTTCTTATGTCTTCTCTCTCTCCTTTCTCTGCCTCATTTCTCTTGCTGGCACTCCTTGTCATCTTTGACACATGTATTTTTCATGTGTTTATATTTTTAAAAATCTGTCTTCCCCCACTAGAATGTAAAGTCCGTGAAGGCAGGGATTTTTATATGTTTGGTTCACTGCCAAGTCTTCTAGAACTGTGCTTGTCATGTGTAAGTGTTCGGTATTTGGGAGCTTTTGTTTATTTCAATACTTATTCATTTATTTATTTAGCTGCATGCAGGATCTTCATTGTGGCATGAGGGATCTTAGTTCTCCTAAAGGAATTGAACCCATGCCCTCTGCATTGGAAGGTGGATTCTTAACCACGTTGGACCACCAGGGAAGTCGACCCCTTCCTTTCCCCTGCCTCCCCCAGTTGTGGCATGTGAACTCTTGGTTGCAGGGTCCTTTCTGTGTCATGTGGGATCTTGTTCCCTGACCAGGAATGGAATCTGGGCCCCGTGCATTGGGAGTGCAGAGTCTTAGCCACTGGACTACCAGGGAAGTTCCCCTCAGTGTTTGTTGGATGAGTGAATGGTTTCTTCAGAAGGGCCTGAGGGATGCTAACAGGTAAGAGGAAGTCCGTCAGATGAGAGAAGGCCAGAGGGGCCTACAGATACCTGGGAGGGGATGGAATTCTTTGGGGAATGGGGAGTCCTTGGAAAAGTGAGGAGAAAGAGAACTTTTAGCATAGAGAGTAAGAACTTGTGGAGTTGGCTGCTGTGGTTCAAATCCTGCCTTGGCCAGTTACTAGATATGGACAAGCCACCTCAATTCTCCGGATCTCAGTCTCCATGTCTGTAAAACAGAACATAGCACTCACCTCATAGGTTTGTTGTTGTTTTTTAAATGGGTGTTTTTTTGCTTGTTTTTGTTTTTGGGAACTAATGAAATGACATACAAACAACATTTAGCAAAGGCAGGGTACTTAGGAAGACTTGGTTCAAAAATTGCTAGTTATTGTTATTGTGAAGAGACACCTATAAAGTAAGACTTCCTGTTGAAGGCCTTGATGAGCGTTCAAATGGGACAGAGGGATGGAGCTAGTTGGGCTTGAGTTTTCGACTCAGGAGCAATAATCCCTCATGGTACACAACAGATTCTTCCTCAGAACTCTCAGTCCCCGGCCTCAGCTGGTTGGGTTAAACCTAATTCCTGTCCTGCATTGGCTAAGATGGCCCTGCTTCCAAACAAAAAGGCAATCAGAGTTAGGCGCAAGTGTGGTGTGAGGCCTCTGCTGGGGACCCAGCAGCTCCCAGACACGTCTGCCTGTCGTTCTGTTGCTGATGCAGTCAGAGCAGAGAGAAATGATTCACTTCCATCCCACCATCGACATCAGGATCCCAGCCAAGCACAGGTTTAGGGGTTGCTCGGCGGATTAATTTTTTTTCCCCCTTCCTGAGTTGAAAGAG
The DNA here is from genome assembly GCF_000754665.1 of Bison bison bison. NCBI lineage: Eukaryota > Metazoa > Chordata > Mammalia > Artiodactyla > Bovidae > Bison > Bison bison. Next base: position 5,403,187 of record NW_011494869.1, on the reverse strand, counting down.
TAACTTTGTGTTTCAAAAAGGTACTTTCTTTATACAGAGAAATTCTGTGGTGAGGGCTTGCTGGGCTTGGTTTGGGGATGAACCACTTTTGCTTATGTCTGGGGAGAGAATGAAATCTAGCGCCCTGGGTTTTTTTTTTTTTTCCTTTTCCCCTCCCACCCAGTAGACATGCAGAGCTGAAAGATGTCTTTCAGAAAACCTGGAGACGAGAGAGTTGACTCGTAGGTAAAAAGGGTGCCCGTACAGAAGGCTGCCAGAGAGAAGTGGCTTCTTGTTTGTCAGCGTGGGTTTGTGGTAAGGAGGTCGGTGAAGCCCTCCCCAGAGGACCCAGCACTAGACAGAACAAATGAAACCTCTATTTGTTCCTCTCGCCCCTGGATTTAGATGGTGCTTTATGGCCAGGGTTATGGGGATCAACCAAAACCCAGGCTGGTGTTTATTCCTGGGATTGCAGAGACAGATGCCTCTCTGTCCTTCCATTTTCCAGGCCAAGAGGGCAGGAGACACTTTCAATCAAACAGCCAGGCAGTGAAGAATTATTTTCGAGGTGCCCACGGTGTCCCCAATGCTGAGCCTCATAAATATAAATAGAAAAAGTACAGAATTGAGGCTCCAGCCCTCAAGGCACATAAAATCCAGTGAGCAGGAGGAGGCGTGGTGGGCAAAACCGACTCTAAGAAACTGAACTGACAGCAGTTTCGAGGTACCAAGAATTAATCTTACAGGAAGCATCAGAAGAGGGAGAAGGTGGGAGAAGGCTTGAGAGAGACCAGACGCACCATGGTGACAGAAAGCCTCTGTCTTCTGTTCCCTGCTGCAGTCTGGTGCTTAGGATAATGCCTGATACAGAATGGGGATTCAGTAAATATTAAAGGAAGGAATGTAGAAGGAGGGGGCCGATGTTAGGAGGATAAATAGGTGAGGAAGAGGGAGGAGGGCATTCCAGCATGAGGAAAGGCCCCGAGAAATGAGTTGGATGTCTTGGTGAGACTGGTTTAACCACAGTGAAGGGTGTGTAGTGAGGAGTAGTGGGGAATGAGGTTAGATATGGGGCCAGACAGGGGGAGGCTGAAAAGCCAGGCAAAAAAATGTAGAGGAGATCAACCTTCCTCCGTCAAGCTTTTATTGAAGGTGGACCATTTGCCAGGTGCTGAGGCCAAAGAAAGTGGTAGAGCTCTAAAGATGAATCAAAAGGCATCAGCATGTGTTGGGGGTGGACAGAATGGCTGCACTTTATTGTAATAATTGTGCACATGAGAGTAGGGAAGAAACTTTTTGAGGCTCTAATCACAGTTTGTTTGGATGCAAGGAACTGAGGTCATGCCCAACTCACTCAAATTAGTTTTGAGTTTATGGAAAGGTGTACCAGATATCCAAGGCTAGAAAGTAGAGTTCTTTCAAAAGGGAAACCAGAAGGCTCGATCTGGTACACCGGACTGGTTCTTCTCCCTCCCTTTCTCTTTGCAATGCCTCCTGGATTGTCTCTGACCTCTACCACTTCCTCCACACTCAGCTCCCTTCCCTCTCCGATTCTGTCTCTTGCTAGGATTTTACTCGGTGCAAGCTTCATACCTTAACACCACAACACCCTCCTGCTCCAGGCCCAGCCATCCCCATCCAATTTCTGAGCCTTTTAGGTCAGAACATCAAGGGAAGAAAAGCTGTTGGCTCAGCCCAGCCTCCAGATGGGTACCCTGAGTCAGGTGACCCTCAGAAACAATCAACTACGGTCAGGAGGTAACGCTCGTGATTCAAACATGGCTGCTTGAGCCTACTAAGACCTGCAGTTGAAGGCAAATTCCAAAGAAGTGTGAACCAGGAGGCAGTAATAGGTTAAAGATACTGGGAGAAAATCAGTTCACTTGGTAGGAGTGGAAAAGAGAGAAGGCTATCACACTTCTAAGCAAAGCCTGAGTTAAAGGTCTGATTTAGTGTTAGGGGTAAAAATAACACCCCAGTTGTGGATGAAAGCGGCATTTTAAAGCATTTAGGCTGGCTGCGGTCCATAGGACTTTTCCAAAAATCGAGAAACTGAAGGGACCCAGAGAGTCAAGAAAGCTTTTGCCTAGTCCAGAATGGAGCCGTGTAGGAATGGGGATTAAAAAACAAAAATGTAGCCTGAAAATTTTTTTAAGGGCAGAGTCTGCTTCTCATTTAATTGCTCTAACCCTGGCCTCATAGTTAGGCTCAGGGTAAGAAACTACGCATTTGTTGGACTGAATCGAACTCCCCTAAAACCCAAACAAGGAACACATTGTTATTTGTATTCCGTTTGAGTCCAAGCCAGGACCAGGAACACAAAACAAAAATCAAAATACGATTTTTCTGACTCCTGATTCAGGGCTTGGGTCACTGGAGAAAGACTTGGTGAGGAACAAAAATGCAGCAGAAGGAAAGTCTGGGCCAAGGTGCCTGGCAGAGGGCTAGATGAACAGATAGCCTGTGCGCAGTGGCTCAGAGGCAGATCAAAGCTGGCTTCCCCAGCACAGGCAGTAAGCGTGGCAGGAATCCGGACCTCTCACCCAGTCCCCCACCCACGCTCACAGATGGAAAGCCACCCCATTAGTGGTTACACCTTTGAACACTGCCAACACATGGGCATTTGTGACAAAAATTTTATAGTCTAGCAGGTAGCTCTTTCCAGATAGGTGGTTGTGATACAAGCAGGTCACGTGATTTCTGGCTGACTCCCCAGGTTCACAGCACACTCGGGCAGGTTGCTTAACTGCTTGGCATCTCAGTTTCTTCTCTTTGTAAAACCAGTAATGATTAAATCCTTAATGAGAGTCAATGAGGAGATTAAATGAGAGAATATAGGCAAAACAGTTAAGTCAGTACCTGGCACAATCATCACCATAATTGCTACCAAAAAACTAGACTGCAGAGAAGAGCGTCCCAGGCTGGAGGGCCCCGGAGATCATTTAAACCTGCAGAGAGCGACCTGTTGGTGGCTGTGATTTGGATGTAGTACTCATCCCTCTTTTCTTCTGGGCTAGATGAATGATTGGTCCAGGAACAGCCATAGCAATTAATCAAGACCGATCAGAATTCTTCCCTAGGATTTTTCCAGTTGGATCTTTCAGTGATAGAAAAGAAAATACCATCACTTCACCACTCCCCCTTTCCCTCCTTAACCGTAAAGATGTGAGCCCAGAGCTCCATTTCTTCCTTTCCTCCCTTGTATATAGAAGCTGGCCTGAAAGACTAAAGATGATTTGCAGAGAGCACCTAGGCCAGAGTCTCCTAGCTGGGCAGAGCCCAAGTTCCTGAATCCTATTGACCCTAGATCCAAACCCCTACTCCCACTTGTCTGCAGCCTGATTACAGTAGCCCTTAAATTAATCTCTCTTTCCCGCCTGATTTTGCTTTCTTGCTCTTTGCTCATCCCCCACCCCCATCCTCTTTTCCTTCTTAAACTGCTTGAGATTACATTTCTGTTACTTGCAACTAGAATTCGTGCTTGAGGGTCAATTCACGAGGAGAACATCTGAGTTTGCATTTTCTTTTACATTAGAAAACAACAATACATTAAGTTTCATGGCAAAACAATATAGGTTATTACAGTTTATATTATTTTGTTTTTAAATAAAGAACACTAGTGAAAAAAATTGATGGTGATTTGTAGCCACCAAAATGTTGGGATTTGGGTGTAATACTATCTTGGACCATTTGAAAAGGAGCAACCTAGGGGCAACATTTACAAGTTACATCTATTAAATTTTTGAGTTGTTCTGAAGTTTGAGTGAATTTACACCAAGGGTTGCAAACCTCAGTGCTACAGGAGCCAGGCAGGTAATGTCAGTAAGTGAGGTGCATGGTATGATGGTGAAAGACAAAAGGGAGTCATGGGGACTGTGGCAAAGTGGTGAGTGCTTGATTTATCTTAAAAAAGCTGCTACCACTCAGCCCCAGCCCATTGTTTCCATGCATAAATATGGGCAAAGAGTTGACAGAGCCTCTAGTTTTTAAAGGATTCTGAACATTTGGGATGTTTGATGTGACTAAATTTTGAAATTTAGCTGTGAGTTCAACTTTAAAAAGTGGGCGTGTAGGTAGAATGACCAACTATTCTAGGACTCAGGGATTTCCTGGGGTGTGGAAGTTGCATTGTGAACTAGGACAGGTTAGTTAACTTACGTGCAGCCCACACAGAACTCTTGTGAGACCTCTGGCTCACATTTCATGGTGTGAAATGAAATGGTCTCATTTCACCTCAGAACGATCTAGTGAAGTAATGTGTGATCAGTAAGATTAAGGCCTCTCCCTACTGTTTCCCCTCCATGGCTCTAAAATCTCCTCTCTGCTTGGAGAGGACAGGGCCTCTGGGCAGCCAGGAGATTAAGGAGTTTTCTCCTTAATCCCCCTTCTTTAGGTTTAAAGAAAGGCTCCATTTATAATTGCATTCCATATAGTGAACTTGGACGTGGTCCACTTGTATGAATGTGGAGACTGAAGGCGCAGAATTGGGAGGTGCCTTGCTCGAGCGAATGGTATGTTGGTGGCAGAAATTAACCCCAAGCATCTTGTTTGCTGGCTCGGTACCTGTCTTCTCTATTAGGGAAAGGAAAGGAGGCCAGCATTTGCTGATAGTCTTTAGGGTGCCAGGACCCAAGCTTGGTACCCATATTAGCCCTCCTAATTCCCAACGGATTCCTGAGAGAAGAACTGGAGTCCCAGACCCGCACCCTTTCCAGGCCACCACCCTGCCAATCTAGGTGTGCTGGGAGAGTGTTTGGGATTGCCAGGTTGTCACTGCACAAAGGGAGGGAGGGATGTGCGACTCAGGGTAGAGTGAAATTAGGGATAAAAGAGGATCCCTCTGCACAAGGCTCACCAGCTGTCAGTGGCTCTGGGTGGGTTACAGGGAAAGACAGGTCCACTCGTCATGAAATCATTCTCTGATGAGGTGATGCATGTTAAGTGACCTATAAACTTTTAAGAACATTCCAGACCCACTCATAAGCATTAGGAATCATTCCCTTTGGAAAAGCTGGTGTTCTTGAGGCAACAGAGCGTATACCAGCCAAGTGGGGAGGGGGGGGCCATTAGGATTTCCTCTCAACTGGAGGTCTGAATTCTTATAAAGGAGCCGGAATTAGAAATATGGTTTGTGTCTCATTAATACTTGGAGCCCTTATATCTTATATGTGTCTCTGACCTCTTTTAACAAGAGGAGCAAAAAGAACTGTATTATATCACAGTTACCAGAGGATGTTTTTTCAGATCTGAGTTCAAGTTGCAGCTCTTTCACTTAACTTGATGGGTGATAAAGGTCACAGGCTTCTAAACCTTTCTGGCCCTCAGATTTCCCCCCTAAGAATGAGGCTTAACAAGACCAGGACGTGGGGCTATCAGAAGGGTTAAAACAAAATGATACACACCTTCCATATGACCCAGACATCCCATTCCTATATATTCACCCAAGAGAAAATGATAATGCATGTTCCAGGATGCTCATACACACACATACACACAATTGTATTTGAATGTTTACATCAGTTCTATTCATAACTGCCCCAAACTGCAAACAACCCAAATGTCCTTCAATTGATGAATGCGTAAACAAACTGATACATCCATACAATGGAATAGAACTCCTTGAAAACGAGGAATAAACTACAATGGACCCTTGATCAGCATGGGTTTGAATTATACTGGTTCACTTGCATGCCAGTTTTTTCCAATAATAAATACAGTATTATATGGTATGCCATTGGTTGAATCTGAGGGTGTGGAACCATGGATACAGAGGAACCTCAAATATATAGGGTGAACTGTAAGTCATATATGAATTTTCAGCTGGGCAGAGAGTTGGTGCCTCCAACCTCCGTGTTGTTCAAGAGTCAACTGTATTGATACACACAACGTATACAATAATAGTGGGGATGAATCTTAAATGTATTCTAAGTGAAGGAAGGCAGACATAAACGGTTACAGTACTGGATTATTCCATTCATATGACATTCTTGAAAAGGAACAACTCTAAGGACAAAAAACATGAGTGAACTCCAGAAAAATAAATGACCCAATCAAAAAATGGGCCAAAGAGCTAAATAGACATTTCTCCAAAGAAGACATACAGATGGCTAACAAACACATGAAAAGATGCTCAACATCACTCATTATCAGAGAAATGCAAATCAAAACCACTATGAGGTACCATTTCACACCAGTCAAAATGGCTGCGATCCAAAAGTCTACAAATAATAAATGCTGGAGAGGGTGTGGAGAAAAGGGAACCCTCTTACACTGTTGGTGGGAATGCAAACTAGTACAGCCACTATGGAGAACAGTGTGGAGATTCCTTAAAAAACTGGAAATAGAACTGCCTTATGATCCAGCAATCGCACTGCTGGGCATACACACTGAGGAAACCAGAAGGGAAAGAGATACGTGTACCCCAATGTTCATCGCAGCACTGTTTATAATAGCCAGGACATGGAAGCAACCTAGATGTCCATCAGCAGATGAATGGATAAGAAAGCTGTGGTATATATACACAATGGAGTATTACTCAGCCATTAAAAAGAATACATTTGAATCAGTTCTAATGAGGTGGATGAAACTGGAGCCTATTATACAGAGTGAAGTTAGCCAGAAGGAAAAACACCAATACAGTATACTAACGCATATATACGGAATTTAGAAAGATGGTAACAATAACCCTGTGTACGAGACAGCAAAAGAGACAGTGATGTATAGAACAGTCTTATGGACTCTGTGGGAGAGGGAGAGGGTGGGAAGATTTGAAAGAATGGCATTGAAACGTAAAATATCATGTATGAAACGAGATGCCAGTCCAGGTTCGATGCACGATACTGGATGCTTGGGGCTAGTGTACTGGGACGACCCAGAGGCATGGTATGGGGAGGGAGGAGGGAGGAGGGTTCAGGATGGGGAACACATGTATACCTGTGGTAGATTCATTTTGATATTTGGCAAAACTAATACAATTATGTAAAGTTTAAAAAATAAAATTAAAAAAAAAAACACATATGAGTGGTTGCTAGGGGCTGGAGAAGCGAAAATCATTCAGTCGTGTCCAACTCTTTGTGACACCATGATCCCCATGAACTGTACAGTCCATGGAATTCTCCAGGCCAGAATACTGGGCTGGGTAGCCTTTCTTTTCTCCAGGGCATCTTCCCAACCCAGGGGTCAAACCCAGGTCTCCCGCATTGCAGGTGGATTCTTTACCTGTTGAGCCACAGGGAAAGCCCATTGTGGCTCAGGGGCCAGAGATGGGAGTGTAAATCGAGTGGCAGAGAGGGTGGGTAGTGAATGACTACAAAGAGTCGGGAAAGAATTTTTGAAGGGAGGTGGGGAGGTGATAAAATCTTTAAATATCTTGATGGCAGTAGTGGTTGCATGACTGTATACATGACAGTCAAAACTCACAGGACTGTCCACTGAAAAGGGTGAATTCTCCTGTATGTAAATGATGCCTCGTTATACCTGACTTTTAAAACGGCAAAACAGGGACTTCCCTAGCAGTCCTTCCAATTCAGAGGGTGTGGGTTGGATCCTTGGTTAGGAAGCTAAGATCCTACATGTCTCCTCATCAAAAAACCAAAACATAAAACAGAGGCAATATTGTAACAAATTCAATAAAGACTTTAAAAAAAAATGTCCAAACAAAGGAAGAGGCCCTGGCTCAGTGCCCCCCAGGAAGAAAATAGCTACAGACTCCTTTGCACAAAAGTGTTAGTAACAATGTGTTTTTCTCTCCAGCATTTTTACTTTTGTAAAAAGAGCTTGCAACTTTTATAGGAAAAAAAAAGGGTGCAATCTGTGCATGTGTATTTATATTTGTATGTATGAAAAGATATACAAGAAACTAGTAACCGCTGTGAGGTGACCTTGGGAGTGGGATAGGAACTGGGCAGGGGGGACCCAATCGGAGAAAGACTATTAAGTATAACTGTGTGTGTGTGTGTGTGTAAGACATTCACATGGTTAAAAATGTATGTCATTTTATACGCATTTATATAAATGGTATGTAATTTTTGAATTACGTGAAAGTATTACCCATGTAAACATTAAATAACAAAAAAATAAAAATGTTTAAAAAAAGGGGAAGTCTTTAATCCCCAAGCATGACTCTCCTCCAGTGGAATCTGTGAGGGGGTGGCATTCTGTGGCAGTCACATCACATGAGCGTCTGCTTCCTCGGCCTCTGCCCCACCCACCCTGCTAATAGACTGAAGACGGGACTTGGCTTCTTGGGTCAATGGGATTCTCAAGAGGGAACAGAACTGCGAACACCCTTGTTCTCCCTCAGGCCTCTCTCCCGCATGTCTCCCAATGGCAGAAATCTCTTTTTTTCTCTCTTTCACCCCACAACTGCAGTAGGACTTCGCCTTACAGATTCTTCCTGAAGGAGTAAATTATAGGCCTGAAGTCATGCTTTGGTCTACATGTCTGGTATCAGACTCTTAGATGCTTTCCCAAAGACATATTTTGGGAGAGAGCAAGCAGACCACCTATATTTCAGGTGCCTGGGCCATTTCAGGACACCTGAAATATAGGGCAATGGAAAGACATACGTTGATTACTTCTCAGTCTTTTTGGGGGTGGAGGGGTGTAGACCTGGCTGAGAGCTCTAGGAAGGGCCAAGCCATGGCGTCTGTCATGTTTGGGAGGACTGGCTTGGGCTGGACTCAGGTCTGACTTTGAATCTCACCTTGGCCTCTTCCTGTGTGTGAGCCCTTGACTCAGAATTGCTGTACTTCAGTTTCCTCATTTTTGAGGTGGCAATGCTAACAACACCTATATTGAAGGAGGTAGCCATGAGGGTGAGACATGAAGTGGGGACCACAGGTGAAGGATGAAGGAGGGACGAAGGAGGCACCCTGGGTGCTCACACCCAGATGCCCTTCTCAGCCAGCTCCGCCTGGCGAGGCCGAGCATGTGGTTTAGGGGCAAAGGGTGACAGAGAGGAGCAGTGAGGTGGAACAACACCAAGAATGAAAGCCGAGCCGCGGGGCTGACTCACTG
>NW_011494869.1:5363027-5394090 GCF_000754665.1 Bison bison bison | reverse complement strand
CTCACTGGCTGACTCATTTCCTTGCCCGGGGATGATGTGAGCCTGCACCGAGCTGCTCCTCTCATCTTCACACCCTCTGCTCCCTTTTTGTGGGGAAGACCCCAGGAGGATCGTCCTGCCTTCCTCTGGAGAGCAGGAACAGAGTTCTGGACCTTCTCTGTCATAACCAGGACCAGGGGAGAGGGCAGCTAGCTAGCTACCAGGTCATTTTCCAATCCGCAAAACAATAGTCCCCGCTCAACGTGATCATTTGAAGAAAGGACAGTTTTTGCCTTGGAATGTGTGAGAGATTCTTGGCTCTTTGTGCCCGTTTCGAGATTATCACAGGGGTATCTGCACCCTGCAGAATACTTGGAAAGCTCAGAAGAGTGTAAAGAAGCTGGGAAAAAAAAAAAACAACACCCATAGTCCTATCATTTAGATTCAGGCATGATGGTGAATTTGGTATTTTTCCATTCAGATTTTTTCTCAGATTCTACAGTCAAGTTTATGCTGTTTATATTTGAGACAGCACTATTCAAAAGATATGTGACTGTTTTGGTAGCCTCATTAAAGAAAAATGTAAATAAACAAGTAAAATTAATTTTAATAATTATTTAATCCAGTAGATCTACCTTTTCAATATAAAATCAATATATAAATTTTGAAAATTTAATAATTTCATTAAATTTCTAATGAAAGATTTTTACCTTCTTTTTAACTCTTTGGAATCTTTTTTGGAGGAATTCCTCAGCAGTCCAGTGGTTAGGACTCCACACTTCCACTGCAGGGAACATGGATTCAGTCTCTGGTTGGGGAAGTTTCTGCTTGCTGAGTGGCATGGCAAAAAAAAAAAAAAAGACATCTTTATTTTTCTCCTACACTCTAGCACATCTCAATTCTTGCTAGCCAGGTTTCAAGCATTCAGTGGATACATGGGGCTAGTGGCAACACTGTTAATCAGCCCAGCTCTATACAATTTCTATCTTGCCTTAGTTATTGCTTAAATTGTATCCTAAGTGTTTCTTCCGGAGAAGACAATGGCACCCCACTCCAGCACTCTTGCCTGAAAAATCCCATGGACAGAGGAGCCTGGTAGGCTGCAGTCCATGGGTCCGCTAAGAGTCAGACAGGACTGAGCGACTTCACTTTCACTTTTCACTTTCATGCATTGGAGAAGGAAATGGCACCTCACTCCAGTGTTCTTGCCTGGAGAATCCCAGGGACAGGGGAGCCTGGTGGGCTTCCGTCTATGGGGTTGCACAGAGTCGGACACGACTGATGCAACTTAGCAGCAGCAGCAGCAGCAGCAGCAAGTGTTTCTTCATATCATAAAACATCTTTTTGAAGAAAAAGAAAACTTTTAAGAGTTTAAGCAACATATATTGGCAATAGATTGGTATTTTGTTTTGTTTCTCTTCACTCAGGCACAATGTGTGTGAGCCATTTGATACAATTTTCTCCATACTCTTTTCTCCTAGGTATTCATATTGAGCAGAAATTGGACACATACCATATGTGCTATTATATAACTGTTCTTTTCACTCAAGGATACATTGTGAACGTACAAACAATAATGATGACAGTGTCACCTTTGAGCCTATGAAGAGAGCCAGGCAGGTTCAAACACCTGTGCTCATCTCCTCAGTGGGAGGGGGATCACTTGCATTCCCATTTCTCAAAAGTGATTTTCATCACTGCAAAGTTGGGATTCCACCCAGATCATCTGATTTTATCTCTGGAGCCTTTCATTTGGACCATATGGTCTTCTCCTGTAGGGAGGCAAGGGGATCCAAGATATGCCAAAGAAATATTTACAAATTAACTTTTGCAATAGGATTCTCAATAAATCAGAGCTGTCTCTACCCTTGGGTTTGCCTAGCAATCTCTGGAATTACCCAGGTAAATCCTCTCTGCCTCCCCTCCCCCCTGGGCTGTCATCTGCTTTTGACAGCCTTTTTCTGCTTCCATGTTTCTCCTCCTCTGTAACTTCCAAGGAAGGGAATCCTGAGAGTCTCTCTAAGTCAGAGTTCTCAACTTCATCGCTGCTGACATTTGGGTCAGATAATTCTTTGCTCTGGGAGGGAGGGGAATGTGCAGCTCTCCTGTGCGCCATAGGTTGTTTAGAGCATCCCTGACCTCTGCCTACTGATGCCAGTGGCACTTGCCTCCAAACTGTGACAAACCATTCCTTCTAGATGCCGTTGGGGTGAGGGGGAGGGGGGAACATTGCCTCTGTTTGAGAACCACTGCTCTAAGTGTTATTAGATGGAGGAATCTTTGCTAACCCAAGTCATTTGATGTGACCCTGAGATGAGGTAGGACGATTACTTCCTATAGAGACTGTTGTCCTCACTAAGATAGGAAACTTTTTCCTCCGCCAGTGAGTCTCCAGTATCTGCATCTAATAAGCACTTGATAAATGTGTGCACAATCAAAGATGCTGGTGATTTGTTGTTGTTGCACTTTATATTAGGTTTTTCAAGATTGAACTAAACGCACCCAATACATGTCCTCAGTGACAGTCCTTTTTACAGATCCATTTCTCCTGGAGTTCTATGCCTTTCAGATTCTGATATTCAATCTGTTATTTTCCTATGCCAAAGAGAATAATATGCAGTCTTAGCATTTACATTTCTGACTATCACGTTACATTTGGACTGTGCATGTATGTCCTATGCTATACTGACAAATATTTCTATGAGGCAAAGGGAAGATGAATTTTCGTATTTGCATCATATGCCATCTTTTGAGCATAGTGTGATCAACTGTTTTTCTAATTTAGGGTATTTAGATTGTTTCAGATTTTTTCCTATTTTAAATAACACTGCAGGGAACCTCTTTGTGTATATATCTCTGCTGTGCACTTTTTAAAAAAAGAATTCAAAAGAGCAAACCTCTTCCTGCTCAACATATAGTTTCCTTTGCTGAATTTTTTACCTGAAAACTCCTCTGATTCAGGAAACAAACCTCCAAAATGAACTAAACTAGTAAGATTACATTAGATTCAGCTTGAGTTGGCTTCCCCCTTTATGCCTATAACTAGAATCGTGGCTTTGGAGACAACCTCATTGTCTGTCCCTCCAGTTCTTTGAGCTTCAGTGTCCTCATCCATTAAGTGGGAGTAATAGTAGTACCAACTTCATGGCGTGGCTGAGGTGAGGTGTGCAAAGTTCTAGGCACCTATTAAAACCAATTTTAAAAATGTTAAGTATTAAAATGTTAATGGTAGAATCTAAGTGGTGGATATATATGTTCCCTATATATTAATAATGATTTCAACTTGTCTATGTGTTTGAAAGTTTTCATAATAAAATATCGAGAAGGGGTAACTTTGTAGATTAATGTTAGTTGATCTCAGAACTGTTTACTAAAAAGAGAATGGAGCAAATCTTAGAAAAAGTCAGGCACAAGGTAAGCACGTTATGCCAAGTTTGAAATGTGTAATCTGTTCCTTGGGTATCATACCCAATGTATTTAGATCTTCCTTGAGTAGAAAAGTGTGAGCAGAACTTGTGTGAGTGCTGGAAAGGACTGTTGGTTATTTTACCATCTGGTCTCAGAATATAAACCACAGTGTGGGAATAGCATATGCTGTAGAAATGGTTTAGTTTAGTTTTTTTTTTTTTAAGTTTAGGAGATTAAAAAAGATATATATATATATATATAGTTTGTTTTCAAAGTTACTTTAAAACATTTAGAAAAAACACGTGGTTCCAAGTCGAATGCATCTGAATTGCAGTCCTTTTTAAGCTGCTGAGTGGTTGTGTGACATTTAGTGGAGTCGCCTCTCCTCCTTGGGTCTCAGTTTCCTCCCCTGTGAAATGGGGATGAAAATAGTACATTAATCACAGAGAGATGGGAAGATGAAATAAGAGCGCATAAAAGTGTGCGATGCTAGACTTGGCACAGGGTGAAGGTTAATACCAGTGTAGTTTCTTCTGTTCTAAGGGTCAATGTTTATACATTGTTTTGGCAGTGAATTTTACAGAATGCTGCTCTGATAATGTAACCAAAGGTGATTCTGCTGTTGGGAAGGTCACACAGGGCTCAGGAACTGCCCACAGGCGAGCGCTGAAAAACTCAGCATATTGTTGTTCCGATTTCCTCCTATTCAGAGGCCCTGCACGTGGTGACTGGCTTTATGATTTCACTGAGATCCCTCCCAGAAATTTCACTTTGACCTTAAATGTGTGAAAATTCCATTCCTGGCAGGCATAGCACACTGCTTTGGGGAAGAGAGCTGAACCTATTTTGTGTTTTGAATCTTTTGCTACTGGTTAATATTGGAGGACCCAAAACGTGAGCCCATGATGGGCAGAATATGGGCTGGCTATTAACCTGTTATGAAATGCCATGCCCCTGTGTTTCCTGATATTTACAGGATACGCCCCCTCTTTGTACGCTTCACCACTGGCAACGCAAAACACATTGAAAATTACACTCATTATTTTCTGTAAAAATCATGGCTGTGGCCAGCATCACCATCCCCTTGGCATAGGAGAGAGGAAGATAAGCCTTCATGTCAAGGAAACGAGGCCTCCGCCCCACAGTCAGATACAGCCCTTGCCAGAGTGCATGACTGATGGAGTATATAGTGGGGCTCCCCTTATGCACTGCACAGCCTCATGGACCCTGGGAACAGCATGGGTTTGGAGTTAGGTAGAATCTACTTTGAATCTAGTCCCAGATATTTACTAGCTGTTGGAGAAGACTCTTGAGAGTCCCTTGGACTGCAAGGAGATCAAACTAGTCAATCCTAGAGGAAATCAGTCTTGAATATTCATTGGAAGGACTGATGCTGAAGCTCCAATACTTTGGCCACCTGGTGCGAAGAACTGACTTTATTGGAAAAGACCCTGATGCTGGGAAATATTGAAGGCTGGAGAAGGGGACGACAGAGAATGAGATGGTTGGATGGCATCACTGACACAATGGACATGGGTTTGAGCAAGCCCCAGGAGTTGGTGATGGACAGGGAAGTCTGGTGTGCTGCAGTCCATGGGGTCACAAAGAGTTGGACACGACTGAGCAACTGAACTGTCTGATTGCGACCCTGACCCAGTTACTTAACCTCCTGAGCCTCAGTTTCTTCATTTGACTGTGATTTCATATGGTTGTTTGAAGGCTTAAATGAGATAGAATTTAAATACTGTATGTGTGTGTTTCAGTTCAGTTCACTCACTCAGTCGTCTCCGACTCTTTGAATAAACATAAAAGAAAATGCCTGGAAAGAGACACAAGGAGCTATTAGAAGTGGTTAGAATTTAAGGGCAGAATTACAAGGCCTATTTTGGTGTACATATTATATTTTTAATTGAAGTATAGTTGATCTTCAATGTTATGTTAATTTCTACCGTGCAGCAAAGTGATTCAGTTTATATATATATATATACACACACACACATTCTTTTTAAAAAAATATTCTCTTCCATTATGGCTTATCATAGGATATTGAGTATAGTTCTCTGTGCTGCACAGTAGGACCTTGTTGTTTATCCAATCTGTATATAAAAGCTTACCCCAACTTCCTACTCCATCACTCCCCCAAGCCCCCCCACCTCGGCAACCACAAGCCTGTTCTCTATGTCCGTGATTGTTTGTTTCACAAGTATTCATTTGTGTCGTATTTTAGATTTGCCATCTAAGGGATATCATATGGTATTAGTCTTTTTCTGTCTGACTGACTTCATTTAATATGATAATACCTAGTTACATCCATGTTGCTGCAATTGGCATTATTGGATTCTTTTTAATGGCTGAGTAGTATTCCTTTGTATAAATGTACCACATCTTCTTAATCCACTCATTTGTCAAAGGACAGGTTGTTTCCATGTCTTGGCTATTGTGAATAGTGGTGCTATGAACAGAGGGCTGCATGTATCTTTAAATGCTGGTTTTGTCTGGGTATTTTCCTACAAATGAGATTGCCAGATTGTGTGGTAATTCTATTTTTTTCCTGAGGAAACTCCACACTGTTTTTCATAGTGGCTACACCAACTTACATTCCTACCAACAGTGTAGAAGACTCTACAGGGTCTCCTTTTGGTTTGTATTTGAACATTTCTGTTTTGTTTGAACTCGTTTTAATGCACCTTTAAAAATAATATTATTGGGGAATTATTTAAGATTTACAGAAAACATGCAGAAATAGTGCTGAGAATCTTTATGCTCCTTATCTGCTTTCCTCTACTGTAAACATCTTTGGGTGTTTGGCATATTTGTCAAAACAAAGAAACCAATATGGTAAATTACTACTGTTAATCTTCAGACTTTATTTGGACTCCACTAGTTCTCCTCTAGTGTCCCTTTCCTGTTCCAGGATCTCTCAGACCCTCATTGCATTTAGCTGTGTCACTTTTGACTTTATGTATCTATATGTTCCCCTATATTTGGGAATGTATATATATATTTCCATACATTTCTCTTGTGTGTGTGTGTGTGTGTCTGTGTATATATATTTCACCCAAATATAGGTGAAAGAAGAGATCAAGAGGATTGAGAATGCCTGTGTCATAAACAGCTGTGCAACTGTGAGTCAGATGCTTCCCCTCTCTGGGCCTTGGTTTTCTCATGTATAGTATCAATGGGTAGGGCAAAAGATCGCTAAGCTCCCTCTCTTAAGTCCAAGGTACCACTCTTTTTCAGGGGAGAAAAAAATTAGGAAGTTAAAGTGGGATGCAAAGGTGCTTTCAAAACACAGTTGTCAACATGTTCAAATAGATGCCTCGGCTCCAAGGAGTCCCTTTTGGCCTCATTAAGAAAAGGAACAAAGATCTGATCACATCTTCCAACCAGGGACTCCCAATTCCCGTAGTCACTGAGGATGGAGATATTTGGTGATCTAACAGGTCTTTTCCATTTCTCTCTACTCAGTTGTATTTTTGTTGTCAAAAATTTTTGTTGTCAAGGCTCTAAATGAAGGGAGCCTTGTTCAAATTCTGAGAGAGAGAGATTCTATTCAAATTCTTAGAGGAATATAAAACATGGTAAATCCTGGATTCTCATTTTGCTTTACTATTTATGACCTCCAGACCTCTTGTGAGGAGGACAGTGCCTATAGCTGGGCTCCATTTTTTTTTTTTTAACCAGCTAGTTTAGTCTTTTTATTTTTTTAAGTTTTTTTTTTTTTTTTAATGTGGACCATTTTTAAAGTCTGTTTTGAATTTATTACAATACTGCTTCTGTGTTACGTTTTGGTTTTGTGACCATGAGGCCTGTGGGATCTTAGCTCCCCAACCAGGGGTTGAACCTGCACCCCCTGCATTGGAACGTGAAGTCCTAACCACCGGACCACTGGTGAAGTCCCCTAGCTGGTTTAGTCTTAGGTTCATGGCAGTGTGCCCAAGATATGCCAGTGGAGTAAGCTTTAGATAATAGAAGTCACATCTGATGTCCTTGTCACAGGCCACTGGCATGAACTTATTTATTCAAAATTGTGCCCATGGCCGACAGGTGCTGTCCATGTTTGGTGAAAAGAGCAGGCCGTATTGTCACATGATCAGGGAAGCTTTCCTCATCTACTCTTAAAGGTGAGCTCAGGCCCCTGGTAAGTACATTCAAAGCATTTGTTTTATAAATTTTTATATAAATGTATTTCCCACAGTTTTCTGCAACTTAGCTCTTGGATTCACTCTGGTTTTGACATCTGTCTACTTAGATCTAGTGCCTTCCTTTTATCTGCTGCATAATGCTTCATGGTACAACCATTTTATGTTTTATCAGCCATTCTCCTACTGATGAATATTTTAATTGTTTCTAGCTTTTTATTTTCATTTTGTTACAAACAGTACTGCAATCAACATCTCCTTGGTTGCTCTCAAGAGTAGAATTGCTGAGGTATAGAAAATGCTAATACTGCTGCTCAGTGACTTCAGTCGTGTCTGACTCTGTGCTACCCTGTGGACTTCAGCCCGCCAGTCTCCTTTGTCCGTGGGATTCTCTAGGCAAGAATACTGAAGTGAGTTGCTTTGCCCTCCTCCAGGGGATCTTCCCGACCCAGGGGTTGAACCCAGATCTCCTGCATTGCAGGCAGATTCTTTACCGTTGATCCACTAGGGAAGCCTGATACAGAGAATACCTAATTTTAATTTCACTGGTTCCTGCCAAAATTATGCCCTGATTTCTTCATCTGTAAAATGAGAGGGTTTCAGCGATTTCTAAGGTTTCTTTCCGCGAGCTCGTAAAACACAATCATCCTAAGACAATAGAGGGGAGAGGCTGACTCTAAATTCTTGGCAGTGATCTCATATATACTGTGCTCAGTCAGATGCAGTGGAAACAGATAATATCCAGGGTCATGTGTTCCCCCGTTGTTCCCTCTCTAGGTCCCTGGGAAGTGAAAACTCCATAAAACACCAGATCAGATTTTCTTTTAATCCTCTAAGTAATAAAGTGGATAAAAGTTTCTGACAGTGGAAAACTCCAATTATTCAATTACATTAAAATAAATCTGTCAGTAGACTTGGAAACGCAAGCTCTGCTTGCTCAGATCGTTACAAAAGTAAAAAGGTTTCCATGCTATGAACAGTTTTCCTAACTTCCGCCACGTGATTGTGATTTAGGGTCATTTTACCCGCTTACACCTCCTGTTACCCAACTGCAATGCAGTGAATGATAAAACAGTTTGTAAGGGAACCCTATCTAATTCCAATAAATGCCTCACTTGTATTTATCTTGAATGTGTCCATTGTCTCCGGGCAGTAACCGCAATTCAGGATATCAGAATACCCACATGTGCAGGCAAATATATATTATATTCTTTAGAAATTAAAGATTTAATAGACATTGACATCATGTCCATGACTCATGTCCTCATGACTCCAAGCTCATTGAGAGGGCTTTCACCTACTGATCTGAGTTAGGAATAGTATTAACACAGTATGGGCTTTTCCTATTTAATTGTAGCTACTCAGTCCTTGGGATTATATTAATAAGAATGTATATAAAAATGCATAAGATGATAGCTCAGTGTTGATTGTATACTGAAATTACCTCCAGATATTAGGATCATGTCTGCTAGAAATAAAACTTTAGGACAAGACAAAAATGATGTGGTAATTTCCCTCCCAGTATAGATGTGCTTATTACAAAAGTTTGGAAATTATGATAGAAAAGCAGAAGGAAGAATGAAAGGATGATCACTGTTACTATTTTGGTGTAGTTCCTTCCCATTTTGCTTTATAAATTCTCTTATATTTTGAGACATTTCAAAAACATGGAAAAATGCAGAGTAACAAAATAAAAACCAGACGTATGTTCTCACAGCTGACTCAGGAATAACCATTAACATTTTTTAATGTTTGCTATCAATCTTTGTTTGTTTGTTTAAAGAAAAAAGAAACACTGAAGATAAAGCTAAAGGCTGATTTAACCACCATCCCGTATCATGAGGTTGGGATTTTCCCTTCCAGTTTATTTTTGAATATGTGTGTGTATACATACAGAAATATACACATAAATTTTATATGAACAATATATGGTATTCTTCTGAGTAGTTTTTTTCATGTATTCCTATTTATAGGTCATAAAAATTGGTGACATATAGTGTTGCTTTGAGGTATCAGTACTGGTACTATAACCATTGTTCTGCATCTTAACATGCACCTTGAGGCGTGGGAATCCTGAGCAGGTTAGGAGAATAAAACCTTAGTTCCCTCATTTGCAAAATGGACACAATAATAGTACCTGCCTCAGAGTAGATCACTGATGAGAGTTAACAATAATAGGAATATCGAGAACTCACCCTGAGCCTGGCACATGTGCTCCCTGCTGTTTCTCCCCAGCACTGAGAGCCCTCCAGCTATTGAATGAGGTTCCATTCCAACTCCCATGTGACCTTCAGCCACATACCTGACCCCTTTGAACCTCACTTTTCTCATGTAACACAGGTCATAATAATATGTATCTCTAGGTTGTTGTGACAAGGACATGAGATAATAATGTGCCTTGCGTGGGACCTCCAATGTTGCAAACACTAAGGAACTGACAGCTGTTGTTATTATCTCTTTACTCTTTACGATGAAAACATTTTACAGTTGGAATATGATTGATTTACAATGTTGCATTAGTTTCAGATGTACAACTTAGTGAATCAGTTATACATACACAGATATCCACTCTTTTTTGGATTCTTTTCCCATATAAACATTATGGAGTATTTGAGTAGAGTTCCCTATGCTATATAGTAGGTTCTCACTTACTAGTGAGAAAACCACCTGTTTTATACATAGCAGTGTGTATGTTAATTCCAACCTTCCAGTTTATCCCTCTTCCCTTCTTGCCCCCTGGTAACCATAAGTCTGTTTTCTACAGCTGTAACTCTTGTTTCTGTTTTGCATGTAAGTTCATTTGGACCCTTTTTTAAGATTCCACATACAAGCAATATCATATGATATTTGTCTTTATCTGAGTTTAGTTCATTCAGTAGGACAATCTCCAGGTCCGTCCATGTTGCTGCAGATGGCATTAGTTCATTCTATTCTTATTATTGCTATCTTCTTATCCTTTAAAAAGAAAGCTTGATCCTGCTTAATCAATCTTAATGGCTGAAAATAAATCCATGGAAAAAATGTTCTGTGGTCAAAAGAGTTTGGGAAACCCTGTCTGTTCTAGCTAGCCCTTGATTCACAGTGCACAGTAAGATATCAAAAGTGAAGAAGTTAAAAAAAAAAAAAAAGTCCAAAGTAAAAAGAATTTTAACCCAACATTTCCCACGTATTTGATCACAAAACTCTCTTGTTCCATTTACATCTATAAACATCCCAAAAAAGTAATGTCCTGTGTGGAACACATTTTGAGTATTAGTTTAAGATATGACTCCCTCATATTACATAGAAGCATCTGAATTGGGGGCCTTCTTTTTGTGTCCACTGAAGAAAACTTAATTCACTCAAGGAAGTTTAGCTGGCTACTCCAAAAACTCTGTGATAAAAGAATACTGGCATAAATTAGAATATGTGTTGACAACCATGTACTAATTCTCAGATTCTCAGAAAGTTCTGAGAGCCTTACAGATTATTGATCCTGTAACAAACAGCTTTATTTAGTTATTTTAGAGGCAGTTGTCCATTCACACATTGGACAGAGTTTTGTGACCTAGAAGCAAATCTCTAATGGATGGAGACCCACCTTACCCAAGACTTGGCTTTCAAGTCTGAGGTCATTCAGATGTTCTTGAGACACCATAAACCAAAGCAAAGACCAGCTATGGATAGGGAGGAGGAGATGTTTGCAACACACATAACCAACAACAAGTTTGTATCCAGAATATATGAAAGACTATAACGAAAGACATGCCACCCGAATGAAAAAAAAAAAGTGACAAAGGAATAAACAGAAGAGGACATTTATTAGTCAGTAAATATCTGAAAAGATGCTCAAACTCAATAATAAGCAAATTTAAACAATGAGATAAATATATGTAGTAAAAGTACATAACCAAGCATGGGATGACCCACTCCAACTTCAGAATACTGGCTACTGTAGGAGTAGAAAAAGGTAAAAAAGGATGAGAAAGACTTCTACATTATGTATAATGTCTCCTGTCTTTCTAAAAATTATGAAGAAATATAGGGAAAAGTTGAATTTGTTAAATCTGGGTGATGGATATATGGCATCTATTTCCTGCACATTTGAAATATTTCCTATTTTAAACAAAAAGAAAGATTTCACTTTGATTACATGAATGTCAAACTTTGTAAGACATCACTTCGTAAAAATATTTTCTTCAATTTCAAGTATTATTTTTATTTCATGTCTTTCATTTATTGATTTTGCACTTTGAGCAAGACCTGTCTGGAATAGTTTATACACTGTAAACCCAAGAGATGTTGGTTATTGTAGTTTAATTATCCTCTTAGGGTCTAGAGTCTAGGCATTTAGGCTTGGCTTAATAGCTGTTGCCTTTTGCCTTTTTTTTTTTTAAAAAAAACTAGGCATGGATTTAGATGTACTTGACAATAATATTTAGGTGTATCGGTTAGGTCTCAACAAGCTTGCAAGTGACAGAAAAATCATTTCAAACAGGCTTAGGATGGACTTTTATTTGGCTGTAAAAGTGAAAAACTCTGGGCTGCAGGAGAGAGCTGGTCAGGCTTCAGCACCAGTGGATCCAGGGTCTTAAACGATGACATCTATTATCACTTTCTAGTTTTTTTAATATTACAAATAATATTGCAATAAGCATGTTATTGCATGTTTATGTACATGAGTGCAACCTAGATAGCATATTCAAAAGCAGAGACATTACTTTGCCAACAAAGATCCGTCTAGTCAAGGCTGTGGTTTTTCCAGTGGTCATGTATGGATGTGAGAGTTGGACTGTGAAGAAAGCTGAGCGCTGAAGAATTGATACTTTTGAACTGTGGTGTTGGAGAAGACTCTTGAGAGTCCCTTGGACTGCAAGGAGATCCAACCAGTCCATTCTAAAGGAGATCAGTCCTGGGTGTTCTTTGGAAGGAATGATGCTAAAGCTGAAACTCCAGTACTTTGGCCACCTCATGCGAAGAGTTGACTCATTGGAAAAGACTCTGATGCTGGGAGGGGTTGGGGGGCAGGAGGAGAAGGGGACGACAGAGGATAAGATGGCTGGATGGCATCACCGACTTAATGGATGTGAGTCTGAGTGAACTCCAGGAGTTGATGATGGACAAGAAGGCCTGGCGTGCTGCGATTCACAGGGTCACAAAGAGTCGGACACAACTGAGTGATTGAACTGAACTGAACTGATACATGAGTGAAAGTTTATCAGATCTAGAAGGGAAACTGCTAAGTCAAGAGTATAGAGATGTCCTACTTTCCAAACATTGTTGCCAAATTTCTACACAAACTTAGGGATTTGTTCATTTGTTTATGTTTTGTCAATTTATATTTCCACTAGGATCCGCAGTGTATGAAAGTTCTCATTTACTTTTTGTCTGATTATATTTTGAATTTTAAGGTCCCTAAATGTTTCTACTCTTTAGCCAGGTGTGTAAGATCGACATCATAAATCATGTTGATTGTATGTACGCTTGATATGATGTGATGAAAGTGGCATTTTAACTCCGTGGTCTTCCTTTAAGAAATTCATTGCCTCAGTATAATCACACGAATAATATCAGACAAATTCGAATAGAGGAGTATCCCACAGTATATCTGTGCTGCCGCTACTGCTGAGTCACTTCAATCATGTCCGACTCTGTGCGACCCCATAGACGGCAGCCCACCAGGCTCCCCCTTCCCTGGGATTCTCCAGGCAAGAACACTGGAGTGGGTTCCCATTTCCTTCTCCAATGCATGAAAGTGAAAAGTGAAAGTGAGTGACCCCATGGACGGCAACCTACCAGGCTCCTCTGTCCATGGGATTTTCCAGGCAAGAGTACTGGAGTGGGTTGCCATTGCCTTCTCTGGTATATCTGTGCAGTATTCCTCAAAACTGTCAAGGTTATCAAAAACAAGGGAAGTCTGAGAAAATGTCACAGCCAAGAGAATTCTAAGGAGACAAGAGGACCACATGTAAAGGTCCTGGATGAGAGATCCTGGAATACAAAAAGAGTGTTAGGTAAACTAAGAAAATCTGGGACTTTAATGAATAATGATGTGTCATTAATTGTAACAAATGTATCACACATATCAACATACAGGGAACCTGGTCATGAGGTACACGGAAATGCTGTTTTCTCAGATTTTCTATAAATCTAAAGCCATTTCAGAATGTAATGTCTATTAATTTTTTGTACTCCTAAAGGTATTTAATTGTTATTTTAATTTTCATTCCTCTTGTTACTGGTAAAGTTGAGCATCTTCTCATATATTTATTGACTATCCAGTATTCTCTTTGATGAATTTCTTGTTTACATCCTTTGGCTATCTTTTAAAATGTGCTATTCCATGGACAGAGAACCCTGATGAGTTACAGTTCATGGGGTTGCAAAGAGTCGGACACGACTGAATGTGTGACACTGATTAACACACACACATTTGTTTTCTTTAAATGATTTGCTGGAGTTTATATATATTCAGTGTATTAATCTTTTATTGGGTCATCTATTAATTTTTTGTTGTGTTGAGTTATAAATATCTTCAGTTGGTAAACATCCTTTGATACATTCTATGGTATATTATGGTCAGGGCAGATATTTAAAATATTAATAGCATCAGATGCTTTTGTTTATTTTTGTACTTTTGAGTCTTGTGTAGAAAATCTTTCCCTATTTTGATGTCACAAAGGTATTACTTGTTCTCTTCTGACAATTTTTGCAAGTTACTTTTTTACCTTAAAACTTTTAAATTCCCTTGGAATTTCTTTTTATCTAGTATAAGGTAGGAAACAAATTTATTTTGTTTTTTGTGTAAGTAGCTAATTGTTCCAGCATCATTTATTGAGTTTTTAATCTTTTACCACTGATTTATAATGTGATTTCTATTTTATGCCAAGTTTCCATATGTATTTCAGCTGTTTCTGGGCCTTTGTCCCTTTAATCTGTTTGTCTATCCTTAAACCAGTCTCAAATTGTTTTTTTTAAATATGGCTTTATGATAAGTTTTTCTTATCTGGTAAGTCGAGTTCCCTCCTCCATATTTTTTCCCCTCAAAATTATCTTGGCTATTTTGGGCATTATGTTCTTTCATGTGAAATTTAAGATCAGTTTATCAAGAGCCATAAAATGTCCTTTTGGAATTTTGATTATTATGATGAATTTCTAGACTGACATTATAAACTAATGAATTTACAGGCTAATTTTGAGTCCTTCTATTCACCAACAAAGTATAGTCTCTGTTTACCTAAGTCATTTTTTATATCCTTCAATAATATTTTGTAAATTTCTCCTTAAAGGTCTTGTCCATCTTTTGTCTGTTTTTTCATGGATATCTCATAGTTTTCATTGCTCTTATTGTATTTTTTGTCATTACCAAAGCTTTTGATTCTTGGATGTTGTTTTTACTAGCAAGTTGCTGAACTCTTTGAATGTTTTTCTTGGACTTCCTACATAAAAAACCATTTCAACTGCAAATAGCAAAGATTTTTCTGTATTATTTTTGAATCTTTATTCCTCTTATTTTTTTCTTATTTCATTGGTTAGGACTTTTAGAACAATGTTGAATAGTAGCACAGAGAGGAAAGCCTGTCTTGTTTCTTATTTTAATGAAATGTTTGTAATTTTTCAGCACTAACCATGGTGTTTGCTGTAAATTTGCTGTAGATTTTTGGTATATAGTTATCTCTCATTATCTGTTTTATTCTTCTGACAGTGATAGGACCCCAGATTTTTAGCTGATCAAATAGCTACACAAAATGCATACTATATTTCTCAGCCTCCCTTGCAGTTAGAAGATATGGTTCTCTCTAAGCTTCAGCCAAGCATGTATGATCAAGGTGGTCCATATCCTTAAAGGGAAGGGGGGATGCTCTCTTCTTTCCCTTTCCTCCTCCTTTCTCTTGATAGCTTCACCTTTTTCTCTTTTTTAAAGTATGTGAGCTTTTAAAATTAATTAACTGATTTTTTGGCTGGGAGGCATGCAAGATCTTAGCTCCCCAACCAGGGATCAAACCACCTCCTCCACAGTAGAAACTCGGAGTCTTAGACACTGGACCACCAGGGAATTCCCAGGTTTACCTTCTTGATAGCTGATCTTCTGATTATCATGGAGCTGTCATGCTAGCCAGAATTGCCCATATTCACATGAGTAAGAAATAAATTCTTGTTTCACCCACTGTTTTTGTTTTGTCATTTGCAGGTAAACTTATCTTAATTAAACATCTATTGGATAAAAGAAATTCCTTTTTATTCCTGGTTTGCTTGGAGTTTTTATTGTTGTTGTTTGCTGCTTTTTTTCTTTTTTGTACCATGACTGAGTACTAAATATGACACAGTGGTTTTTTTTTACATTGATTGAGATGACCATAAGTTTGTCTCCTTTAAAATATTCTTTCTGTCTCACCTATAACATTTATTTATCTTGTGACTGTTTCAAACCAGGGTAGGAAGATTGATTTTATTATTCTAGAACATAGAATAGAGATATGTTTTCTGCCTAATTATAAGTATTTTGTAAGTTGGATAAGAATAAGCTGATTAAAGGACATAGAACTCTAAGAACTGTTAACTTGAGATACATTTCTCATTTCTTTAAATCAATTTGCCCATGTGATTATAAACTTTAAGAAATAGAAAAGAAAAAGATAAGACAAAGAGGAAAGACTTTATTCTTTATACATTTAAAATTTTATTTGAAATGATGTAATATGATCAAGGGGAATTTTAAAAAGAAAAATCTGTAAAGCTGCCATCTAGGTGCAAATATTCTTATTGTTGCCTACTATCTTTCAGCCCTTGTCCATATACTCTTGTTTTTTTTGCACTTACAATTATAGCATAGAGACACTGTTACTGAACAATAACAATAGAAGTTCATAGAATAAATGTTCCTTCCCACTTGAGTCACAGAATAAAAGAACTTTTAGAACTGAAGGGAAATTTTTAACCTCATCTTTTAAAGGCTGATTTAAGTATTTGTTTCTATATTTATTTGATGACAGTTTTGATATAGAGTACTCTCAAATCATTAAATTCTTATATTTAGGATTGTATTTATGCTGTCCAATCTTTGTGACAAACTCAGTTCTAGGAATGTCTGAATTTTTCAACACTTCATTAATTATAATAGCCATTACCAGTAACATTTGTGTTACAGTATTATACTTCACAAAGCAGTTTCTCACAACTTAGCTCATTTTTTCCCCTAAAATAACTCTGTGAATGGCAAAGGTACTATTATAAGCCCATTTTGCAGAAGAAAAGATTGAGGCTTCAGAGTGATTAAGAGATTTATGTATTTACTAAGTGGCAGAGTAGAGACTCAAACTATTCTGCTTTCCCATCTGCACTAATAGTTTTTGAGCTCCACCAAATCAGATAATGCCAGCCATTTTCTCTTATGTGTTTTTCTTAAATGGATACCTCTTGCTTGTCTGTACAAGATGCTGGAGTAGATGGCTTCTGATGTAGCATGAAGTTATGTGTCTTGTGATTTTAAGTTTCCCCATCAGCATTTCTGCAGTGTTTTGCAGAGAGCTCAGATTTCCAGGTGTTGAGCCACAGGAAAATATTTTAAAATCATTGCATTATGATATGCTGAGTAAGCCCTGGAACCTGCAAGCCAAATGCATTTTATGTCCCAAAATAATGGGGAAAAACTACTATGGACTTGCTTCATTCTCTCATTTCATACATTTTTTCCCTTACTGCTCATCAAGGTAAAGCTTATGGAGGGATATATATCCCAGGAAAATAGTTAAGATAAGGCTATAAACACAGATTAGCTACAAGGATGTTCATCTCAGTTCATTCTTATTGTTGCCTACTATCTTTCAGCCTTTGTCCATATAGTCTTGTTTTTTGCACTCAAGATTATAGTATTCAGTTCAGTTCAGTCGCTCAGTCATGTCCGACTCTTTGCGACCCCATGAATCGCAGCACACCAGGCCTCCCTGTCCATCACCAACTCCCGGAGTTCACTCAGATTCACGTCCATCGAGTTGGTGATGCCATCCAACCATCTCATTCTCTGTCGTCCCCTTCTCCTCCTGCCCCCAACCCCTCCCAGCATCAGAGTCTTTTCCAATGAGTCAACTCTTCGCATGAGGTGGCCAAAGTACTGGAGTTTCAGCTTTAGCATCATTCCTTCCAAAGAACACCCAGGACTGATCTCCTTGCAGTCCAAGGGACTCTCAAGAGTCTTCTCCAACACCACAGTTCAGAAGCATCAATTCTTCAGCGCTCAGCCTTCTTCACAGTCCAACTCTCACATCCATACATGACCACAGGAAAAACCATAGCCTTGACTAGACGAAACTTTGATGGCAAAGTAATGTCTCTGCTTTTGAATATGCTATCTAGGTTGGTCATAACTTTCCTTCCAAGGAGTAAGCGTCTTTTAATTTCATGGCTGCAGTCACCATCTGCAGTGATTATAGTATAGAGACACTTTTACTGAACAATAACAATAAAAGTTCATAGAGTAAGTGTTCCATATTTACAAAGGTTTTCAAAAAAAGGAAGCAAACTAAATGACAGAAGTAGATGATTGGCTAATTAAGATAGATTCTGCAGTTAAGTACTTCTCTGCCATCACACATTATTAAGAATATTTATTGATGTGTACTGATGTCCACAGTTGTGTCAAGAAGGCAGGATAACAGTATACATGGAGCAGTCAATTCTTGTATATATGATGCAAATATACATAAAAAATTTGATCTTCTCTTGGTTGTGGTTTAGTTTTTGACTAATTGTTAATTATTATTTATATTTTCTGCTATTTTTTTTTACAATGAACACATATTGTTTTTGCTGTATAAAACCTCCATGTAACTTTTTTTAAATGGAAAAAACCCTACTCAGGCCTTTATAAAGCATTAGTGAACATATGATTTACTGCTACATTCTGTCAACTTTAAGAGTGAAGGGGAAGGAAATGGCTATGTACAGAATTTAGTTTAGATATAAGAATTTCTTCAAGGTAAGACCTTCAAATCTGTTAAAATGGTAAGAGTCTAGGGAATTTCCTGGTGCTCTAGTGGTTAGGACTCTGTGCTTTTACTGCGTGGGCCGAGATTTGATCCCTGGTCAGGGAACAAAGATCCTGCAAGTTGCAAGGCTGGTGGGAGGAGGCGAAGGTAAAGACACAGGTGAGACACTTAAGTGAAGGGAGGTGATCAGATTGCTGACTCGTGGGGCTGACCTGAATGTACAGTGCCAGAGACACTTAAAGGTAGAAAACCAAAGACTTTCTAAAGCTGGCTTCCCTGGATACAAATTGCCTTGGTAATGACTCTGAGATATAGTCAGTTAACAAGCATGCATTGAGAACAGGAGTTCTGAGGAGAGAAAAGAAATACAAATTCAGATTTCAATTATTCATTTATCCAGCCATTGCTCAGCCATTATCGATTGCTCTCTACACATCCTGCTTTGTGCTAAGTGTTGGGCTGTGTTCTTTATAAGTTTACAATTTAGTTGGAGAGAGAAAAGATGAGACTCTAAGTCATTTGAGAAGTACGTACCGGAAACTAGGAGGAAAAACTAGAGAACTTGGTTCAATTAAAGGAGACATCAGAATAGTGGAGTTGAGTGGGAACAGGCTTCCTGAAGACTGAAATTAAAAAGTTGAAGGAAGTTTCACAAAAGAGAAAGTAAACGTAAAGGGTTTCTGACTATTAATCTGATCACTCACATGTGCTCCCTTTCCACAAAATATTTACTTCTTTTTCATTAAGAAAAGATTAGGGGGAATCCCCTGGTGGTCCAGTGGTTAGAACTCTGCACGTTCACTGCCAAGCCTATGGGTTTAATCCCTGGTTGATGGGAACTAAGATTGCACAAGCTTCGAGGCACAGCCAGAAAAGAAAAAGGAAAGAAACAGGCAAAATGAAATAGATTAGAATTTCAGAATTTCAGAGAGGGAGGTTACCTTTGTTATTATAAAGTCTGTGGAAGGTGCTGCGGTCGTTTGTAATTGTCTACCCAACATCAGTTCTCCCCCTCTTCCTTGCCAACTGACCTGCAATTGAATTCAGAGCGTCAGCGTAGCCATCTAGTGTACCTACACAGTTCCCAGGCTTCTTTGAGCTGAGTTGATCATTTGACACCATCCTGGCCAATGATATATAAGTAGAAGCCACTGTGTGGGTGTTCCAGGGATCAGAATTGCTCTTTTTATCCTTCATCTTTCCATTTGCCTTTCACCTAGAATGCAGACAGGATGCCTAGAGGTGACAGTCATCTTGCAAACATATGAACAAGGGCCCAAATCTCAAACTCTGGCAGAGGGGAAAGCCTGTGTGCCTGATGGCATTGCAGGACTTCAAGACTAGTACCGGATTGCCTAATCCAGACTCATTGCATGAGAAAAATAAAGTCTGTGAGCCACTGGGTATGTTGTTGTTCAATTACTAAGTCACGTCTGACTCTTTGCAAC
This sequence comes from Bison bison bison, assembly GCF_000754665.1. Taxonomy (NCBI): domain Eukaryota; kingdom Metazoa; phylum Chordata; class Mammalia; order Artiodactyla; family Bovidae; genus Bison; species Bison bison. Next base: position 5,374,149 of record NW_011494869.1, on the reverse strand, counting down.
CCCATGGACTGCAGCACACCAGGCTTCCCTGTCATTCACTGTCTCTTGGAGTTTGCTCAAACTCATGTCCATTTGAGTTGATAATGCCATCCAACCATCTCATCCTCTGTCACCCTCTTCTCCTGACTTCAGTCTTTCCCAGCATCAGGGATTTTCCCAACCAGTCAGTTTTTCACATCAGGTGACCAAAGTATTGGAGCTTCAGCTTCAGCATCAGTCCTTCCAATGAATATGCATGGTCTTTCCATTAGGATTGATTGGTTTGATCTCCTTGCTGTCCAAAGGACTCTCGAGAGTCTTCTCCAGCACCACAATTCAAAAGCATCAGTTCTTTGGGACTCAGCCTTCTTTATGGTACAGCTCTCACATCTGTACATGACTACTGGAAAAACCATAGCTTTGACTATATGGACATTTGTTGGCAAAGTCAGGTCTTTGCTAAATCTGCTGTCTAGGTTTGTCAATAGCTTTTCTTCCAAGAAGCAAGCATCTTTTAATTTCATGGCTGCAGTCACTGTCTGCAGTGATTTTGGAGCCCAAGAAAAAAATCTGTCACTGTTCCCACTTTTCCCCATCTATTTGCTGTGAAGTGATGGGACCAGCTGCCATAATCTTAGTTTTATGAATGTTGAGTTTTAAGCCAGCTTTTTCACTCTCCTCTTTTACCCTCCTCAAGAGGCTCTTCAGTTTCTCTTCACTTTCTGCCATTAGAATGGTATCATCTGCATATCTGAGGTTGTTGATATTTCTCCCAGCAATCTTGATTCCAGCTTGTGATTCATCCAGCCTGGCATTTCGCATGATGTACCCTGCATAGAAGTTAAATAAGCAGGGTGACCGTATACAGCCTTGATGTACTGTTTTCCTAGTTTTGAACCAGTCCATTGTTCCGTATCAGGTTCTGCCTTTAGCTTCTTGACCTGCATACAGGTTTCTCAGGAGAAAGGTAAGGTGGTTTGGAGAACCAAATTCTCTTGAAGAATTTTCCATACACACAGTCAAAGGATTTTGCATAGTCAATGAACCAGAAGTAGATGTTTTTCTGGAACGGGCTTGCTTTCTCTATGATCCAATGAATGTTGGCAATTGATCTCTGTTTCCTCTGCCCTTTCTAAATCCAGCTTTTATATTTGGAAGTTCTCGGTTCACGTTCTACTGAAGCCTAGTTTGAAGGATTTTGAGCATTACCTTGATAGCATGTGAAATGAGCACAGTTGTATGGTAGTCTGAACATTCTTTGTCATTGCCTTTCTTTGGAATTGGAATGAAAACTGACCTTTTCCAGTCCAGTGGCCATTGCTGAGTTTTCCAAATTTGCTGGCATATTGAGTGCAGCACTTTAACAGAATCATCTTTTAGGATTTGAAATAGCTCAGCTGGAATTCCATCACCTCCACTAACTTTGTTTGTAGTAATGCTTCTTAAGGCCCACTTGACTTCACACTCCAGGATGTCTGGCTCTAGGTGAGTGGCCACACCATGATGGTTATCCAGGCCATTAAGGCCTTTTTTGTGTAGTTCTTCTGTGTATTCTTATCATCTCTTCTTAATCTCTTCTGTTTCTGTTAGGTTCTTGATATTTCTGTTCTTTATTGTGCCCATCTTTGCACGAAATGTTCCCTTGGTATCTCCAATTTTGTTGAAGAGATCTCTAGACTTTCCCATTCAATTGTTTTCCTCTCTTTCTTTGCATTGTTCTCTTAAGAAGGCTTTCTTATCTCCTTGTTATTCTCTGCAGCGCTGCATTCAGGTGGGTATATCTTATCTTTTCTCCTTTGCCTTTCACTTCTCTTCTTTTCTCAGCTATCTGTAAGGCCTCCTCAGAAAACCACTTTGCCTTCTTGCATTTCTTTTTCTTTGGGATTGTTTTAGTCACTGCCTCCTGTACAGTGTTACAAACCCCCATCCATAGTTCTTCAGGGACTCTGTCTACCAGATCTGATCCCTTGAATCTATTTGTCACTTCCACTGTATAATTGTAAGGGATTTGATATAAGTCATACCTGAATGACCTAGTGGTTTTCCCTACTTTCTTCAGTGTAGGTCTGAATTTTGCAATGAGGAGCTCATGATCTGAGCCACAGTCAGCTCCAGGTCTTGTTTTTGCTGACTGTATAGAACTTCTCCATCTTTGGCTACAAAGAGTATATTCAGTCTGATTTCAGAATTGACCACTTTGTGATGTCCATGTGTAGAAGTCATCTCTTGTGTTTTTGGAAGAGAGTGTTTGCTATGATCAGTGAGTTCCCTTGGCAAAACTCTGTTAACCTTTGCCCTGCTTCCTTTTATACTCCAGGGCCAAACTTGCCTGTCACTCCAGGTATCTCTTGACTTCCTTTTACATTCCAGCCCCCTGTGATGAAAAGGACATCTTTTTTGGGTGTTAGTTCTAGAAGGTCTTGTAGGTCTTCATAGAACTGTTCAGCTTCTTCAGCATCAGTGCTTGGGGCATAGACTTGTATTACTGTGATACTGAATGGTTTGCCTTGGATGTGAACCGAGATAATTCTGTCGTTTTTAAGATTGCATCTAGGTACTGCATTTTAGACTCTTTTGTTGCCTATGAGGGCTACTCCATTTCTTCTAAGGTATCCTTGCCCACAGCAGTAGATATAATGGTCATCTGAATTAAATTTTCCTGTTCCCATCCATTTTAGTTCATTAATTCCTAAGAGGTCGATGTTCACTCTTGCCATCTCCTACTTCACCATGTCCAATTTACCTTGATTCATGGACCTGACATACCAGGTTCCTATGCAATATTGTTCTTTACAGCATCAGACTTTACTTTCACTACCAGACACATCCACAACTGAGGGTTGTTTCTGCTTTGGCCCAGTCTCTTCATTCTTTGTGGAGCAATTTCTCTGCTCTTCCCCAGAAGCATATTGGACACTTATTGACCTGGGGGGCTCATCTTCCAGTATCCTCTCTTTTTGCCTCTTCACACTGTTCATGGGATTCTGGAGGCAAGGATACTGGAGTGGTTTGCCATTCCCTTCTCCAGTGGACCACGTTTTGTCAGAACTCCCCACTATGGCCCGTCTGTCTTGAGTGGCCCTGCACAGCATGGTTCCAGCATCTAAACACAACGCCTGCCTGATAAATCATCTGACTTATTTCACAGAGAGGAGACAAAGGCCCAAGAAAGTTCCATAACCCTGGATAGAGTGTATCAAGTTAAGACTTTCTCTCTTTGAAGTGACTGAATACCCAATGCCATACCTCCCATGGAAAAAAAACCTTTAAAAATGGATTCATCAATTCAAATCATTGAGGTCAGATGTGGCTTCCTCCAGAAACTCAAATGACTTTTTTGATTTGTGTTTTGTGCCCCCGTCTCCACTTCTTGGCAATGCTTTCTCCATTCCCTCCACCTCAGACAGGCTCTTTTCCTCTGTGTGGCAAGGTGATGCCAGCTGTTCCAGCCTGACCCCACCCACGATTAAGTCCAGCGGGCAAGCCAAAACTCCTCCATGGAGGAAACTCACCCTACTCAGGAGAAGTGTGACTGCCTGCTAGGCATTCCAAAAGGCCACATCCTCTGCTTAGTATGTGCTGAGAACTAGAACTTAGAGGATCCCTGGTTCCAATTCAGTTTATTTGCCACTTCATCAAATACCCTCTGCTAGACTTAAATAGGCATATGTGACATCCATGAGAAATACAGATCTGTCCCATATTCCCTTGGATCATGTGATCACATGCTCCTTAGGTAGTTTTTGGCCACTGATGTATATGTAAACCCTGAAGAGAAAATACCAAGTCTATCTAGAAACAATTTGAACTCAAAAGATTGCCCCCAACTCTGAAGACAAAGTCAGATTCGGACCTTAGGGTGAATCTGCTCAAGAGCAGTAATAAAAATTAATCTTCCTTTTTTATTCTAGAGGGATATCTCCTGGATCACCTCTCCATGGGTTTTTTTCTCATGTTTTTCTCTTTCTGAATTTCCCCCCTTTTCCTATTTCTTGCACCCGCAAAAGGATACTTACTTGATAACTATGAAGGGCAGATGATCTGTTTGTTCCTTAGGGCTCCAGTTCAGGCAGGCAGGGCTCGGTTCAGAGTTCCCGCACCTTCTTTTGTACCTGACTTTTAAATGTTTTGCCTTGGTCCAGACCTTACAGAGTAAACCTTAAATCCATTATTACCCAACTCTTCCACGAATGGAATGTTTGCAAACTGATCTTTAAAAACATCGTGGTTGCTTTTTATTTCTACGAGCCTTTTTGTTTACTTCCCTTTTTTCAAAATTGTTGGCCTTTAGGATTCTTTTTCTAAGTAATAATTTTATTTATTCCTTTATGACTGTGCTGGGGCTTCTTTTTCTCTGCTCTCTAGTTGTGGTGCAAGGGCTGCTCATTGCGGCGGCTTCTCTTGTGGAGCACAGGCTCAGTAGTTGTGGTGCAAGGGCTTAGTTGCTCCGCAGCATGTGGGATCCTCCCAGATCAGAAATCGAACCTGGATCTTCCACTCTGGCAGGTGGATGCTTTACCACTAAGCCACCAGGGAAGCCCTAGGATTCTTGAAATTCTGCCAAACATAGCTACTCTGAAGGTGAAGCATTTAAAGGCTTCTGTGTTAATGCTGATGTACGTTTAGAGTGAAAATTGGAAATGCAAGTTCATGTAGATTTGTTTCTTACCAGTTTACTCCTTTACTGAGTTTCAGCAAATTGTGTTTACTTGGATTTCCTATTGGTAAGAAGTAAATATAGGATCATTTCTTTTCTGGTTAGAGTTTTTGCTGCTCTGGATAACAAAGTGTAAAGTCTCTTGAGGGTAGTTCAGATTTAGTGGTGTTTGTATCTCCATTAAATATTATTTTTTTTGATAGGTTAAGCTCTTTCGCTGCAACGATGAAGAAACTGTATGTGGATATTTCAAACCTTTGTCCCATTATCTGCTTTTCTTGAATACCCTCCGACTTTTCTGTCTCCCTCACTCATCCTTTAAGCATTTTTGAGTTCTTCTGATTCTACTTTTATACTTTGTACACAAAGCCTTCCTTCCATTTTTTTCAGGCTCTTCTTTTTCAGGCCTTATTCGTCTTGGCTGGGTTCTCTTTCCAGCCTCTCAGCTGCCAATTTACTCTCTACACTGCTGCCTCTGTTACTTTCTTAAAATACAACTCTGGGCAAGTCATCTCCCTCCTCAAAAAACCTTCAGTGGTTCCCCAGTACTATAGGATAAAGAACAAAATGTTTGGCATAACACTTAAGGCCTTTCGCCTCTGTCCTTTTCTTTCTTCTTTTGTTTCTCCTTTCATTCTATCCATCTCTGTACTCAGCATCAAATTCCTATTAAAATATCTATAAATGGCTTATTAGAGAGTTTGTTTCATTTTGTCTTGGTACTAAATTATGTGCTCACAGTCAATTATGAGTTATTTAAGGCAAGGATGTGTTTTATCTATTTTGATCTTAGAGACTATACAAGTAGTGTTCACAATATACTAGAGACCGACCCATAAAATGTAATTCACTGTGTTAATTGCTGTACTACAGTTTGAACAAAATGCTATGGGAACCCAGAGGGGAGAAAAATTAATATTGCTTGGAATGGTTCAGGATGGATTCACAGATGAACTAATATCCGAGCTGAACTTTGAAGGATAAGTAGGATTTGTGCAGGTAGAGAAACTGAATAAATAAATGAATATTCTCTCTAAGCCTCATATTTTATAATTAGATCCTAACACCTGTGGGTAGATCTCTTTGTGTCACTTCCCCATATCTGGAGCAGTCCACATTTCTTTATTCAGCTGAATGACATGTTTCGCAGGTGGAATATGTTATTTCCAAAGCAGTCTAATTTATCTTATAACTTCAGCTTAGCCCTTCAATTCTGGAGCTTAGATGTGGATAACCAATTCAACTATTTTGTCAGTGCATCCTTAACCTAAGTATTTAGTCACAATCCTCAGCAAAGCTGAGAAAAAGATACTCTGCTTCTTTGACCATCTACTGACAAAGTCCAGTGAAGCCCAGGTATTTCTTGGAATACTTGTATCAACACAAAATAGCTGTGATGCATCACAATATAAACATTGGTATGTTAGAACTTTGCTCAGCAATGATCTAGCCTCTTTTAACCACTTTACAAAATTAGGGTTGGAGTGAAGAGATATCAGCTGTGGAGCACAGTAGAGGGAGGAGAAAGAATGACAGGTGGCATTCCTTTCTCTTCCCCTCTATCAGCTAAGAAAGTAAAAGGATAAATCATTTCTAGGTACCTGTACAGAATTCTAGCTTAGCACCTGTCACAATGTGAGCTTGTTTACAGGTCAGCTCCTCCATTAGACAGAGAGTACATTTCTCATAGGGCTTCCCTGGTGGCTCAGACAGTAAAGAATCCACCTGCAGTGAGGGAGACCTTGGTTCGATCCCTAAATTGGGAAGATCCCCTGGAGGAGGGCAACCCACTCCAGTATTCTTGCCGGGAGAATCCCCATGGACAGAGGAGCCTGGTGGGCTACAGTCCATGGGGTTGCAAAGAGTGGGACATGAGTGAGCCACTAAGCACACACACACGTGCACACACACATATTTCTCATATTCATCTTTGTAACAATCTTCATGTTTCTTGTACTTAGCATAGTTCCCAGGGCCCATTTGTGGAAAGACATAAGAATAGATAGTATTCATACAGAAGAATGGTTTTTCATTTTTTTTTCCAGGTTAAGTATATTTCTTTTTCCAAAAACATAGAAAGTTAAAGACTTTCATCCTAAAGAAAGAGACATATGTAGGTACACACTTAGAAAACTTTGTATACAAGTTTAAGGAGATCACAGATGTCTTGAAGAAAACCAAGGGACCTCAGGTTAAAACTCCATGAATTGAGAGAGGGTAACAGGAGATTGTAAAACCACTTATAATTTGTACTTTTGGTCAAACTAATATCACAGCCAAGGTGGGGCTGATAGACTCAATATATATTATAATTAGATGTGGAAAGAGCACCATGGCAAAGATAGGTGGTAGTATCAAGGCCAATGTGAATAAGGACTTGAGCAGTTTGCCTAAGTCTAACCTGCCTATTCTTGGGATGGGATGACCTAGAGATGTCTTCCTTCCTTTCTTGGTTTAAAGGGCTCAAGAATTTCTATTTTCCCATTTAAGTTACTCCTCCCTGATCCACCCTTTGAATTCCTCTGGCATTTACCTCTTTCCTCACTGCTAAATCCTCTGGATTCAAACTGATTGCACTGTATCTCAGGACTTGCAACCATTCTAAATCTTGAGAGACTTTTGTCTCCATGGGTCTTCAAATGAAAACTCTGACCCAGACCAAGCAACTCATAAAATGCCAAAGTACTTCATCAAAGTGAATGAGATGCCTGATTATCAGATTTAGGTACACTTTGAAAGATGTCAGAAGTGAAAATATTCTAAACTCCATGGCAAAACTATCGAAACAAATTTCGCCTTCAGGAATATTTGCTAGAACATGTTCTAGGGGTGAAAATTGATGCATAAACATCATCAAATAAGAATTCGGTTACAGTTTCAGCACAAATGCTGTCACTGCTATTTCCCACCGCTATCAATTCTCCATTATTATGAAGGAGCGCTCCCAAGGTGGGGCAAAGATAATTTGCGGTCTAAACTTTTTTTTTGTCTGTTTCTTGAATTGCTCTGGAAATTTTCCTTTCAGGTTTTGTGTTTGTTTAGCAGGTTCACTACAATATACACGTGACTAAAATTATTTTAAAAGCCTTAATTGTATTAGAATGACGAAAATTCTGAAGATCTTGTGACAATACATGCCTCTATTCTGTGTGTTTATTTAATTCCTTTTCAGTGGCTGATATTTGAACCTCTTTCAGTGAGAGCAGATCCAGCTATTCACTACGGTGCCTAAAAGAGGTCCAGGAGGGGTTAAAGGACACACCGTCAGTGTAAGAACTGCCACTCTATTGCATAATCTACACAACCTTGTAGTTGAATCTGGGTTTCTGGGAACATCTTAATCAAATAACTAGGGAATATGATATAACCATTGGGAAGTAATGTAAAGAAATTCTATAAACTATTAAGTCTTCTTTATGTTTTGTCCCATGATTCTATTGTAATTTCCAGTGAAAGGAAATTTCCAAATTTTATATGCTTAAAGTTTTACTTCATGTTGTGCATAGAAAAGGTTTTATGAAGAAGTATGTTCTGGTGGAAGTGTTAGTCACTCAGTTGTGTCCAACTCTTTGCGACCCCATAGACTATAGCCCACCAGGCTCCACTGTCCATGGAATTCTCCAAGCAAGAATACTGGAGTGGGTTGCCATTTCCTTCTCCAGGGGATCTTCCCGACCCAGGGATCGAAGCCGGATCTCCTGCATTGCAGGCATATTCTTTATAGTCTGAGCCACCAAGGGGGTGCTAATATGTTCTAGTAATAGAGTGGGTTTTAAAATATAAAATGAGACTATTTCAAATATCAGATAAAAGGGAAAGCAAATGAGATATCAATGACCAGAAAAGGAAATACCATTGGAACTTGACAGTGCATGTAATTTACTAAAAACACAATGATCAGAGAATTATTTTTGGTAACCCTGACTATTAGGAAGGTCAAACTGTATTTTTGTGATCAGAGCAGAGCAAACACTGTTTACTGGTGAATCTGTACTTTTAGTCATTGAAAATCTGCGTCTCTATGGTATTGCAAAGCATGACCATGAAAACTATCCATTTAAGCGTTTTTGTTTTGTTTTGTTTAAGTATCTCTGTGAAAGGATGGGAGGTGGAGTTAACCACTGAGTTTTCAAATGTTTGTTTAGATACAATCACTGCTTGATGCAGGGCTTGATGGAGTGGGTCCTGAGCCCAAAGAATCTCTGGAATTCAGTTGAGGTCAAGTTACTTTTTGGGGGAAACTTATTCACTTTGCTTTTACTCAATCAGGGAAAATCTGATTAACATAAACAACAAAGCTTAGCACAGTACTAGGAAAAAAGTCATAAAAGAGCAGAGAAATGTTAAGGGAAAGGGGAAGGAAGAGGCCTTGCCAATTCTTGACTTGTTAACTAGGGTCAGGACAGCAATGGGGATTTCCTATACCCTAAGTTTGTTGAATGATTACATAGATCTGGGGGAGAGGGATAAGCTCAGAGTGACTCATTCAACTTTTTTTTTTATATGGGGTTCTGCCTGGTACCTTGCAGAATTTCCTCTTCTCACATTACATATGGACTGATGGAGTGGGGAGGTCTCCAATAGGTGTTCACACCCACTTAGATCCAAAAGCTTTGGCCTAATCCTTGGCCTGTTGGGCAATGTGGGGTCTGAATCTTCCTCTCTCAAATGAATGGGACTTTGGCCCATTTTGAAGGGACTTCCGTTGGGACTTGTTACAACAGCGTACAGCGGTGATGTACTTTTTAGAATAATTTCTGGTTCTGCTTTGCCATCTTGGGGTGGCTCTGAAAAGCTTTCTTACCTCTGATAGGAAGAGAATGTTCACAGGGTTGATTACTACACAGAAGGCAGTGAAGAGAATTGGGCAACCTGACTCAGATGTAAAGATGGAAAGATAGGTAGACTCTGGTGACACAAGTTTAAATTCCTGGTCTGCAGGTAAAGCTTTGCAGAGGGTCCCACCCCAGAGACACTTGACAGGGGTCTCCTTTGCTTAGGGCTTCTCCCTTATCCCCACCACTCCAAGTCCAGATGAATTGCTCAAATTCTTGGGGGAAAGGTTCCACAAATCCTGTGTGCATGTGTGTGTATACACACATATATGTATATATATATAAATAACAGGCCAATTTTTTTATGATTTGTAACTATCTTTGTAAATAATAGAAACTAAACCAACTCAAATAGCTTAAAAATATTGCCCCAGTGGCTGCTGGCATTACTATTCCACACAAGAGTAAAATTATTTCCTATGTAGCATACCCTGCACTCCAATTGATATGATTGATTTTTAATAACTTGACTAAAAATTTCTCATAAGTCTATTAGAGTCAGGAAACGGTCTGTGGTGTATGTGAGAATTTTCAGTTTTGCAACGGAAACTTTTGGTCTCATGAATAGAAGAGCAAAAACTCAATTAAGTGTCCTTTCTCCATTCTTGTATAGTCCACAGGTTAAAAAGAAAAAGAAAAACTGTAAGAATAGTTTTTAAGTTTGCTTTTTTCCCTCTACAACAGTCAGGTGGGTTCATAGGACTCAGTTTATAAATTGACTTTTATCTCCCACTCTGAAAACACCCGGCCATCCCAGCACAATGAGAGACTTAAATTTCTTTTTTTTTTTTTCGGCCTCTAAAAGTTGGGGGTTGAGGGGGAGAGAAAGAAGGGGAAGGGTAAAGATGGGAGAGAAGGTACTTTAATTTAAAAACAACTAATAACTCAAGGTTTTCAGGATATGGTCTGCCATTTCCTAATTAAGAAATGAGTTTGACAGTCCTTTGGCCAACTCAATTCAGACATTGCTATGAAAACCCCAAAGGAGTGGTAACTCCAAGGGACGAAACTCTATTCCCCTCTGAGACCCCACGCCTGCCCGCTCGGGATGTCCCGGCTCTGGGGGTGGGGGGGTTTCTCCCCTCTTCCCGGAGACACCTCAGCTCCCCTAGGTTTGTGTCCTCCTGAGCTCAGCTTGGAGCTGGGCCGGCCGCCTCCGGCTCGCCGCCACCAGGTCGGTGCAAATACCTTTTCCCTCCCTGGGGCCCCAGGCGCGGACACCTCCCAGCCTCCCTCCCTCTCGGCAGCGGGGCGGGGCCGTTTCCCAGCTCGTGAACAGCAGCCCCGGGCCGCTGCAGCAGGAAGCGGAGCCCCTGTTGATGCTGTTCCGTGGCGCGCCTCCCCGCCCTCCGGTAGTCGCCTGGGCTATTCCCTGCTCTGGGGCGCCCCCCTCCGCGCCTGCGCAGTGCCTCGCGGGAGGCGGGGCTCAGATTCCTGTCAGCGGCGGCGGCGGTGGCGGCGACCGTCAGTTTTCGCTGAGGAGAAGCACGAAACGGACCCGTTGGCTCTCCCCCTCCCTTTCCCCCGACCTGAACCCCCCCCCTCCTGGCTCGCCGGGAATTAGTCGCCGTGGACGTTCCCCCTCCACCCCGCCGCTGTTTCCTCGGTTCGTCGGCTCGGTGGAAGTCACTGCCCTCGAGGAGGAGGCAGC
>NW_011494869.1:5324157-5362710 GCF_000754665.1 Bison bison bison | reverse complement strand
CCGCCTGCCGCCCGGGGCCCAAATGCCGTCGGCCCCCGGGTCTGCGGCCCCCGGTGGCTCTGAGCGCCCCTCGGTGGCGGGCTGTCCCCTCTCCCCGGGCGGTCGGCCCCGGCCTCCCCGGCTTGAGGATCACCCAGGACTGGGCCCCGCGCTGGAGCTGCCGCGATCCGGGCGCCGTGGCTCTTCTTACCAGGACCACCCTCCCCAGCAAAGTTGCCCCCAAAGGGGCAGTGTAGCCTGGAGCTGGTTCTGGGTGCAGGATCACCATTTTTCTCCCCCTCCAGGTTGTTTGTGCGCCGTGGTTCTCCCCCCCTCTCTCTCCGGCCTAGTCCACTCCCTCCCCTTGTTGGGACGGCCCCCCTCGACCAGGCGTCCTTCTTTCCTCGTCATCTTATTGCTGGAAAGAGCCCGAATTTTCTTTTCTTTTCTTTTTTCTCTCTTTCCATCTCTGTGACATTCTAATTACTTCTCCCTCTGTTTTACAAAGAGAGGGGTGCTCTCTCTGCATTAGTTTTATTCCTCTCCTGTCCCAGGGGTACCAGCTCAGGGCAGAGACGCTGTCCTTTGAGAATTTTCTCTTTCGTTGCCGTTCTGGGGCTTGTTGCAGGGAGGGGGCATTGGACAGAGTTTCCAGTTTTAAAACTGTTGGCTAAGGCTTGGAGGGGATTCCCGGGATATAAAATATTAACACTTGAGCTGATCTCTACTGGGGTTAAATTCCTATACTGGACACAAGAATGTGTTAGAACAGGTTTCTTGTGCAAGGGCCATCTAACCAAAATTCTCTCACTGCACTCTTCACCACTTTTTAAACCATTGAGAGGGGGTAAAAGATATTACCGGGCTATTAGCCATTTATTTTGACGTATTAAAAAAAATGAATACCAATGTGGACCTCTTTACTGAGAAATTCAGGGTTTCTTTAGTTTTGGGTTTGATGTATCCACCCGCTGATCCCACCTCTTCCAAAAAGGGCGGCTTCAGCCTCACCTTGTTCTATCTAAATCGCTTAGGTGAATCCGAGTGCGATGGTTTACTCTGGAAGGTACTGGGCTTTATAGACTGACGTTTGTAGAGTCCTACTTAGTGACTGTAGCCATTGTCTTGTTGTTGCTCTGATGACTTTAGTTGGCAATCAAGTCCCTGTAGGATGTTTTTCGGGCAACATTACCTGAAGTAGCTTGAAAATATTGTAATTTTGAGTGTCAGAAGGAAGAGACGGTATCTAGAGGTGATCCTTAGAGGAGGGCTAATGTGATACAATTGGGTGTTAAAAATAGTCAAGACATTAACACCATTTGTGCAGTAACCATCAGATAATTTTCCATGAAACAAATGCTTTATGAAAATCTAAATTCAGCATGAAGACCAGTGTAGAGGCAATTCAGCCTTCCTTTGCAGAGAATATATTCACAAATATGGACTTTAGCTCTTAAAAATACGTGACAATTATATAAGAGATGTATGCTATCCTTGGCTTTTTTTTTTAGTCATTCAGCATAAAAAGTACTTAATGCTTTTTGTGTTTTTCAGATTCTCTGAAGTTACACCCATCACAGAATTTTCATAGAGCTGGACTATTGGAAGGTCAGCAAAGTGCCATTTTAAAGCATATTGTGTGAGTATGCAAAGGCTTTCTCTAAAATGGAGTTTAAATGAGAAACTTTGCAAACTCATACAATGTAGTTTTCTCCTGAAGAGCCTGATCCTTCTTTTAGAGCAGCTGAATGTTTTAGTGGATTTTATTGCTGTGTTTGATGTCCTTGTTAGCTATTGTATCTGTTTTGAGAAGCTTTGGGGAAAAAACCCACAAAACTTAAAAATTATGTGTTGGGTGTTCTACTTTAGAATTCCGTATCTTGATTCAAGTTTTTTACAAAGCAAACTGAATGTAAAAAGGCTCTAACATTAAGTAAGGTAATGAATAAGACTTAGAGTGACACCAAACACATGTTTAGTTTGAAAAGTCAAAATTTAGAACTTCTATAGGCTGAGCATTTCAGAATGGAATATTAATTATTTATTACAAAAGCATTGATGTCGTTACTGTTGCATCATTTTGAAGGATGAGAAAAGCCAAGTAATAGAGATACTGATTGAGTTATGCTTAGAAAAAAAGGTTTTAGAAAGTTCTGCAAATGTTAATAGACTGTTGAACTAACGGCTGACAGTTACTTTAGAAAACTTTAGTCTGTGTTGCCTTCAGCATTTTAAGACAAAAAAAAAGGACTACTTGTTTTGTTTTTGTAGTTTTTGAAGTGATTTCACATATGTCATTTTTGAATCTAATAACCCTGGGAATTGGACTGCAGAGATGTTAACTTCCTTATGATGAGTAACCTGAAATTAAGAGACTTGGGGAGGGGGGAGAGTCATACAGTAGCAAAGTAAACAGTGCTTTTGTGTTGTAGTTGGTACTTTTTACCCGAACCCAAGCTGCCACTGTAATATATATGTAGCCCGCAACTTAAGCATTTTATGGTCCACTTAAAAAAAGGCCCTAAATATTTAAGTTTGACTTGAGTGTAGGTTTTTGCCTCCCATATGGTAGCCTGGTATATATAGCAAGGGGAAAAGTGGGTTTTATATGTAAGCTTAAATTTGAATACCATTTAGCTACTTATTAGCTCTGTGACCTCGGGGAAGTGGTTTTATCTCTCTAAGTCTTAATATTCTTCTATTAAAATGTATATAATCTCTTAAATTTAGTGAGCTAATGTGTATGAAAGTGCTTAGTATAGTGTCTGGCTTAATAAATGTTGTGTATTTGTTCCTTTAGTATCAGCCAAGTTGTCTTAACTATAACTTAAAACATATAAAGTGTTCTCAAATGAATTTTTTATTATATTTATACTTATAAAAGTCCATAGTTATATATTAATATACAAATCAACTTCAGTTTGAGGCAAGGAATTTCTGAAGCGTCTCTTAGTGAAGCATATTTGTTGTTGTTATTTGTAATGTTCAATTTGTGACCATGTTGTGAAGTCATATTTGTCTGTATAAATATGGGCAACAAATTAGAGTGTTATAATTGTAGAGATATCAGGCAGGAGAAAGAAAAGAAAAAATATGAGTGTTAATTACTTAAGCAAATGTTTTGAAATGCAAACAGAAATTTAATATGTATATGTTTAACCAAAATGCTTTTACTAATTTTTCATTTTGGTTGAGAGGATATTCACTTATTTAAAGTAAGATCACCCTTTACAGATTATATATAAATTGTAAAATGTATAAGTATCAAGTTTGTCATGTCCTTTTATATCTCTGATACAAAGTATCAAAAGAAAGTTGTTTGCTTGTGTGATAAAAGAGTTTAATCTATGTACCCTATTCTATTTTCAACCTTTTATTGTGAAAGTTTTAAAGAATATACAAAAGTGGAGAGAATAAAATGATGAAGCCATATAGACCCATGACCAGACTTTAACAATTATCAAAATATGTCTACTCTTCTTAATCTTCTCTCCTCCCTCAAGCTGTATTAAATATCAGACATCATAATCATTTCATGTATAAATACCTCTGTATTAGAGTGATATTTCTTATATTACTTCTTAAAATACTCTGTTATTCCAGGAAATACATATTCTAATTTATTTCAACAAGATATAATACAGCAGGAGGCTACTGCTTCAAGTGTACAAGAAAATCTATGCTAGATTTGTAGGTTATGTAGTCATACTTAGGTTCAGATCCTTGTTCGACATTTGTGTATGATCTCAGCTTAGTCATTTAGTCTTTCTGTCCTTTGGTTTTCTCTGTTTTTTAAATGGGGACAATAATAGTATCTTCATAGGTGGTGGTAAGATTATTTGAGGCAAATTCATGTAAGGCATTTAGCCTGGCACATAGTAAACACAGTAAATGTTACCTAAATTTTAAAAATTTAAACAGTCATCTACATAGTTTTTACTATGTGCCAGGAACTTTACAAATAACTCAATTCTCATAACAGCTATTTGAGATCATTATTATTACACTGTTTCACAGATGAGGAAGCTAAGGAGGCACAGGGAGTTTCAGTAACTTATATAGAGAGTCACACAGCTGGTAAGTTGTAAAGACAAGATTCCAACCCAAGTAGTCTCACTTTAGAGTCTGTGCTCTTAAGTACTAAACTGTACTGACTGCTATGATATATAATATGAAGTATTGTCTAGTAATATTTATTGTATGCTTACGGCAGTAGTCCAGATTTCCATCTGATAACTAAAAAATCAGCCTTGAGTGGGGTTTCCCAGGTGGCTCAGTGGTAAAGAATCCGCTTGCCAGTGCAGGAGACATAGGAGATGCAGAAAGATCCCCTGGAGGAGGAGATGGCAACCATTCCAGTATTCTTGCCTGGGAAATCCCATGGATAGAGGAACCTGGTAGGCTACAGTCCACTGGGTCTCAAGAATCTTGACATGTCTTAGCGACTAAACACATGTGCACAGCCCAGAGTGAGGGAATTGAGTTGTTATCATACAATTTGTTAAGCTTTTTAAAGAACATAGATTTTACAAATTAAAGTTTTTTTGGGGGGAGGATTTGAAACAAAAGTTGGAAAACCTACAGTTGAGTTTTTAGCTTTAAAAATAGTTTCAAAATCTTTTTACTATTCAGTTTGTTTGCATTTATCTTACATATCAGTGATGGACCTTTCTATTCTGTCTCCTTTTTAAGAACAGGAAATTAGGTTTTGCTTTTTTTACTTGAGAAATAATTGACATATATTAGTTTCAAGTTGACAACAAAGATTTGATATTTATATATATTGGGAAGTGATCACCGTAAATCTAGTTACCTTCTGTCACCCTACATAGTTCTGCTACTGCTGTTTTAATGTAGTGGTTGCCCAACAGTAGGAAAACGGTCTAGCTAGTTAATATAATGATTCATAGCCATTAAAATAATGTTTCTGATGACCCCATAGTTACATGTGAAACTCCTAATAAAATAAGTAAATAAAAGACTGTAATTATATTAAAAATAGCTTGCATAGAAAAAGTCCTGGACAAAAGTATATTCTGCAGATTTTTACCTTTTGATTCTATTTTTGCATTTTCCCTGCTTTCTTTAAAGAAGGTAGTTTATATATATTTTTTAAAAAATAAAGTGGTTTATACTTAGTGTTCAGACTTTAAGGCTAGGATTTTTCTTTGTTGTGCCTGGAAAAAATGTTCAGCTACAAAAAACCATTTCTTACACTTTCTATATTAAAAAATGTTGATTTTGGCATATATAGTTGGCTATGTAAAAACTGACATACAAAGTTAAATAAGCAATAAGTCATTCTTGAAATACCTATAGAGATGTAATATAAGGTGGTAGAAAATCAGATAAAATACGGAAAATAATATAAGCAAATTAGAAGAAAATAGAGTAATAAAAACGGGATTAAAATTTTAAAATGCTTCAAAAAGTATGAGTTAAGAGATTACATTAAAATACTTTTAAAAGTATGAGTCAAGAAATTACATATGGATCAAATTAAAGAACTGGTTAGATAAGAGCTAAACACCAATATGATGTAGTCCTGATATGACTTAAATATTTAAGATTGGAAGATTTTTAAAAGAAAAGATGAAATACTGTAATGAGTTAGGGAAAAATAAACTACTTAAAAAAAACCCACTACTCTAAATCTATTAGATATTATATCATGCAGTAATGTTACTTTATAGTTCAAAATTGAAAATCCTAAAAATAGTAGGTTTTTTTTTAAACAGATTTTATTGGGGTATTACTGGGATATTTAATTACCTCTAAGTCTGATTTATTTTTTTCCTAGGGCTTGTGTTCATAAGATAGTCAGGGCATACACGATGATATGTATTAAGATAACTTACTGGAAAGGACTTTTTGGAAATATTTAATGTTAAAAGTACTCTACTGAATCCTTTTCTGGTTTAGAATCTATTAATCTCTATTCGTCTATACCTAACAAACTAAAAATATTATTATGGAAATAATTATAGAAATGAATTTTAAACATAACAAATTTATACCTAGTTTATGCCAACTTTTTGTTTCTAGGATTCATCTCTCTAATTTCATTTGTTTTTTGTCTCTTCCTAAACTCTGTTTCTCTTTTTTTTTTAATTTTAATTTTTATTCAGTACTAGAATTCGGTTGCTTATTACAGCAAAAGGATAGAAATACATATTTAATCAGATGGTTCTTGGTCTGCTCTTCATTCACTCTTGACTCTACTGTATTTATTCCAGAAGTCCCCTAAAACTTGAAAATGAAAGTACAGAAAGACATTTCTTATTGTGATCAATAACTATATAAATAGCCACTTTTTATTAGAAAAAGTTGACTGATTAGATTGTTTTCTATTAAGGATAACATGTAATTAGAAAAAATAAAGATCAAATTAATCTGAACCATCAGTTGGGCCTGATTATATAGTGACAGAGGATAATTCTGTTAGAGAGGTAAAAGATGTTCTTCAATAGTAATGTTGCTTATTATACTCTTTTCTTGTTATTAAGATTTTATTTCAAGTTACGTGAGAGAGATTCATGTGTCTTTTATTTCCTGCTGTCTTAATAAAAATCAAGGTTAAAAAATCTAATGAAGTATAATACACTAATTATAAACATGTACTTGAATGAAAAGGTAGAAATCATCTTTATGGATTAACTATAGATAATGATTTCAGCTTCCAAGTATAAATAAAACCTCATGTTGTGATGAAGCATCTATATTTTTGGTTTAAACTAAAGATGCGATGCATGAGATTTTTCAGTTACTTTTATTTATTAATAACTATTAAAATAGATTTTTTTTCCTCTTTTATTTTTAATATTTACTTTGATAAGTTGTTGTTTAGTTGCTAAAGTTGGTAATGATTATTACTGCAGGCCAGCCATGAATCCTTATCCTGTCTTTCCCATTCAGAAATGTTATTAGTCCTTTAGTAAATTTAGTACTTGGTTTTTAAAATGAGACAAGAACAGAAAAGTTACTAATAGTGAGCCAAGTTGTTGATTACTCTTTACAAATTTAGTTTTAGTTTTAAAAAAACATCTACGTAAAGCCATCTTTGTAGGACATGTTAGAAGAAACAGTGTTGGTAAAGAGAAGAAAGAGTAATCAATTCAATGTTAGTAATAATTGAAAACATTTTTTGAGCAATTTATCAGCTTTTACAGATATTTTTCACATTTAATCCTCAGAAAAATCCTGTGAGTATCCCTGTTTCATCAATGAGGAAACTGAAGTATAGAGGGATTCAATGATTTTTTTAAGGTCACATAGTTAGCTAGTGGAGGAGGCTGGAATTTGAAACTTGACTATTTTACTCCAGAGTTTTGAGTTTTTACTTACTCTCTTAACAGTACAAATATTTGGTAATTGGCATTTATACTTCAGGCCCTAATGAGGTTATACTACTATTCAAGTGGTGTAAAAAGAATACTTTGTGTAGATTTCTTTAGCTTAACAGTTCCTATAAAATAATGAGAGAAATTCTATAAGCCACACATAAAAATCAGTAAAGATTATGATGATGACCCTTTTGAGAAATATTTTAATGCTTAAAATTAGCAAATCAGTGCCTCACTTTGATGGGTGTCTTTAAGATTTATCTGAAGCACACTGCTGTTTGAACCTGTTTTGACTGGTGATGGTGCTCAAAAGTGAAAAGAAAGGGGAGGGGTAAGCAAGCCACCACCTAAGGAGGACTGCTTTAAAAATGGAGGATGCCGTTGGTCTCTTCATTTCTTTGGCAGTAGTTTATAGAAGCATAGAAGTCACTGCACCCTATTTCTGCTGGTATGTTTCAGAGCCTAACTAAACTCAAGAAGAAATAAGCAATAGAAAAAGCAGTACTCATAGAACATTGGGAGTTAGTTCTGTTTCTTGCTGTGGTTGGTGTTAGTTCCTGAGCTTGCTGAAAATTGTTAGGCAGTAGAAAATATGGATATTAATTTTGATTAAGCCTTTAGACCACGTGGAAAATCGTATAAGTGGTCCTTTTATTCAGCAGGGACATTATCGTCAGACTTGCTTACCTAAGAGTTGTGGGGAAGAATAACTGAAATAATGTTAGAGGATTTTGAAAAAAATAGTGATATTTTGCAAAAGGCCCTATTAAATTTACTTTGGTTCTTCTTTCCACTGTCTCGCTCTCTTTTTTCACCCAGTCTCCCCATTTTACCTATGTCTCCATTTTCTCATGGTTCTCTCTACATTTTGCTTGTTGGTTCTGCTGTTACTTTTTGTATCCTTTCTTTCCTCTCTTTTAACAAAAACAAACCATCTTTATACATGTACACAGGTATACCCATTTTAAGTGTTCCTGAAGTTTTTAACAAGTGTATACGTTGTTTAACCACTACAGACAAGCTATAGAACTTCTACTCTTTTGTAGTCAATTCTGCCCACTCTAGCCCCTCAGGCAACTACTGATCTGTTTTTCCTTAGATTAGTTTTGCCTTTTTTAGAAATTTGTATAAATGGATTTATACAGAACACACTGTTTACAGTATGCAGTGTGTACTCTTCTCTTTAATTTTGTTGTTCAACCACCATAACCTTCTAAAAAGGAAAACTAGTGTTTTAAAGGACATAAAGTTAGTAAGGCATTTTTTATTTCTGTATTCTGAATGTAGCCAAGTGTGGTTTATTTTAGAGATAATTCTTTTATGCCTATGTGCAGGGTTATAGGTTACATAGTCATATTATTGTTATCATTATATTATTATAGTAATATTATTATTCATTCACTCAAAGTGAATTTATTCCCATGTATCCTGGCCACATATTGCTTATAGTTTAGTAATAGAGATTGTATGTAAATAAGCAGTGATAACACAGAGTTTTAAAAGGTTTTATAATTCATTCTAGAATGGAGGATGAAGTTAATATGAAGTTCCTGTTTGTTAATAGGAAAATACTTTTGTGCAGAGTGTATCTGAGTGTTATTTGTCCCCCTATTTAATAACTGTAAATTGAGGTTTAAAACTTTAAACTTTCTTTTTAAAACTGTTTAAGTCTTCAGAAGGTTATAGAGTTGAAGAATATGTGGAGGGTATGTACTTATTTATACTGATCATAAAGGTAAAAACAGTGTGAGCTTTCTGTCCCATGTGAGTACTATCTTGTGCTTGATTGTGAATTATAAATGCTAATTTTGAGTAAAATTCATGTTTGCCCAGTAATCATATTGTACTACTATACTACTATAATTGTATTATACTACTTTACTACTAGTTTGAACATTAGACGTTAAAATACTTTTGTAAAACAGTGTAACAGAACAATTAAATGTTTATTGATGAAGGTGTGATTAACCTTAACTATTTGCTTGAATTAAAGTTTTCATTACAACAATACTGTAAAGCAGTTATCCTTCAATTAAAAATAAATTTAAAAAAAAGAAATAAAGTTTTTGTTACAATTTTCTAGGGGAATCAATTAAAACCTTGTATTTAAAAGTGTCTGATAGCAGTAAAAAATCCAAACATAGTCTTAACAAACAGCTATCCTTCACAATAGATTTGTAGTTAAAAGTCTTAGAGAGTTTGTTACTGTTTTTTTCCAGTTTTTAAGTAACAACTTGCTTGTTGGGTTTAAATTCTGAAAGGAAGATTTCTACTTAAAATTGTAATTAATGATAATAAATGAATGTTCACAAATGTAAATGCTCAATTTATAAGTACCTAGATGATGGGCAGTTATAAGTATTTGAGAAACATTGTAAATTAAAAGTTTACTTTAATAAGGTTTTATAAAATTGTATTGTGAACTCCAAAACTGTTTCCTATATTCTTTTTCATTTTTATTGTTAGGTTATATTCTAGTCTAGACTTTTAGGTAAAGTAAATGAATGGGAAATATAAACATACAGCTTAAAAATAAATAAATAAACATACAGCTTGAATTTTGTAATTTTATAATGATTTTTGAAGAACTTTTCATTTTCTTAGTTTACTTTTGCCTATGATATTGAGTAGAGAGTGAACATTTATATATACTAATTGATTAATATGCCTTGGATAAAATCACCACTTAATTCCTTTAAAAACTCTTTATTGCTTAAAAAAAAAAAAACAAAAACCAGGATAATGAAGTTATTGAAGGACAGAAAGTCACTAGTTAACCAAATTACTGCTTTGTTATAGTAAGCATAAATAACATGTTTATAGTGTAAAATATAGTAAATAAAAACTAAAAAATGACTTTTTTGAGAATGTTTCCCAAACTTCACAAGAGTGGGTAACACTGTAAATGCTGCATAGGAAAAAAAAAATTAGTGCATCCTGAATTGAGAACAAATAAAAAGAAGAGTTGAAATCAAAGAATATGAAGTGATTTTCTAATAAATTCATAATAAATTAAAAGTGCTAGAGATGATAATAAGTAAATCAAAGTCCCATATACTTATCTGAATTGTGAATAAAAACACAATTTCAAAAACATATATTACTTAATAGCTGTGTAATTTTTTCCTGCAGTTTATTGTGATCCACACAGTCAAAGGCTTTGGCATAGTCAGTAAAGCAGAAATTGTTGTTTTTCTGGAACTCTCTTGCTTTTTCGATGATCCAGCAGATGTTGGCAATTTGATCTCTGGTTCCTCTGCCTTTTCTAAAACCAGCTTGAACTCCTGAAGTTCATGGTTCACGTACTGCTGAAGCCTGGCTTAGAGAATTCTGAGCATTACTTTACTAGCATGTGAGATGAGTGCAATTATGCGGGAGTTTGAGCATTCTTTGGCATTGCCTTTCTTTGGGATTGGAATGAAAACTGACCTTTTCCAGTCCTGTGGCCACTGAGTTTTCCAAATTTGCTGGCATATTGAGTGCAGCACTTTCACAGTATCATCTTTCAGGATTTGAAATAGCTCAACTGGAATTCCATCACCTCCACTAGCTTTGTTCGTAGTGATGCTCTCTAAGGCCCACTTGACTTCACATTCCAGGATGTCTGACTCTAGGTGAGTGATCACACCATTGTGATTATCTGGGTCGTGAAGATCTTTTTTGTACAGTTCTTCTGTGTATTCTTGCCACGTCTTCTTAATATCTTCTGCTTCTGTTAGGTCCATACCATTTCTGTCCTTTATCGAGCCCGTCTTTGCATGAAATGTTCCCTTGGTATCTCTAATTTTCTTAAAGAGATCCCTAGTCTTTCCCATTCTGTTGTTTCTTGAGAAACCTATATGCAGGTCAGAAAGCAACAGTTAGAACGGGACATGGAACAACAGACAGGTTCCAGATAGGAAAAGGAGTACGTCAAGGCTGTATACTGTCACCCTGCTTATTTAACTTATATGCAGAGTACATCATGAGAAACGCTGGGCTGGAAGAAGCACAAGCTGGAATCAAGGTTGCCCGGGAGAAATATCAATAATCTCAGATACGCAGATGACACCACCCTTATGGCAGAAAGTGAAGAGGAACTAAAAAGCCTCTTGATGAAAGTGAAAGAGGAGAGTGAAAAAGTTGGCTTAAAGCTCAACATTCAGAAAAGGAAGATCATGGCATCTGGTCCCATCACTTCATGGGAAATAGATGAGGAAACAGTGGAAACAGTGTCAGACTTTTTTTTGGGGGGCTCCAAAATCACTGCAGACAGCCATGAAATTAAAAGATGCTTACTCCTTGGA
Source organism: Bison bison bison (assembly GCF_000754665.1). NCBI lineage: Eukaryota > Metazoa > Chordata > Mammalia > Artiodactyla > Bovidae > Bison > Bison bison. Next base: position 5,351,102 of record NW_011494869.1, on the reverse strand, counting down.
AGAAAAGTTATGACCAACCTAGATAGCATATTGAAAAGCAGAGACATTACTTTGCCAACAAAGGTTCGTCTAGTCAAGGCTATGGTTTTTCCTGTGGTCACGTATGGATGTGAGAGTTGGACTGTGAAGAATGCTGAGTGCCGAAGAATTGATGCTTTTGAAGTGTGGTGTTGGAGAAGACTCTTGGGAGTCCCTTGGATTGCAAGGAGATCAGCCCTGGGTGTTCTTTGGAAGGACTGATGCTAAAGCTGAAACTCCAGTACTTTGGCCACCTCATGCGAAGAGTTGACTCATTGGAAAAGACTCTGATGCTGGGAGGGATTGGGGGCAGGAGGAGAAGGGGACAACAGAAGATGAGATGGTTGGATGGCATCACTGACTCGATGGACGTGAGTCTGGGTGAACTCCAGGAGTTGGTGATGGACAGGGAGGCCTGGTGTGCTGCGATTCATTGGGTCGCAAAGAGTCGGACACGACTGAGCGACTGAACTGAACTGAACTGTGTAATTTTAAGCAAGTTATTTAACCTTTCTATTTGTTTTCTATAAAGTGGAGCTAATAGGTTCATATTTTGTTATGAGGATTGGATTGGATATTTGTTAATATTTCTAAAGAGCTTGCTACATAGTAAGCAGTATATAAATATTTGTTAAATAAAATTCATATGTAGAGCTAAGTTATTTGGCAAACAAACTTACTCAAGATACAGTAAGGAAACAGGGTTTTATTATTATGCATAAGGTTCTGAACACCCAAATCAGATGTTGTTAAATTTATATGCTAAAGCTTAGATATTCACAGCAATATGTCTTGCAGAATTTATGTTCCTAAAATACAAATTTAATCATATTGCTTGCTTAAAAAAATCCTATAATGGTGCCCATGGGCTTTTAGGATGAAATCCAAATTCTTAAAGACCTACCTGGTTCCAGATTATCTTTTTGTTTTAATTATGATGAAATTCATAGAGGATAAAGTTTATCATTTTAATAGTTTTAAAATGTATAATTCAGTGAGTTTTAGTCCATTTATAGTGTGCAACCAGCACCATTATATAATTCCAGAACATTTTCATCACCCCAAGCAGAAACCCCTTACTCATTTAGCAGTCATTCACCATTCCCTTCCCCACCCCCAGCCCCTGGTAGCCACTCTTTTGCTTTTTGTCTCTATGAATTTGCCTATTCTAGACATTTCATATAAAAGAAATCATATATGTGGTCTTTTGTGAGTTCTTTGTTTCACTTATAATGTTTTCAAGGTTTATTCATGTTGTAGCACGTATCAGTAATTCATTTCTTTTTATGGATGGATAATATTCCATTAAATGGATACATACTTTTGTTTATCCATTCATTTATTAGTTGATGGACATCTGGGTTGTTTTGGCTATTATGAACGTTTATGTACAAGTTTTTGTGTGTACAGATGCTTTCATTTCTCTTGGGTGTATACCTGTGAGTGCAAATGGTGGGTCATATGGTAACTCTATATTTATCTTCTTGAGGAACTGCCAAACTGCTTTCTACAATAGCTGCACCTTTTTACATTTTCAGCAGCAGTATAGGAAGGTTCTGATTTCTCCACATTGTTGTCATTCTTACTATTATCTGTCTTTTTGATTATAGCTATCACTAGTGGGTATGAAGCAGTCTCCTGGGGTTTTGATTTATATTTACCTGATGACTAATGATGTTGAATATCTTTTATATGTTTATTTGCCATTAATATCTTTGGAGAAATACTGATTCAAGGCTTTGCTCATTTAAAACTGAACTATTTGTCTTTCCGTCGTTTAATTGTAGGAGCTCTTATATTCTTTTTACAAGTCTTATTAAATATATGATTTACCAGAATTTTCTCCTGTTCTGTGAATTGTCTTTTTACTTTCTTGGTAGAGTCTTATGATGCACAGATCTTTTTAATTTTGTTGACATCTACTTTATCTGTTTTGTTGTTGTTGCTTATGCTTTGTGTCATATTTACGAAACTGTTGCCTAATACAAGGTCAGAAAGATTACACCTATGTTTTCTTCTGAGAGTTCTGTAGTTTTGGCTTTTACATTTAGGTCTTCAATCCATTTTGAGTTAGTTTTTGTCTGTGGTGTGAAGTAGGGGTCCAGTGTCATGCTTTTGCATGTGGATATCCAGTTGCCCCCAGTACTATTTGTTGAAAAGGCTGCTGTTTCCCATTGAATGGCGTTGGCATCCTTGTTGAAAATCAGTTGACTATAGGCATGTGGATCCTCAGTTCTTTTCTAATCATCTATATGTTTATTCTTATGTCAGTACCACATTGTCTTGATTACTATAGCTTTGAAATTAGGAAGAATGAATCTTTAAATTTTGTTCTTTTATGAAAATGTTTTGGCTATTCAGCGTCCCTTGAATTTCCATTTGAATTTTAGAATCAACTTCTCAATTTATGCAAAAAAGTAAGCTGTGATATTAATAAGGGTTGCATTGAATCTGTAGGCCAGTTTGAGGCGCATTACCATCTTAATAGTATTCGGTCTTTATGAACATGAGATGTGTTTTCCTTTATTTAGGTTTTCTTTCATTTCTTTCAACAATGTTTTGTAGTTTTCAGAATATAAGTTTTACATCTTTTAAACATCTATTTTTAAGTATTTTATTCTTTTTGATCATTGTTTTTAATAAAATTATGGAAATAATTTGAAGAAAGATCTCTCAAAACATAGGAGAGCTTTAGTATTAAAGTAATACCTTATGCATGTGATCAGGAAATGAAACCCAAACCACAATAAGGTAACTGTACAATATTAGAATCAACCATGGAAATTAAAGCTGCAATAAACCATAAAGAGCATTTAGTAAAGTCCAGTTTTGTTTAAAAAGTTATACTGATAACCTTGTTTCTCAAGGACCTCACATTCTCTTATGTGGCACAAGTGCCTTATATCTGAAAGGTGCTTGAATGGATGACTGAATGAATGAATATCACATGCAAAAAAGAAGGAAGGAATGGTCTTGAAAGTCTGAGGATTGTGCTCTAATTGTATAAACCATGTAGAAAGCATTGATTGGAATAATAACCAAATTAAAATTATTACAGGTGGAAGGATGCTAGGCCTTTAAAGAATTGGAGTTATTTAATCTGTTAAGACAAAGGTTTAAGTAATTAAGATGAAAATGGAGGTAGATTTGATCACTAAATCTGGGATACTCAAATAAGAAGGTTCTCTTGAAGCTTGACCACCTTCACCCATTTCATTTACAACACCCACCCTCCCCCACCCCCAAAACCACCAGTCTATATCTTTGAGTTCAGTTTTTAAGAAAAAATTTTGATTGCTTATATAAGTGAGATCATACAATACTTGTCTTTCTCTGTCTGACTTATTTCACTTAGCATAATGCCCTCAACGTCCATTCATGTTGTTAAATGGCAGGATCTCCTTCTTTTATGGCTGAATAATATTTCTCTGTGTGTGTGTGTATATATATATATCACATCTTGGAAACAACCCAAATGTCCATTAACTAATGAATGGATGAATAAACAAAATGTAGTATGTCCATTTAATAGAATAGTATTTGGCCAAAGGAATCAATTACTGATACATGCTGCAACATGGATGAGTCTTGAAAATATGCTCAGTTGAAGAAGTCAGTCACAAAGGACCACATATTGTATGATTCCATTTATATAAAATCTACAGACTAGGCAAATCTAGAGAGATAGAAAGTAAATTAGTAGTTCCTAGGGATGGACAGTGGTATGGAGAATTATAGTTAAACCATTTGGAGTTTCTTTGGAGAATGATAAAACTATTCTAAAATTTATTGTGATGATGGATGCACAACTCTGTACTGAAAGCTAAGTTTCCATTAACAGATGAAAGGATAACTAAAATGTATATAAATACAGTGGAATATTATTCATTCTTATAAAGGAATGAAATTCTGATATCATTTTACAGCATGGGTTAACCTTGAAAATGTATGCTAAGTGAAATAAGCCAGACACAGAAGGACAAATATTGTCAGTTTCCTTGGAGTATCTAGAATAAAGACAAAAGGTAGAACGTGGTCACCAGGGACTATGGGGAGAAGGCAGTGAGGAGTTATTTTTTAATGGGTATATATAGAGTTTATGTTTGGGGTGATAAAGAAGTCCTAGAAATGAATAGTAGTGATGATTATTGTACAACATTGTGAATGAACTTAACGCCGTTGAATTGTTGACTTAAAAAATGGTTACAGTGGTACATTTTATGTATGTTTTACCCCACACATGAAATGTTTAAAAAAGTAATTATAAGACTGAGATATAGTAACTTTTTTGGGGGTAAAGTTAATGAAACAGGTAATTGTGTGGTGGCACATGGGAGACTTTCATTTTCCCATTTAACACAGTGTACTTTAGCTGTCTGAATAATTTAAATGTGCTTTAAATGTAAATGGCATCATCTCAATACTGAGTGTGCTACATTTTAAATAATCAAAAACAAAATTTTGATGAGCACGATTAGACTACAGATGAATTTGTGAAAAATTCATGAAGTAGATTAACCTCATTTAGATTGGAAATTTTTTTGACTATTAATATGCATGGCTGATTCATTTTGCTAATTTTTCGAAAGCAAATGTTTATATTTAATTGTAGCATGAGGATTGCAGTTTTCCGATAAATGTCACACAATAATGACAGTGAGCTAGGAGGAAGAAAAATTGCATAAATGAAGTGAGATATGCTTCTATAGCTATGGAAGCTATTTTGTTGTTGTTCAGTCACTAAGTTGTGTCCTACTCTTTGTGACTCCCATGGACTGCAGCACCCCAGGCTTCCCTGTCCTTCACCATCTCCTGGAGTTTGCTCAAATTCATGTCCATTGAGCCAGTGATACTATCTAACCATCTCATCCTCTCCTGCCCTCTTCTCCTTTTGCCTTCAATCTTTCCCAGTGTCAAGGTCTTTTCTAAAGTCGGCTCTTCGCATCAGGTGGCCAAAATATTGGAGCTTCAGCATCAGTCCTTCCAGTGAATATTCAGGGTTGATTTCCTTTAGGATGGATTGGTTTGATCTCCTTGAAGTCCAAGGGACACTCAAGAGTCTTGTCCAGCACCACATTTCAAATGCATCAGTTCTTTGGTGCTCAGCCTTCTTTATGGTCCAGTTCTCACATCTGTACATGACTACTGGAAATACCATAGCTTTGACTATACAGACCTTTGTCGGCAAAGTGATGTCTCTGCTTTTTAATACTCTGTCTAGATTTGTCATAGCTTTCCTTCCAAGGAGCAAGTATCTTTTAATTTTATGGCCAAATGGTGATTTTGGAGCCCAAGAAAAAAAGTCTGTCACTGTTTCCACTTTTTCCCCCATGTATTTGTCATGAAGTGATGGGACCAGATGCCATCATCATAAGTTTTTGAATATTGAGTTTTAAGTCAGCTTTTTCACTTTCCTCTTTCACCCTCCTCAAAAGGCTCTTCAGTTCCTCTTCACTTTCTGCCACTAGAGTGGTATCATCTGCACATCTGAGGTTGTTGATATTTCTCCCAGCAACCTTGATTCCAGCTTGTGATTCATCCATCCCAGCATTTTGCATGATAAACTCTGCATATAAGTTAAATAAACAGGGTGATAATATACAGCCTTGTTGTATTCCTTCCCAGTTTTGAGTCATTCTGGTTCCATGTCCAGTTCTAACTATTGCTTCTTGACCCGCATACAGGTTTCTCAGGAGACAGGTAAGATGGTCTGGTATTCCCATCTCTTGAAGAATTTTCCACAGTTTGTTGTGATCCACACAAAGTCTTTCACATAGAAAATGAAGCAGAAGTAGATGTTTTTCTGGAATTCCCTACTTTCTCTGTGATCCAAATGAATGAATGTTGGCAATTTGATGTGTTTCCTCTGCTTTTTCTAAACTCAGCTTGTACATCTGCAAGTTCTTGGTTCACATACTGCTGAAGCCTAGTTTAAAGGATTTTGAGCATAACCTTGCTAGCATGAAGAGTGAGCAGGTGAGCACAGTTATCCTTTTGTTTGAACTTTTTTTGGCACTACCCTTCTTTAGAATTAGAGTGAAAACTGACCTTTTTTTAGTCCTGCAGCCACGGCTGAGTTTTCCAAGTTTGCTGACATATTAAGTTCAATACTTCAATAACATCATCTTTTAGGATTTGAAATAGCTCAGCTGGAATTCCATCACCTCCATTAGCTTTGTTTGTAGTAATGCCTCCTAAGGCCCACTTGACTGTACACTGTCTTGGTTCATGTACCTAACATTCCAAGTTCCTATGCAAAATTGTTCTTTACAGCGCCGGACTTTACTTTAACCACAAGACACATCCACAGCTGAGGATCTTTTCCACTTTGGCCCAGCCACTTCATTCTTTGAGCTATTAGTAATTCTGGAGCTATTAGTAATTGCCGTCTGCTCTTCCCCAGTAGCATATTGTACACCTTCTGACGTGGGTGTGGGGGGGCTCATCTTCTGGCCTTTTCATAGTGTTTATGGAAACTATAAACCCTATTAAGTCTTGTAAAGATGTTCTTTTTGTATTTATATTAATAATTAGTAGAGGATAATAAGGACCCTGGATAACTGCTAGATTATTATTAGTTTTTGTTCATTTTCTTAATGATATCTTTTATCTTTTTATTATTTTTTAACTTTTATTTTATATTGGAGTATAGTTGATTAACAATATGTTAGTTTCAGATGTGCAGCAAAGTGACTCAGTTATTCATATACATGTACCTATTCTTTTTCAAATACTGCTATATTAATAAAGGTGTAATTGTGTTCATCAGAGTTCCTGGGTAAAATGCATTGTTGGGTAGTTCAGTATTTGTTTTGTGTAAGCGTTAAAGTGCTTATTTTCTTTTGGTCCTCAGACTACTAAAATGTTCTCTATTTAAAAGGACGTTCTTTTAAATTATTGCCACAGCTCAAGTTTAAGTTTGAGAATAAATGAGAGAACTTAAATATGATTCAGTTTAATGAAGTTAAATTTATCTTGACTAGTACTTGTAAGTTTACTGATAAGTGCTTATTAATCTGTGTACAAGTAGGATTTATGAATAAATAATGTTTTAGGTGTAAATAATTTTACGGTAATTTTTGTAGAATGACTAGTGCTTTTAGTGAGTACTGATCTTATCACAGATTCCCCAACTAACCTATAAGCTTAATATTGCCCCTAATTACAGAAACCAACCTACTCCTAAGAATATGTAAGAATAAGTCTGTAATCAAGCTTGGCTTTACTCATTTGGTGAAATTATGATGGGCTGCTTGAGGTGGCAAACTTCAGAAGGGAGATGGCCACTAATTCTAAAAATAGAAAGGTAACCTAAAGCTGAAAGATAGCTAGTGAGTAATTGTGTTCTCACCATACTTACTTGCTTATTTATGTCTAAATCCAAAGTGCATTTTCTCTTAAATTTAGATGTGCTTTGTTCTCCTATGCATTTATACTAGTATTTCTTGAACTAACTGTTAGGCCTTTTCAGAACATCAGTTATCAACCAATATAGAGATAAACTGTATGTTGGAATTTCCCAAGTCAAATAGATTTAAAAGTGAAATTTAGCAAACCTTTATTATATGAATAAAACAGAAAAAGTGAACTATGAAAAGTAAGGTCTTTTGGGAAAAAATCACTGTAAATTGGAACCTATAATACTGCCCAGGAGAGAGAAACCATTTGTTGGATAGGTCAAATTAGAGGTATTTTGGTGGAAAGCAAGGTTCTAGGCCTTCCTTTAAGAACTGTTTGAATATTCTCCACTGTCTAGTTCTGGAACCAAAGATGGAACAGAGCATTACAGGGAGGGTCCTTCCCAGAGTATTGAAGGGCCTCCCTGTAATGCTCTGCTCCATCTTTGGTTTCCTGCTTCCTTTTTAGTAGGACATTGTTCATCTACTTGTGTGTTAATTGCATAGGGAAGAGATCATGGATTGTAGTAAACATAGCTCTTCATAAAGGTTGGGGTATACTGTGAGAAAAGTAGCATTTAAGCAATTCAAATGTGGATGTGCTATATTAGGACAGAGCAAATCCACATTTGGATTGCTAAAAATCCTTAAATGTAGATAAAACTTCAATATGGAAATTAAAAAGATAATATTTGGTAAAGATAAGAGAGTAAAGAAGTTTTTTTGAGTTAAAATAGCTAGGAATAGACAGTAAAAAGCAGTATCTCTAATTTTGGTATTCAACTATGATTGAATAGAAACTTCAGGATGATTCAGATAACTCCTTTGAGTCTTCAGGGTAAGGCTCTTGAATTCCAAATCTTTCTTATCTTCAGCAGGAAGTCATCTTTTTGTTTTTTGTTTTTTTGATACTTTGTTACTTTATTTTTCACTATTCTTTTTCGTATATTTTATCTGTCATCATAGGTCATTCTTTGACACCCCTGGTATCTAAAGAGCCTTCCTTACTTTGACATTTGTAAGTCTTCTCAGTACAGATTTAGATGAGTGCTAAATACTAACTGACTTAATACTGATTAAGTATTAATTAATAAATAATTCTGAATGAACCAATAAATTGACAAATCTTGTTTTAGATGATTGGCAATGATATATAACAAAATGGTTTCCTAGTCATTTAAGGCTTGAGCATTTATTTGAAAACAAAAGCCATATTAGCTGAAACTCAGGATTTTTCAGGAGAGGTGTTTCATAATTCAGAACAGTATTATTTCTTCTTTGTATCATTAAAACTCAGCTGAATTTCAGCTTGTAAATATTAGAAAATTGTTGTTTACAGTTACTTTGTCTTAGGTTATATGGAGAAAATAACTTCTAAAGTGGTTTAGATAGTCATATTTTAAGTTTAATATTTATAAAGTTCAAGTTGTGTTCTCTTTTTCTGGCCTTTCGTCCCCTTAGTTGTTCCATTGCTCAGTTGTATCTGACTCTCTGTGACCCCATGGACTATATGTAGCATGCTCCCCTGTCCTTCACCATCTCCTGAAGTTTGCTCAAATTTATGTCCATTGAGTCAGTGATTTTATCTAACCATCTCATTCTCTGCCCTCTTTCTCCTTTTGCCTTCAATCTTTCCAAGCGTCAAGGTCTTTTCCAAAGAGTTGGCTCTTCTAATCAGGTGGCCAAAGTATTGGTGCTTCAGCTTCACCATCAGTCCTTCCAATGAATATTCAGGATTGATCTGCTTTAGGATAGACTGGATGGATTTCCTTTTGATGTCCTTGCAATCCAAGGGACTCTGAAGAGTGTTGTCCAGCACTACAATTCAAATTCATCAGTTCTTTGGCCCTCAGACTTCTTTATGGTCCAATTCTCACATCCATACATGACTACTGGAAACACAGTATGTGACTATACAGGCCTTTGTCAGCAAAGTGATGTCTCTGCTTTTTAATACTCTGTCTAAATTTGTCATAGCTTTCCTTCCAAGGAGCAAGTGTTTTAATTTCATGGCTGCAGTCACCATCTGCAGTGATTTTGGAGCCCAAGAAAATAAAGTCTGTCACTGTTTCCATTTTTTCCCCATATATTTGCCATCTATAGCTCTTGTATTGGACTAAGGACACAATGTAAGAGGGAATCACTCTTACAAAGTTCACAGTTGAGAGAAAATAAACTCAGCAAACTTTAAAATAATGCACTATGTGCTTTATTAGAAATAAGGGGTGTTATGCAAGTAGAGAAGAGGGAGTCCTTAACACTGTAAAGGATCAGCGAAGGCTGCACAGGATATGTGACTTCAGATGTCAGTCTTGAACACTGAAATCAGCATTTAGCAGACATTTTTTTTTAAATTTTATTTTTTAACTTTACAATATTGTATTGATTTTGCCGTATATCAACATGAATCCACCACAGGTGTACACGTGTTTCCCATCCTGAACCCTCCTCCTACGTCCCTCCCCCCGTACCATCCCTCTGGGTCGTTGCAGTGCACCAGACCCAAGCATCCAGTATCGTGCATCGAACCTGGACTGGCGACTTGTTTCATATATGATATTATACATGTTTCAATGCCATTCTCCCAAATCATCCTACCCTCTCCCTCTCCCACAGAGTCCAAAAGACTGTTCTATACATCAGTGTCTCTTTTGCTGTCTCGTATACAGGGTTATTGTTACCATGTTTCTAAATTCCATATATATGCGTTAGTATACTGTATTGGCGTTTTTCTTTCTGGCTTACTTCAGTCTGTATAATAGGCTCCAGTTTCATCCACCTCATTAGAACTGATTCAAATGTATTCTTTTTAATGGCAGAGTAATACTCCATTGTGTATATGTACCACAGCTTTCTTATCCATTCATCTGCTAATGGGCATCTAGGTTGCTTCCATGTCCTGGCTATTATAAACAGTGCTGCAATGAACATTGGGGTACTACAGAAAGATTTGTTTAATGCATTTATTCATGTTTAGTAAAGGTATACACATAATCTGTAATATTCAAAACATACTGGTAATCTAAAACTAGTTTATTCATTTTGGACACTAATATAACTAAAAAATGTAGTTAAATCTGGCATTTTCTCAACTCTCCACAAAAAGAATAATAATTTTTAATTTTAAACAGTCTTTTTAAAATTAAAAATTATTATTCTTTTTGTGGAGAGTTGAGAAAATGCCAGATTTAACTACATTTTTTAGTTATATTAGTGTCCAAAATGAATAAACTAGTTTTAGATTACCAGTATGTTTTGAATATTACAGATTATGTGTATACCTTTACTAAACATGAATAAATGCATTAAACAAATCTTTCTGCAGTGTGCAATATCTTAGTTCCATGACCAGGGATCCAACTCATGCCACTCCAGATGAAAGTGTGGAGTTTTAACCACTGGACTGCCATGCTGTGCTAAGTCACTTCAGTCATGTCCGACTCTGTGCAACCCCAGAGATGGCAGCCCACCAGGCTCCCCTGTCCCTGGGATTCTCCAAGCAAGAACACTGGAGTGGGTTGCCATTTCCTCCTTCAGTGCATGAAAGTGAAAAGTGAAAGTGAAGTTGCTCAGTCATGTCTGACTCTTTGCGACCCCATGGACTGCAGCCCACCAGGCTCCTCCGTCCATGAGGTTTTCCAGGAAAAGTACTGGAGTGGGGTGCCATTGCCTTCTCCAAGGAAGTCCTTAAACAACAAATCGTCAGAATTTTATTTTAATTGGTCAAGTTTTTTTTTTTTTAATTTTTACTAAGTTTCTGTATCTATCTGTCTCTCTAGAAGATGTTATAGTGAAATACCTATGGAGGAGACTGAAATGGCATTTGCCATCAGAATAACTTTAATTCACCTCTAATATTTCAGCACAGTTATATTTTTAACAAAGTAATTTTGAGAATACAGATATAAATGTAATTCTAAAACTGGTAGGTGTGTAGAATAGGATGAGAAAAAGGAAACAGGAGGAAATTAATTGAGTTTACTATTGTATGAAATGATGCCATTTTTGGTACAGTGTAAGAGTATAAGATTATCAGCATTTTTTAATTAAAAAAACTTGTATTTTAACCTGTTTTTATGTTAGAACTTTTCCCCCCAGGTGCAATTTTCAGCTGTAGCTGTTAGAGGGCTGAATTTATCCTTTTCTACCTAGTTGTTCATTAACCTTTTAGCACTTGACTAACAGATTCAGAAAAATCTACTGCTTGTTAGTTGAAACTGCTAAGAGATGGACTAGGAACCATTCTGCTTCTAGTATATCTTCCAAATCTTGTTTCTTTTAAAGAAAAGTTCCTTTTAACTTTAATAGACCGATGTAAAATGTAATGATAAACAAGTAGGATTATTTCTCTTGTTGGAGAATGGACAAGTAGACAGCTTACACTTGTGTTACATTTTGCCCACAGCTTTGTAGAGCGCTTTGATATACATTACTTCATTTAATCTTTTTGCACCTGGGAGGTATAGTTATCATCCGCATCTTACAGACAATAAAACCAAAACCCCAGATGATTGAGAGACTTGCCTAAGATTGCACTCTTAATCAGTAGAAGAGCTAGGTTTTGAAACGTATTCTGACTTCTAATCGGTTCTTTTTTTTCCCCTGTAATCTTGGCTAATAACATGTATTTACCAACTGACTGCAGATATAATAGTGAAAGAAAAAAATGTTATTCCTACTCTAACTTAGCTTGCCTTCTGGTTGGGGAAACAGACTAACAAATAATCCATCAAAAATAGTATGTTTAGGTGCTCTGGAAAGGGAAATAAATACAGATTGATGAGGTAGGACATGAGAAGGTGCCAGTGTGCCAGGGTTAGGCTTTTGATAAAAGGTGAAATCCAGACTCAGTTCTGAAATGATAAAAATTCATCAGGTAAAGGTGAAGGGACTTTGTTGGAGGAAGAATGTTTTAGGTGAAGGGGAGAATATCATATTGGAAGATATTGAGATGAGTATGTTGGAGAATTGAAAGAAATTCAGTACAGCTGGATCGTAGAACTAGAGATTGAGGAAGGGGTGAATAAGCTAGGGAAAAGGTATAACAGTGAAAGATGTGGTAAACCAAGGCTGAATATGCTAAGAACCTGAATTAGTGCAGCACAGATGAAGTAAAGAGACCATCAAGTATCATAGAAAGCTCAATAAATGTGACAGAAGTATCATAGTCAACTAGTGACATTTTATACAGTTATTACATATGTCTTGTGGTTTTTTGTATGTAAAAGTCACAGGATCCTGATAGTTGAAAACAGGTAACTGCACTATTCACCTTGGTGAATCTTGGAGATTAGCTCTGGCTACAGCCATTTCTACTTTCGCTTCCCTACTCTGGCATGTGTAGGTTAATCTTCCTCCAGTGTATTCTAAACTAGGTTTTAGACCCAAAGTTAATTGAGGATGAATAAGTGAGTGAGCGTTATCCTTGATAGACTATTCTTTGTTGTCTGGAGAAGATGTTAGGGAAAAAGTAGGAATGGAGGAGTAGAAGTTATGATTTGTTGCCATAATGGTATTTAGTTATTAATTTTTAAGCAAATTTTAGTCTTTAATACACTGAATATTCAGATATTTGGGAAAGTGGCCATTTATTCATTTATTCAATGTATTTTGTGCTGAGTGCTTTAAAGAGACTCACCATTGTTAATAATAGAGCAGACACAATTTTAGCGTAGTTTGATAAGTGCTGCTTAGAAATTATTATTTCATGCTAAAAGTAAGGCTAAGTCCCGTCAGTTGTGTCCAATTCTTTGTGACCCTATGGACTGTAGCCTGATGGGCTTCTCTATCTATGGGATTCTTCAGGCGAGAATACTGGAGTGGGTTGCCGTGCCCTCCTCCAGAGGATCTTCCTGACCCAAGGAACAAACCCAGGGATCTCTTACATCTGCATTGGCAGGTGGATTCTTTACCACTAGTATGACCTGGAAAGCCAAGCAGAAGATGATGAGTTTCATTCTGAGTATGTTGAAGTAAGGTGGTTGTGGGATATTGAGCACCTCCTATATACCAAGCACTAATCTAGATGCTGGGGCCACAGAATTAAAGAAAACAAAGTTCCTGCCCTCACCAGTTTATATTCTGGTAGTTGGAAAGAGACAGTGAACAAATGATTATCAAATGTTAGAGGGTAAAATAAGACAAATCCATAGAGACAGAAAGTAAATTAGTGGTTGCCGGAGATTTGCGGCATGAGGGAGTGGGGAATGATTTGCTAATGGATATAGCATTTCGTGTTATGAATGTATTTTGGAATTAGGTAGTGGTGATGACTTTAAAACTTTGTGAATATATCTCAAACCACTGAACTGCACAGTTTAAAAGGGAACACCTTTGTTGCATAAATTACATCGATTAAAAAATGACGGGGAGTGAAAAAACTTAAGTAGCATTAGGAAAGATGGTCTCCTGCATTGCAGGCAGACGCTTTACCGTCTGAGCCACCAGGGAAGCCAATAAAATGATGCTGCTACTGCTGCTAAGTCGCTTCAGTCGTGTCCGACTCTGTGCGACCCCATAGATGGCAGCCCATCAGGCCCCCCAGTCCCTGGGATTCTCCAGGCAAGAACACTGGGCTAGTGGGTGCTATTTTAATAAGGTAGTAGGAGTGCCTCAAAGAAGTTGTGCTTCATTTGTACATGGACCTGAAGCAACTGAGGGAGTACAGCTATGGTAATATCTAGGGAAAGAATTCTCCAGGTGGAAGAATGGTTAAGTTCAGAGGATTTGAGACTGGGAAGGTGCTTGGCATGTTCAAGAAACTCTAGTTAGGAGGCTAGTGTGCTGGAGCAGAGTGGATAAGGGGAAGAGTTGTAGGAGATAAAGTGAGAGAGATGTTAAGGAGCTGAGATCACATAAGGACTTTAGGTTTTACTTTGACATGGGAGCTAAGGAGTGATGTGAATTAGGTTTTGTGTGTGTTTTTATTTTCCAGTTATTTCTTTGAATTAAATGGATTGTTTTAAATGGATTATTCAGGGTACAATGTAGATAACAGTCCAGGTGAGACAATTAGATCAGGATGGTAGTAGTAGATGTAGCAAGAAATGTAAGAGTCCTCGATATATTTTGTAGGAAAAGTGGACAGGAATTGCTTAAAGATTAGGTGTAGGGTATGAGAGAAGAAGGTAAGTGAAAGATGATGACCACATTTTTGAACTGAGCAGGCTGAAAAAATGGAGTTCTCTTTTAACAAGATGGTAAAAGACTGATGGGAGGGTGAAGTAAATAAAGAGATTGGGTTTAGACATACTAATGATGAAATGTCTATATAAGTATCCAAATGAAGATACTAGTCAGTATTTATTATATCTAACAATCTGGAACTGGAGGCAAACATTGATAGTCATCAGTTTATGAATATCATTGAAGTTGTGGTTGAAATTGAAATTAACAAGAGAGGAGAATAAGAAAGAAGAAGGTTGAAAATTCATTTTGCAGGACAAAACACTCAAAATATTTAAGACGAATGGAAAAACTAGTGGACTAAAGAAGAATCAAAGAGGGAAGAAGAGAAACAGAAGATAATGGAGAGAGGCGTTACCAGTAATAGAGTCAGAAGTTGCAAATAAGTCAGTTTTATTGAAGTTTATTGGTGACAGAAATTTTGATGGACTAGTGGGAACAGAAGCCAAGTAGTAGTAGGTTGAGTAATAAATGTGAGTGGAGGAAGTGGAGGCAGCTAGTGAAGACCACTGTTGTACTAAGCGTGATTGTAAAGGGAAGCGAAGTTGGAAACTAGAAAGAGATACAATAGGAGTAGGAATTTTGTGGAATGAGGGAGTTGAAGATAAAGAATAGGAATTTATTAATAGAAGAAACTTTTGAAGGACTAAGGAAGGAAAAAGGGATCTAGTACACAGGATTGGTTCTTCTCTTGGACCTAAAGGGACAAAGGTAAGGATAATTTGTATCTGGGAAAGGAAGAATGTGGGGAACTCATGTCTTATAGCCTGCCTGTTTTCTTTGTGGAGCAATGAACACTCATTTACCAAGAATGACAGATATGAGTTGGTGGCTTTAAGATGGGAGAGCTGAGGGAACTCTCTGGTGGTCCAGTGATTAGAACTCCATGTTTTCACTGCCAAGGGTGTAGCTTTAATCCTTGGTTGGGGAACTAAGATCTTGCAAGTCGTGTGGCTTGGCCAAAAAAACAAACAAAAAACAAACAAAAAAGACTTCTTGAGCTACTTTGAAGATCATGAATTCATAGTGGTACTAATCTGTTTGTTTTTATTTTCTCCATTGAAACTTAGATGCTGTGATTCAGGAAGATGAATGGTTAGTGTTATTGAAGATGAGTGGTTAGGGTTATTGAGGATTGTACAAGATTAATAGAATGAATATGTTAGAAAAGCAATAAGGGGTGGATAAAGAATTTCTCAAGACACAACCTACAACCATCTATTCCTTGAAGTTATTCTCCATTGGTCTTTTTCATCTTGTGTTTCTTTTCCCTGTTGATACTGCCTTATATTTAATCTATATAATGAATATTTACATATTTATTTATCTTGAATTTTTAAAATATAGAAAGATATAAAACAACAAATTACATGAAAGTCTGTTGTATCTCTATATGACCACCATTAATATGTTAATTATTCTTTCAGACATCTCTCTCTGTACTCTATGCATGTATTGTTGTTTAGTTGCTAAGTTGTGCCTGACTCTTTGTGATCTCATGGACTGTAGCCTGTCAGGCTCCTCTCTTCATGGGATATATCAGGCAAGAATACTGAAGTGGGCTGCCCTTTGCTTCTCCTGGGGATCTTCCTGAACCAGGGATTGAACCCGCATCTCCTGCATTGGCAGGTGAATTCTTTAATATCACTGAGCTTACCAGGGAAGCCCCATCTACTTTACATTATTTGTTCTTATTGTACATTTATGCATAAATGAGATATAGTACATCGTGTTTTCTTATCTGGTTCCTGATATTATTATGTATTGATCTATTATAACTATTACAATAGCTTCAATGCTAGTACCTTAGTATCCACCAGGGATTGGTTCAATCCTGGTTTGGACCTCCGGGGATACCAAAATTTGTAGCCCTTGTGTAAAATGGCTAGTATTTGCATATAATCTATGCACATCCTCCTGTATACTTGAAATCATCTCTAGGTTTATTTAATAATATCTAATACAGTGTAAGTGCTATGTAAGTAATTGTCAGCCTGTAGCTGTTGGTTGAATCCAAGGATTTAGAACCTGGGGATACAGAGGGCTGACTGTATTCCATAATGTAATAACAAAATATACTTAAATCAACTAATCTTTTATGGGCTTTTATTTTATTTTTTAACTGTTACAAACATCACTATGTTTACTTCTTTTAACTGTTTTAAACACATCATGCAATTTTTTTTTTCTGCACTAGTATGATTATTTTCTGTGAGTGATAATAGCTAATACTTATGTAGTGTTTTCTCTATGGTGAGCTCTAGTCTACCCACTTAAATTTATCTTTTATTTTAAAATTTGTTCTATTGTTAAATTTCAAGGAGTTTCCTTCAGAGGTGCATCTTTTAGCTTTATCTTGAGACTGGAATAACTAAAGGAGACTGCTGCTGCTGCTGCTGCTAAGTCGCTTCAGTCATGTCCGACTCTGTGTGACACCAGAGATGGCAGCCCACCAGGCTTCCCCATCCTTGGGATTCTCCAGGCAAGAACACTGGAGTGGGTTGCCATTTCCTCCTCCAGTGCATGAAAGTGAAAAGTGAAAGTGAAGTCGCTCAGTCGTGTCCGACTCTAGCAACCCCATGGACTGCAGCCTTCCAGGCTCCTCCGTCCATGGGATTTTCCAGGCAAAAGTACTGGAGTGGGGTGCCATTGCTTTCTCCGAAAGGAGACTACCCACTTGTAATTAGATAAAACCACAACCAGGTCATCCTGAAATTTAGGATGTAAGTTTCATTTAGTTACAACATTCTAATACATGAAGCTTTCTATTTTAACATTTTGTTAAATTATAAAAAGCATTTGGTTAAATGCTGATTAGGCTTTCAATTCAAATCCTTGTTCTGCTACTAACTGTAGTTGTAAAACTCTGAACTTCAGCTTTCCAGTTTGTTGAATGAAAGACATTTAAAGCATAAAACCTTTTTTTCTTCTGAAAATTTTATAACTAAATACTTTTTAAAATATTTAGCTAATTAAAATCCTTCTGGATTCAATTTAATGTTAGAATTTCCTTTTCTGTGTTAGGAAAGGTAAAGAAATCTTCATTATCTTTTGTCTAGTAAATGTTCATGAAACTAAATCTATGACTATAAATCATGTATTCAAAGAACACTTATTGATCAAAGAAAATGTCCATGATGAATGTTAAGGAAAATATAAAATTATGATCCCAGTTTTATTAAAGAGTCTAGTAGGAAATAGATTAAAATGTTAAAATGGTTATCTCTGAGAACTGGGATTTGAAGTGACTTTATTTTCTCCTTTATACTTAAAAAATAATCCCAATTTTCTATAATGATGTCTCTTTTATATATCTTTTATCACTTTTATAATTTAACAAAATGTTAAAATAGGAAGCTTCATGTATTAGAACGTTGTAACTAAATGAAACTTTTATGATACCATCTTTTAAATTTTTCCTCACAGATTTTAATTTTCAGTGTTTGCATTTATTTCAGCCCTCTAAGTCCTCTTCATGTTTTTCATTTATACAGAGCTTAAAACATATTTCTCTATTAAGGTCTGCTTCTGTGATGTGTATAATTTCAGGATTGTCTGTTCTTGCGCATACATTCTAAATCAAAGAACTTGAGATTTGAACAGTTCACTTGTCAGTACTATTATATACGAGCAGTTTTTGGTGATTGAGAGACCTACCAGTTATAGATTTCCAATAATATTAATAGTAATTAATGAAATTAGCTACATTATGTTAATGATTATTTAATTATATAATAACAATAGCTAAAATTAATTCTTTCAAAGAAGCTGGGTCATTAAATTCTTGAATTATCTCATTTAGTCTTTAGAAGGTCCCTCTGAAGGATAGGGGATAAGGCAATGGCACCCCACTCCAGTACTCTTGCCTGGCAAATCCCATGGGCAGAGGAACCTGGTAGGTTGCAGTCTATGGGGTCGCTGGGAGTCGGACACGACTGAGAGACTTCACTTTCACTTTTCACTTTCATGCGTTGGAGGAGGAAATGGCAACCCACTCCAGTGTTCTTCCCTGGAGAATCCCAGGGACGGGGGAGCCTGGTGGGCTGCCGTCTATGGGGTCGCACAGAGTCGGACACGACTGAAGCAACTTAGCAGCAGCGGCAGCTGAAGGATAGGTAACATCATAGCTTATCTATTTTACAGTTCAGAAAACAGGCTAAAAGTAACTTGTTCAGGGGTACCTTGTAGCAAGCAGTATAACTGGCATTCAAGTGGTATTCATTGGGTAATGAAACTGCCTCTCCCTTTCCCTATGGTAAATTTATCTGTCCTAGTTGTTGTGTGAGATTTGCTGGGATAATTTATATTTAAAACATTTAGCACTGCATTTGGGTACCTAATAGGTGGTTACATGGATGTGGGACTTTTTGTTTTGTTTTTGTTTTGTCGTAGTAGGAAGAGCAGTTACTTTGTATTAGGTGGTCAGATAAGGAATTGTTCTTTAAAATGTCTTTATTGATATGAAACTCACATGAATTAACTGTTTTAAAGTGAGCAGTTCACAGTATTAGGCAACCAGTCTCTCTATATCTAGCTCAAAAATATTTTTGCCACTCCCAGAAGAAACCTTGTACTCATTAAACAGTTGTTCCCTACCTCTCCCTCGCCGCTGGTAACCACCAGTCTATATTCTTTCTCTATGGATTTGTCCTTCTGGTCACTTTACATAAGTGGAAGCATACAACATGTGACCTTCTGTGTCTGACTTCTTTCACTTTGTGTGTTTTCAAGATATATCCACCTTGTAGCATCTATTAGTACTTCATTCATTTTTATGGGTGAGTACTATTCCATTGTATGGATACCACAGTGTATTTTGTCCATTCATATATTTTTAAAAATTTTTATTTATTTATTTTTGGCTGTGCTGGGTCTTCGTTGCTGAGCAGACTTTTCTCTAGTTGTGGCGAGTAAGGGCTACTCTCCAGTCGCAGTACATGAGCTTCTCATGTCAGTGGCTTCTCTTGTTGCAGAGCATGGGCTCTAGTGCAGGTGGACTTCAGCAGTTGCAGCATGTGGGCTCAGTAGTTGCAGCTTCTGGGCTCTAGAGCACAGACTCAAAATAGTTGTGGTTTGTGGGCTTAGTTCCTCTGTGGCATATGAGATCTTCCGGGATCAGGGATTGAACCCTTGTCTCCTCCTGCATTGGCAGGTGGATTCTTTAGCATTGAGCCATCAGGGAAGTCCTATCCATTTATTTTCTGATGGACGTGTAGGTTGTTTCTACCTTTTATCTCTTGTGAGTAGTGCTGCTAGTCGCATGTTATGAATATGCACATACATGTATTTGTTTGAGTACCAACTTTCTATTCTTCAGGGTATAGGAAGTAGGTTTTTTTATTTGTTTTTTTTTTTTTGAAAGTAGCCTTTAGGGGTTCTTTAAAATTCTATAAAAATATTAACAAAAAAGAAAGTGAAAAAGCAATATATTAAAAAGTACTATTGTACATGTTTATGTCTTTATTATCTTGCATGAAGTGAAGTGAAGTCACTCAGTCATGTCTGACTCTTTGTGACCCCATGACTGCAGCCTACCAGGCTCCTCTGCCCATGGGATTTTCCAGGCAAGAGTACTGGAGTGGGTTGCCATTTCCTTCTCTAGGGGATCTTCCCGACCCAGGGATAGAACCCGGGTATCCTGCATTTAGACAAACGCTTTACCGTTTGAGCCACCAAGGAAGTCATTATCTTGCATGGAGCCTTATAAATATTAGGTGTTTGGTAAATGTTAAACATGAACTATTGGTTTTGAGACTGCTTTCTAATTCTGATATAGCTGTCAGCTATCTGATTTGGGGCAAATTCTTAACCTTTGGCCCTATATAGATGAAGTTTAGGTATCTATGACCTATATAGATACAGTTTCTATATCTATAAAATAAAAAAGTAGACTAAATAAACTCTAAAAATCAGATTATTAAGTTCTGTATAAGTCTATACCTTTTTTAAAAAAATATGAAGTGTTTTGGTACTGCATCTTTATTTCACAACTCTGGAAGATGAGGTACTTCCCAGCCCTTGACTATCATATACAGTTTCCTTCTCATTAAATTTGCCTCTGGAGAGGGATCAAGATCATCCATATGATCAAGAAAGTTGAGATCACCATTTTAGTCTTTAAGCTCTTGAAAAGTTTCTTCAGGAAAGATTCATCTTTTGTTTTTTCCTCCCTTCATTTCACAAGAAAATCTCAGTCATAAAACTCCTAGTGTAGAGATTGAAAACTCAGATGCCTACGGGACTCGGTGTAATGTAAAACAGTGAAATTGGCTGGGTGGTACTTTCAGTAACTGGAAGTCACACTAAAAGTTTTCCTTGTGGGAATATATACTTAATGTTGCCAGGTCTTGTGATTTGTCAAGAGAAGCCAGAAATCTGGATTATGTAAAATCCCATTATTAAATGTTGACTACTAATTCAGAATGTTTTAGAACACTGTGTGGGCCAGACAGAACACTTTTGCCCTCCAGATATGTGCTGTAGAAAGTGCAAGACCTGCAGAAAGAAAAGCTGTGCATTTCAAAGTGAAATTAGTAATTTTAAAATGGTCATGAATATTCACTTGATTGCCTTTGGAATGAAAAAAATAATGCTTGGGGAATGTCTCATATCCATAACAACCTCCTCATTGCATACCCATTTGAGGGCAGAAATTATGACTTTTATTTGTGTTATGAGCTCCAATTAGTATCTCCATAACTCAATGGTTCTTGGTAATCCCTCAATGAATACATGTAATTTTAGCAGCTGTGGCTCCCTTTATAACAAAGTTTATAGACTTAGGGTAGAGATAGCCATAGATTGTAACCAGTTCACATGTAAACTTCTGGCACATTTTAGATTGGGAGATTTTAGGTTGAGGAAACAGCTGTAGTACTGTGTTGTTAGTGTGTGTTTAGCTCTTGTTTACCCTCACATTTGTATTTTTAGCTTTACTAGGACGATAGTAATTATTTCTGTATTTTTACTTTGTTTCGCTTCCCTAAAAAATGAACTGATTTGAATAAGTAGTACTTCCTTGTTTTTATTTTTGTTTTTTTAAAGGTGCTGGCCACATCATTAGGTATTTCTGCCTTGTGTTGTTTGTATGAAGTTTAAATTCTGTTTCATACTTCTGTTCATTTATCCATCCATTTAACAAACACTGTATTGACCTTATCAAAGATGCCAAGGTCCTGAAAGAGCTGCCCTCTACCATCCCTGCCTTATCTCATGCTAGGAAGCACATTCTCTTGGTTATTCTGCTTTTGCCAGACTGTGCACCTTTTGGTTACTCAAACAAGCCACGTCTTTTCCTGACTTCTGTACATGTTGTTTCCTCAGATGATTTTACTTCTCTTTATGCTCTTTTTGAGTTGCGGATTCACTTATACCCAGGAACCTTTCAGAGAGGCCTTCTCTGACTATCTTCTCTTATAGTAGTTTCCACTTTGTTCTTTATTACAGATTCTTATTTGACTTCTTCATAGCATTCGTCCCACTTTGAATTGTTAAAAATGATTTCTTGTTTTCCTGTTTCTCTCATTACAGAAAAATTCCTTACGGACAGGGACCTTTTTGTCTTATTTAATTTTTGTATCCTTGGCTCACAGTAAATTACTTCTGGTTGAGTTAATTATTTGTCAGCATATTAGTCATTGTATGCCTACATTATGCTGGACAGTTTGTTTTAGGTGTGTTGTATACATTATTGCTAATGCTCACAACTCTACAAGATAAATGGATGTTATATTATAAGCTTACTGTCATATTATAAATGAGGCAGTCAGGGCTTACTATGATGAGTAACTTGCCTAAAGTCAGAAAATAGATAGAACTGTAATGAAAGCCCAGTTCACACTACCTTTGCTCTTGCATTATGACGTGCTACTTACCTCTTACTTATTGTAAACAGTATGGTATCCTGACACAAGGATCATACTGCTTTTATACATTTCTGTGTAACCTTGTGGTTTTCTCCTTCCTCCCTACCCCACTTCATGCAAAAACGATTACAATAATATTGGAAATACCTAATAACCATCTGCTATGTATAGTGTCTCTTGATACTGACTTTCTGATCGAAGTCAAATGAAAATTCGTGTATTTTTGTTTAATAATAATATTGACAACCTCTAGTATTAGAAGTTTCATACCTTGAGTTTTAATCCCTAATTCCTGTATATAATTGGCCCTTTAAACATTAATAGATACAGAAGGATTTCTTACATGCCTCTTAAGCATCTACTTCTAGAGCACAGCCAGTGCTGCTGCTGCTGCTGCTAAGTCGCTTCAGTCGTGTCCAACTCTGTGCGACCCCATAGACAGCAGCCCACCAGGCTCCCCCATCCCTGGGATTCTCCAGGCAAGAACACTGGAGTGGGTTGCCATTTCCTTCTCCACACAGCCACTGCCTAAAAGAAATAATTGAATTATCTTTGAGCACTTTGAAGTGCTCCCTCCAAAGTCCCTCAGCTTTTTCTCTCTCTCTCTTTTTTAATAGTGAAAACTTTTATATTTGGAATTAACCAGCCGGACTCAGTTTAGATGATCTCAGTTTTGTTGGCAACACCCAAAGCATCATAGTCAGGAGCCATTCAAACACAGGCCTTCTTCTCTCCATCAAGCTTAATCAAGGTGTTGACCTTAGCTACAACAGTGTCATAGAGCTGCTTCACAGCCTATTTAGTTTGGTGCTTTTTGGCCTTGACATCCACAATGAGTACCATTGTGTTGTCTTCTGTTTTCTTCATAGCTGACTTAACGAGGAGGGGGAATTTGATGATAGCCTAGTGGTCAAGTTTGTTTCTCCTAGGGTCGCTCTTCTGAAGATGTTTGGGGTGCCTCCTGAGCCACAGTGTTTTGGGTTGCTGGAAGGTGGGTGACATCTGGATCTTTGTGTGTGTGTGTGTGGCTGTGGATCACCCCACTCCAGTACTCTTGCCTGGAAAATCCTATGGATGGAGGAGCCTGGTAGGCTGCAGTCCATGGAGTCGATAAGAGTCGGACATGACTGAGCCACTTCCCTTTCACTTTTCACTTTCATGCATTGGAGAAGGAAATGGCAACCCACTCCAGTGTTCTTGCCTGGAGAACCCCAGGGACGGGGAGCCTGGTAGGCTGCCGTCTATGGGATCGCGCAGAGTTGGACACGACTGAAGCGACTTAGCAGCAGCAGCAGCAGCAGTGGCTGTGGATGCCTTTCACCATTGCTTTCTTTGCCTTCAAAGCACTTGCTTTGGCTTTGGCTGCTGCTGCTGCTAAGTCGCTTCAGTCATGTCCGACTCTGTGCGACCCCATAGACGGCACCCTACCAGGCTCCGCCGTCCCTGGGATTCTCCAGGCAAGAACACTGGAGTGGGTTGCCATTTCCTTCTCCAATTCATGAAAGTGAAAAGTGAAAGGGAAGTCGCTCAGTCATGTCCTACTTCTAGCGACCCCATGGACTGCAGCCTACCAGGCTCCTCCGTCCATGGGATTTTCCAGGCAAGAGTACTGGAGTGGGGTGCCATTTGGCAGGGAGGGGCAAAGGCTTCCTTCTTCACTTTCTATGCCATCTTCATGAAAAAGCAACTTTTTGCTTCTTTATCTCAAAAATTTGTTTGGGTCTTCTTATTTTTCTATTTTTCTTTCATGTTAGTAGAAGAAATGCTAAGGCATCCTCAAATGCCTGGGACTTGACTCTGCAACGTACTCCTTTGCTTTCATAGTTTTCAACTCTTGTTTTTCATTATTTACTATTACGGTTTTTTTTTCCTTCATGAGCTTCTCTAGTAGCTCAGCTGGTAAAGAATCCACCTGCAATGCAGGAGGCCCTGGTTTGATTGCAGAGTAGGGAAGAGGCCCTGGAGAAGGGATAGGCTGCCCACTCCAATATTCATGGGCTTCCCTGGTGACTGAGATGGTAAAGAATCACCTGCAATGTGGGAGACCTGGGTTCGATCCCTGGGTTGGGAAGGTCCCCTGGAGGAGGGCATGGCAATCTCTTGTTTTTCATTATTTTTTATTATGTTTTTTGTTTCTTCGTAGTAGTAGTTGTCAAACTGTTTAACTACAATTTCTCTGGAATTGCTGTGGCACATGATAATACAATTCTAAAAGAAATTATAGTTAAAGTTAGAAAGCAAACTCCTTATAGTAGTATAATTCTATAACAATGCCCTAGAAAACTGTTTTATTATATTCATTGAAACACTAATTTCAACTTTACCATCTAATTGTCCCATAACCCTCTATTAGCACACAGGCATTCTTTTGAAAATTCAGTTGTGACTTCACAGTTGTCAGATATGGTGGTGGTGTTTTAATTAAATCTCTTCTGTATGTTCTCTCTTGGATCTTCAAACTTTTCCTCGTTACTGGCTGTTTTCCTTATACTGTCAAGCGTACATATTTCTTCTCCCACACAATAAAATAACAGAAACCCATTGTTTGGCCCTGTCTCCTTAAGTATTCTTTTTTATCTCCTTGCAGGGACTTTGTGAAATAGTAGTCTATATTTCTGCTTACACTGCATTTATTTCCTCACTTCCATTTGGTCGTCAACTCTTTTCCTTCTGGCTTCTATCCCCATCACTCCCTTGATACTTCCTTGGTAAAGGTATCAAGAAATATCTTTTGTCACATCAAATAAATACATTCTTTCCAGTTTTTCTTATTCGAACTAAATGAGGCATTTTCATTTTGGGGCATCAGCTTCCAAGACTGTTCTTTTTGACACTTTCTCCAAGCTATCCTCTGACTCTTTCTCTAGTTTTTTTCCTAGTTTTTTTCCCCTCACTCTGACCCTTCTGCCTCTTCATTTATTATCTGGTTTGTCAGCATTCTTGTGTATTCCCACAGCTTCTGTTTTCTTGTTCATTCATCAAATAAATGCCTGTTTGTGCCAGGCACTGTGCTGTTGCTGAGAAGACAGTATGAATGAGATGGTCATGTCCACTGTCCTCATGACATAATGTAGTTTAATAAGAACTACACGGAGGTAAACTGGTAATTGTGAAACAGTGGGTGGTAAGTGTTCTGGTAGAGGAAATACAGAGAAAGGATACCTAACGAAGACTAGAGTGTTTAGGAAAAGCTTTTGGGGAAGAAATAACAGTAGAAAGGGGCTGTGGGAAAAGTCAGTATTTCAGGGAGAAACAATAGCATTTGCAAAGAAATAAAATAAGGGAGTGCATGGCTAAAGTATTGAAAATCATTGTATCTTGAGAGTGTGGAGGGAAAGAGAATGGAGGAGAGATAATGGTGCATGGTCATAAATTAGGCACTCATATAAATATTCATTCAACAAGTATTGGTGCTATTATTTTATAATTATAGTGTCACATAATTATACATTTTAATAGCCTAGTTTTCACTCTTGCTGCTATGAACAATCACAACTAGGTTTTAGAAGATATCTGAGTCTGATAATTGCTTATTGCTATAGACTGGTCTTATGATAGGTTTGTGCTGCCTGTTTTACTAGATCTGACTTAAAAGTCTATGTTACTGATTATTCAAGACCTTGGCCTATGATCTATTTATGGCTCCTTAGGGTCTTAGTTGCTGTGCGCAGGCCTTCTCTAGTTGGAGTGAGTGGGGGCTATTCTCTAGTTGTGCTTGGGCTTCTCATTGCAGTGGCTTCTCTTAGTGCTTGGACCTCAGTAGTTGTGGTGCACGGGCTTAGTTGCCCCATGGCATGTGGAATCTTCCCGACCAGGGATTGAACCATGTCCTCTGCATTGGCAGGTGGATTCTTAACCACTGGACCACCAGGGAAGTCCAGATATTCTGTTTTTGGGGGGCATAACCTACTGTGTCTTTATTTTCTTTTACATATTCCTTTGTGCATAGAATACAAAGAGTACATTTGTATGAGTCTGTATGTACAGAGTATTTTTGTAATTTTACATGGTTCTCATTTTTTTAAAACCTTGAAGGACTTAACCCAGTATTTTTTACATGTGGCACATTATAGTATTTATCAGATATTTAATTGAATAACCTAAAAAAGTTCTTTAAATCCCTGGTGGTTCAGCTGGTAAAGAATCCGCCTGCAATGTGGGAGACCTGAGTTCGATCCCTGGATTGGGAAGATCCCCTGGAGAAGGGAAAGGCTACCCAGTCCAGTATTCTGGCCTGGAGAATTCCATGGACTGTATAGTCCATGGGGTTGCAAAGAGTCGGACGCAACTGAGCAACTTTCACTTTCACTTTACTGTCACAAGTAGAACATGATGATATTCTAAGTTCTTTCTGAGTAAACATACTCAGTTCAGTTCATTCGCTCAGTTGTGTCCTACTCTTTGCGACCCTGTGAATCGCAGCATGCCAGGCCTCCCTGTCCATCACCAACTCCCGGAGTTTACTCAAACTCATGTCCCT
>NW_011494869.1:5318806-5323837 GCF_000754665.1 Bison bison bison | reverse complement strand
AGGTTGGTCATAACTTTCCTTCCAAGGAGTAAGTGTCTTTTAATTTAATGGCTGCAGTCACCATCTGTAGTGATTTTGGAGCCCCCCAAAATAAAGTCTGACACTGTTTCCACTGTTTCCCCATCTATTTCCCATGAAGTGATGCGAACAGATGCCATGATCTTCGTTTTCTGAATGTTGAGCTTTAAGCCAACTTCTTCACTCTCCTCTTTCACTTTTAACAAGAGGCTTTTTAGTTCCTCTTCACTTTCTGCAGTAAGGGTGGTGTCAATTGCATATCTGAGGTTATTGATATTTCTCCCGGCAATCTTGATTCCAGCTTGTGCTTTTTCCAGCCCAGCCTTTCTCGTGATATACTCTGCATATAAGTTAAATAAGCAGGGTGACAATATACGGCCTTGATGTACTCCTTTTCCTATTTGAAACCAGTCTGTTATGGGTTAAAATTATAATAACTTCCGTGTTTAGCCAAGATGAGGCTAAACAAAGGGACCAGATTTACTTACTCTCTTTCCGGAAGAAACTAAAAAGCCAGATAAATATGAGACAGTGGTTCTCTTCACATTTAACATCAGGCAGTGAAGGAAAGTGATCCTTAAAGGAAAAAAAAAAAAACAAACGCAAGAAGAGCCCTGCAAGTTCTTTACTCCCTGGAGAAAGTTCCAGGCTTTGGTGTGAAAGGGGAAGTACAAATAGAGTCCAGTAGTCTCTGAGTTGAGGAGGTAGAACTAGGAGTCTGGGAAAGCCAAAATAGCTAGAGTTCTCAGGGGCAGAATATTAGAGAGGAGGGAAATGGAGCCAGAGAATTCTAGAGATCTGCAGAGAGGGTGTGCTTTGACTATTCAGCTAAGTGGTGATCATTACATGCAGGTGGAAAACCACCCACGACTGAGGAAAGAACTGCCTAAAAGGATGAGAGGAAACAGTGCTCAAATCTCACTAAGGGCTGGATATGATGCCTGTTTGCAACAGCAAG
Source organism: Bison bison bison (assembly GCF_000754665.1). Classification (NCBI taxonomy): domain Eukaryota; kingdom Metazoa; phylum Chordata; class Mammalia; order Artiodactyla; family Bovidae; genus Bison; species Bison bison. The sequence continues at coordinate 5,322,861 of NW_011494869.1, read as the reverse complement.
AGCAGAATACTTTCTTTAAGTTTTGTTTATTTATTTATGGCTGCACTGGGTCTTCATTGCTGCATGAGGGTTTTTTCCTAGTTGCAGCAGGCAGGGGCTTCTCTCTAGTTGTGGTACACGGGCACTTATTGCAGTGGCTTCTCTTGTTGCAGATCATGGGCTCTAGGTGTGTGAGCTGCATTAATTGCAGCATGAAGGCTCAGTAGTTGCTGTGCAAGGGCTTAGTTGTCCCTCGGCGTTTGGAATCTTTCCTGATCAGGGATCGAACCCATGTCTCCAGCATTGGCAGGTGGATTCTTAACCACCAGAGGAGCAGGGAATCTGTAGAATACCGTTTTACTCATGAGTAGTGTTAAGAAGGATCTTGCCTCGGTAGTAATACTGGACCAAACATGCTCTGGTCATGGCTAACAAAGCTTTAAGAGCAAGAACTAAAAGGATCAAACTGTTCCCTAGTAACTTAACCATAACCCAAAGTAAAGCTCAAGAATATTTGTAGGAATATGAAAATATAAGGACACAAAGTGAAATTCTCAATGTTTGGCATCAAGTCAAAAATCATTACCATGGTTCTAAAAGTTTTATTTTTATCAAAAACTACCAGTCATGGAAAGAGGCAGAAAATTACAAAATGTAACAAGAAATATCAGTAAATTGAAACTGCTTTTAAAATAACTTGTGGCTTTTTTAACTTGTGCCCATTGGTGTTACCAGATTATCGGCCTCCCCAATAACTCAGTCTGGTATGCTGCTGCTGCTGCTAAGTCACTTCAGTCATGTCTGACTCTGTGTGACCCATAGACGTTAGCAAGAAATTTTGTAGGTCCCACCATCCTTGGCTGGCCTACTTTCTTTTTATCTCACCTTTCAATCTTCTTAGTTTTGGGGTTTTTTTTCCTTTTAAATGTATGTAGTGTTCAAGATTTTTAGCTGAACTTGTTGGAAGGAATAGTGAAAAGTGTGTCTACTTCATCTTTCTGAAAATGAATGCCTCCAAGATATTTCTTTCTGGAGTATAAGCAAATGTTCTTTGATGAGTCATTTGAATATCAACGTGAAAAACAATGAACTTTGAGTTCAATAATATAATGAAACCAATTCCAGATGGATTATAGATATAAATTTGGAAGATAAAGCACAAAGACTTCCAGAAGAAAACAGAATATCATCATGTTCTTGGGGTATGCAAATATTTCTTAAACAGTATGTAAAAATCACTAATCATAAATGAAAAGATTCATATATTGAACTTGATTAAAATTAAGAACTCTTGTTTATTAAAGGTAACTTTATGGAGGTGGAAACGCAAACCATTATGTGGGAGAAGATATTTACAGCATGTACATTTAACATAGGATTTGCATCTAGAATATATAGTGAACTCCTACAAATTAATATTTTTTAAAAACAGCAACCAAATATAAAAATGGGTAAAAGACTTGATGAACCATACCTTCTGACTCAGCGATTTCAACCTATATATATATATCCAATGGAAGTATATATATGCACATATAAGAATGTTGATGGCATTATTTTTGTAAAAGGTAAAAACTATAAACATTAATTATTTAACAGCAGAATGGATTTAATTATTGATGATTCCGTGCAGTTTACCTCACTGGACTGTAAATGTTTGAAAACAGATACAGGTCACTTTAGTGTCTACACTTACATACACAAAATAAATTAGTGGTGATAAAATTATGTTTTTCTTCTTTTAGAAAATAAACTCCTGAGGTACCTTGTAATCCAAAGTCCATGCAATTAGAAATAACATTGAATTTAAGAACTCTATTTTATTTTATTATTGTGCCTAGCACATAATGGACTGTTAAATAATGTGCTTTATGAATGAATGAGCAGATTATCATTTATTAACTGCTGTCTTTTCAAGTTCAAAACCAAATATGCATAAAATAATGCTCTGTTTATTTCATTTTCATTGATTATTATATACATTGATAAGTCCATGGTTATTTTAGTTTATTAAATATATGACTATTTAAGATGGTTAACTGTTAAGCAATGGAACAGGTTTATATTCAGTGTTGGTTTTGGAAACAGTAAGCTAAATTGCAAGTGTGTATACATATTATATGCACTATGTTTAGTCAGTCGTGTCTGACTCTTTTGGTTGAGATGCTTCTACTGCTTATATTCCAGAAATGAACTTATTTTGCTTCCCTGGTAGCTCAGTTGGTGAAGAATCCGTCTGCAGTACAGGAGACCCTGGTTCAATTCCTGGATTGGGAAGATCCCCTGGAGAAAGAATAGGCTACCCACTCCAGTATTCTGGTCTGGAGAAGTCCATGGACTGTATAGTCCATGGGGTTGCAAAGAGTCGGACACAACTGAGCAACTTTCACACACAGTTAATGTGAGTTTAGTAAGGACAGAAAATTATGGAACACTGGAGCCTCCTTCTCTTTTTAGCAAGCAAGCCATCACCAAAATTTAAACTTGAGTGAAAGGTCCGTGACACAGATTGTCTGTTTTGTAGCTGGTTTATATCCAGGAACCAAGAGAGTGCTTGGCTTACATTAGGCATTTAGTAGTTATTTGTTGAGTGAATGAATAAATGAATGAGAATATTTATTCAACTGTGCTTCATTCTATAACAGGTATAATGTTGTCACTGCTGATATGTCATTTATTACTTCTTTTATATATTAGCAATGTTTCTGAAATAATATGAAAATTAGAAATTTTCATGGTTTATTTCATAACTAAAAATTATTACCCAGTAACATTCTTTAGTATTTTGATAACCTCATCAGCAAACATTGAACTCCCATTGTGAGTATAGTACCACTAAACTTTAGTCATTCAAAGAAGACATATCATAGTTTCTGTCCTTGAGTTTTCAAGTAGTTGGAGAGAGAGAAAATAGGCATAAAGATGATATATAACAATATGAGGGTGTCAGACTTACAGTACACATGAGAAATTAATGTTATGTTCAATGAAAAGTTTAATACTGAGTTCATGTACATTATTCAACTTTTTAAAAATATGTGTAGAAAAATAGGGAAAGAAAACATAAATATATTATGTTTTGGATGGTGAGATCATGGGCAAATTTACTTTCTTTCATACACATCTGTATTTTCAAAAGCAAGCAATAACTTTAACAATTTTCTGCCCCAGTTCTAGCACAAGATATGTATTAAAGTGAAAAATAAAGCAGTCATGTACCCAGTATCATCCATTGTAGATCCCTCTCCTGTTTATACATTCACTGGGTACTCAGCCTCATCATTTAAAACTTAATTTGTTGACTTTCCAATTTTACCCTTACTCCTAAACTCTCTATCATGGGACACTGTACCACCTTACATTAATTTTTTGTGCCAGAATTTCTATGTGCTGCCTGGAACTATCTGTCTCTCCCTCTCCAGTCATCCAGTTCAGTTAGTTCATCAGTTTCCTGAACATGTTTAAATTTGTGTTCTATTTGCCATTCTCACTGCCTTGGTTCAGGACCTCATTATTTCTTACTTCAGATCAGATCAGATCAGATCAGATCAGTCGCTCAGTCATGTCCAACTCTTTGCGACCCCATGAATCACAGCATGCCAGGCCTCCCTGTCCATCACCAACTCCCGGAGTTCACTGAGACACATCCGTCGAGTCAGTGATGCCATCCAGCCATCTCATCGTCTGTCGTCCCCTTATCCTCTTGCCCCCAATCCCTCCCAGTATCACAGTCTTTTCCAGTGAGTCAACTCTTCGCATGAGGTGGCCAAAGTACTGGAGTTTCAGCTTTAGCATCATTCCTTCCAAAGAAATCCCAGGGCTGATCTCCTTCAGAATGGACTGGTTGGATCTCCTTGCAGTCCAAGGCACTCTCAAGAGTCTTCTCCAACACCACAGTTCAAAAGCATCAATTCTTTGGTGCTCAGCCTTCTTCACAGTCCAACTCTCACATCCATACGTGACCACAGGAAAAACCATAGCCTTGACTAGACGGGCCTTTGTTGGCAAAGTAATGTCTCTGCTTTTGAATATGCTATCTAGGTTGGTCATAACTTTCCTTCCAAGGAGTAAGTGCT
>NW_011494869.1:5317358-5318619 GCF_000754665.1 Bison bison bison | reverse complement strand
GGTGACAATACACAGCCTTGACGAACTCCTTTTCCTATTTGGAACCAGTCTGTTGTTCCATATCCAGTTCTAACTGTTGCTTCCTGACCTGCATACAAATTTCTCAAGAGGCAGATCAGGTGGTCTGGTATTCCCATCTCTTTCAGAATTTTCCACAGTTTATTGTGATCCACACAGTCAAAGGCTTTGGCATAGTCAATAAAGCAGAAATAGATGCTTTTCTGGAACTCTCTTGCTTTTTCCATGATCCAGCGGATGTTGGCAATTTGATCTCTGGTTCCTCTGCCTTTTCTAAAACCAGCTTGAACTCAGGAAGTTCATGGTTCACATACTGCTAAAGCCTGGCTTGGAGAATTTTGAGCATTACTTTACTAGTGTGTGAGATGAGTGCAATTATGCGGGAGTTTGAGCATTCTTTGGCATTGCCTTTCTTTGGGATTGGAATGAAAACTGACCTTTTCCAGTCCTGTGGCCACTGCTGAGTTTTCCAAATTTGCTGGCATATTGAGTGCAGCACTTTCACAGTATCATCTTTCAGGATTTGGAATAGCTCAACTGGAATTCCATCACCTCCACTAGCTTTGTTCGTAGTGATGCTCTCTAAGGCCCACTTGACTTCACATTCCAGGATGTCTGACTCTAGGTGAGTGATCACACCATTGTGATTATCTGGGTTGTGAAGATCTTTTTTGTACAATTCTTCTGTGTATTCTTGCTACCTCTTCTTAATATCTTCTGCTTCTGTTAGGTCCATACCATTTCTGTCCTTTATCGAGCCCATCTGTGCATGAAATGTTCCCTTGGTATCTCTGATTTTCTTGAAGAGATCCCTAGTCTTTCCCATTCTGTTGTTTTCCTCTACTTCTTTGCATTGATCGCTGAAGAAGGCTTTCTTATCTCTTCTTGCTGTTCTTTGGAACTGGGATTGTAAAAAACTTAGCTCTTCGCCACCTCTAGGATGTAGTCTATTTTGCATATCCTGGGCAGGTGATCATCCTCAAATATGAATCTGAGCTTATCATGTCTTTTCTTGAAACACTCAAAAGCTCCTTGTGTGCTGAGGGATAAAATCTTTATTCCTTAGAATGATTATACAGGGCCTTTCATGATCTTACCCCTGCATGTCTTCAGTAGACTCACCTCTTGCTACTTCTCCATGTAACTCCTGTATTCTAATTTAACTAAATTACTTGAAAACCGAAATAAGCAAAATGCAAACACTCTCCTTGTTCAGATTTTCTTTTTTTTTTTTTTTTTTTTT
>NW_011494869.1:5280462-5317258 GCF_000754665.1 Bison bison bison | reverse complement strand
TGAGGCTTATGATTTATTCAGTGAAGTTGCTGAGGACTTAAACCCAGAAGATAGCCTTTCAGACAGCTCTGAGGAACTGACTGAAGAGATAAGGGAGAAGCCAGGATACACAGAGGTTTTTGCAACAAAGACCAGGTAGTTAGAACATAAAAAGATTACCATTAATTAAAGAAAAACTGACATCTCAAGTTATGAATTTAGCTCTTTTCTATATTTGGTGGTTTTGGTTGCTAAATCATGTCCAACTCTTGCAACCCCATGGACTATAGCCTGCCAGGCTCCTCTCTCCATGGAATTCTCCAGGCAAGAATACTGGAGTGGGTTGCCATTTCCTTCTCCACAGATTTTCTTTTAAAGTTTCTCTTCCTTCTTCACAAATGTATCTGTCAAATACCCAATTCATTGTTCAAGGTTGACCTCAGGTGTCACATACCCCAGGCACCCTTCTCGGACCTTTATAGACAGTGTTTAGGATTCCCTCTTCTCCAGTTGCATAACAGTCTATATTTCTATTAAAGCACATATTGTATTTTTTTTGAAGTATAGTTGATTTACAGTGTTGTGCCAATCTGTGCAGTGTAGCGAAGTGACTCAGTCATACACATATATACATTATTTTGTATATTTTTTTCCATTATGGTTTATTGCAGGATATTGAATATAGTAGGAAATGGCAATCCTCTCAGGTATTCTTGCTTGGAGAATCCCATAGATAGAGAAGCCTTTAGGGCTACAGTTCATGGGGTGGCAAAGAGTTGGACACGACTGAGCGACCAACACTAATACTTGCTAAATATAGTTCGCTGTGCTGTACTTTAGGGGCTTGTTTAGCCATTCTGAATGTAATAGTTTTGCATCAACCAACCCCAAACTCCCAGTCCATTCCTCTCCCGCCCCCCAACTTGGCAAACACAAATCTGTTCTCTATAAGTGTGTTTCTGTTTTATAGATAGTTTGATTTGTTGCATGTTTTAGATTCCACTATGTGATACCGTATGGTATTTGACTTTCTCATTTTGACTTCACTTAGTATGATAATCTCTAGTTGCATTCATGTTGCTGCAAATGGCATTATTCTACTTTTTTATTACTCAGTAGTATTACATTGTATATATGGACTACACCTTTTTTTAATCCATTTGTCTGTTGATGAGCATTTAGGTTGTTTCCCTGTTTTGACTATTGTGAATAGTGGTGCTCTGAAGATAGGGATGCATCTGTCTTTTTGAATTACAGTTTTGTCCAAGGAGTAGAATTGCCAGAACATATGGTAATTCTGATTTTAGTTTTCTGAGACACCTCCATACTGTTTTCCATAGCCACTATACCAACTTACATTCCCACCAACAGTGTCAGAGGGTTCCCTTTTCTCCACAGCTTCTCCAGCATTTGTTATTTGTAGACTTTTTAATGATGGCCATTATGACCAGTGTGAGGTTGTACCTCATTGTAGTTTTGATTTACACTTATGTAATAATTAGTGATGTTGAGCATCTTTTCATGTGCCTACTGCCATCTGTTTGTCTTCTTTGGAGAAATGTCTGTTAAAGTCTTCTGCCCATTTTTCAGTTGGATTGTTTGTTTTTTGTTGTTAAGTTGTATGGGCTGTTTATATATTTTGGAGGGTAAGCCCTTGTCTGTCACATCATTTGCAAATATTTTCTCCCATTTGTAGCATATTGCATTATTTTTAAACTTGACTAATTTTATTTTCTTTCAACTGTGAATTTCTTGAGTGATTTCCTCTTAGGTTGTGTCCTTAGTCCAGTACAGGTGCTAAATATATGATGAATGCATGTTTAAATTAATTGTTCTGTCAGTTTGAAGGTGTTAGTAAACATGAGATGGCATAGCTAAAAATACTGAGCCAATGAGTGTGGAATAATAAGGTGCCAGACAAGTTCGTCGGTCTTTCCTGGACTTTTCACAGTTCTGATACTTTTGAAGATTACAGATCACTTATTTGTGGAATGTTCCTGATGATTGCATTCAAATTATGCATCTTTGGTACAAATACCACAGAAATAATGATAAATTCTTTCTGCATCCTAGGGTGGCATACAATTTTGATTTGTATCATTACTGATGATACTCACTTTGATCACTTGATTAAGATGGTATCTGTCAGACTTCTCCAAAGTTACCCCATTTCTCCTTTGTAATCAGTAAATGTTTTGTGAAGTTGTACTTTGAAACTGTATAAATATCTCTTTCCTCATCATACTTCCAGTTTATTCATTACTATTTTATGTCAGTATGGACTTTTATGTTTTCATTCGATTTTAATCTGTTACTATTATTACTGTCTTTTTTGGCCATGCTGTATGGCTTACAGGATTAGTTCCCCAACCAGGAATTGAACCCAGGACATGGCAGTGAAAGCACTGAGTACTAACCATTGGACTGCCAGGGAACTTCCATTGCTTATTTTCATGCTCATGTTGCTTAGTGAGAGCCTGGTCAAGATAGTTTCTGTATCCTTTTGACATGTCTCCTTAGTTATTTGAGTACTTTCTTACTTTAGCAAAACAATATATGTATTAGGCTAATCTTGTACTTTTCGTATCCCAGTCCTGATAACAGCTATTTCTCAAAGAAGCCCTAACTACTTTCAGACGAAAAGAGTATTTAGAAACCAGGATCTGGGTACTAGGTAAGCTTATTTTTCATGAGTATGCTTTTGGGGTCGTGCTTCTTACAGAATCTTTTAGAAGACAGAGCTTGGGAATATACGTATATTTATAGACCCTAATCAGAGAAGGCGATGGCACCGTACTCCAGTACTCTTGCTTGGAAAATCCCATGGACGGAGGAGCCTGGTAGGCTTCAGTCCATGGGGTCACTAGGAGTCGGACACGACTGAGCGACTTCACTTTGACTTTTCACTTTCATGCATTGGAGAAGGAAATGGCAACCCACTCCAGTGTTCATGCTTGGAGAATCCCAGGGACGGGGGAGCCTGGTGGGCTGCCGTCTCTGGGGTTGCACAGAGTCAGACATGACTGAAGCGACTTAGCAGCAGCAGCAGCAGCAGCAGCATAGACCCTGATACTGGGAAAGATTGAAGGTGGGAGGAGAAGGGGATGACAGAGGATGAGATTGTTGGATGGCATCACCGACTCAATGGACATGAGTTTGAGTAAACTCCGGGAGTTGGAAGGCCTGATGTGTTGCAGTCCCCAGGGTCACAAAGAGTCTGACACAACTGAGCGACTGAACTGAACTGAAGTATATACTTACATTGGTCATTGGTCATACACCGATGTCAGTCTCCCAATTCAGGAAGTTATGGACACTGGTGGTTTAGTTGCTGTCATGTCCAACTCTTGCGATCCCATGAACTGTAGCCTATCAGGCTCCTTTATCCATGGGATTCTCCAGGAGAGAATACTGGAGTGGGTTGCTATTTCCTTCTCCAGAGGGTCTTCCCAACCCAGGAATCGAACCCGGGTCTCCTGCATTGCAGAAAGATGCTTTACCGACTGAGCTATGAGGCAAGTCCTTACATACCTATATACATTTATATTTTTATTCTTCTTTCTCTTATGAGTTCATGCTGATACCTCCAGTTGCAGTTTAGTAACACACGGTTCCTCCTTGTTTTTCTCCCTCTGTTTGTAACTCCTTTGTTCAACACTGCAAAACTTTATTCCCTTTAATTTTAATATATTTACTTATTTGAGCAATCTCCCTTTGTATAATTGAGCTTCTTTTGCCATTGCTTCCCCCTTTCCTACACACTGATATCTAATTATCCAACTTGGACATACATAACTTGCCTCTAGACTGTGACTGCTTTCCTCCTTCATCCTATGTATGCTGTGACTCCCAGAGCTGCCCTCTTGCTTATCTGTTGACACCCTCCTCACCCTCCTTGGGTTCTGACTCCCCATTTTGGGCAGCCCTGCTAGGCAGATAGCCTTCACATTACTAAGATTTTGATATTCTACTTAAGAGATGCCCTATGCTCCTGCTCCCTCAACCTCATGAATATCTTGTTTACTCCACTGGGACTCCAACATCTTATGCTGGGCTGCCCATTCATGAATATGTCCTCTTCATCCTGCTCAGGCTTGAAGGCCTCATATGAATGCCCTCCTCACCCTGCTTAAATTTCTAATTCCCATGTTGGTCTTCCACACTCCCCTCATGGGCACATTCTGCTGCTGCTGCTGCTAAGTCGCTTCAGTCGTGTCCAACTCTGTGCGACCCCATAGACGGCAGCCCACCAGGCTCCCCAATCCCTGGGATTCTCCAGGCAAGAACACTGGAGTGGGTTGCCATTTCCTTCTCAGGTGCATGAAAGTGAAAAGTGAAAGTGAAGTTGCTCAGTCGTGTCCAACTCTTAGCGACCCCATGGACTGCGGCCCACCAAGCTCCTCTGTCCATGGGATTTTCCAGGCAAGAGGGCTGGAGTGGGGTGCCACTGCCTTCTCCGGGGCACACTCTACTTCCTGCTTAATCTTTGATACCCAGCTCAGGCAGCCCTATTATATGGACATCCTTCTTATTGCTTGGGTTCTTACACCTAGAGCTGGCTGCCCTTGCATGAATACCCTTTATACCCTGCTCAAACTTTGTTTCCCTGTGTTGGGTATCCTCCGTCACCTCATTGTCTTTAGCTGTGATATCCTGTGCCATCCCCTAAAGGCTACATTTCTCACCATGCTCTGACTCTGACACCCTATGCTAGACTCTGTGCCTTCCCTCCTCTACATACTGTCCTCATTCTGTTTGGGCTACTCATCCCAGGAGACTTTGACTTTGCTTGGACTCTAACCCAGTAGGTTGTCCTGTGTGTCAGGCAAAATTTCCTCTTCTCATCCTGCTTTCTTGGGTTCCATCCCACCCTTCTACTCTCTCCCACCTTTCCCCACCCCCATCCCTAGATAAGTTATTCATTATGCTTGGGTTCTGATACCACATACTAGGCTGCAGATATTTTATTTACATTGCTTGGACTCTGCACCTGGAAATCTTCTCCCTCTCCCTCCCGCTCCCCATTAATATTTTTCTCACCCTGCTTGGGCTCTGAAACCATTTTGCCAGACCTCCACCACTCCCACCCATACCATGGATTCCCTTCTCATTCTTTACTTCTGACACTCAGCCCTAGTCCTCCTTACCCTTCTTGAACTCTGAACTCTACAATTCTTTAAAGCTGATTTGAAAAAATATTCCTATAAGATGTTTGGAAATTATAAATCGATAAAGGTTTTACTCAGTAGTCAGGTCATAGGTAAGACTTTGAAAGTGTTTATTCTAGAACAGACTTAAATAACTTCTTTTGAAAATAGTATAAATAAATTAAGAAAGTATAATATATAACAAAAATGGTTAAATAGAATAATCCATTCTGTATCTTATAAGTGTTACTACGTTATGTAGAAAATAATTGTGAAATTTTAAAGTGAAAAATAATACCTATTAGAAAAAATAGATCTCAAGTTATTCTTCTTATTTCCCAAATTGTTGCAATCTGTGCTGCTGCATATTGTTTAAAATTATTGTAGACCACTAGCTTGAGGAAAATGGTAATAAAATATATTCAAAAAAAGGTGATATGATTAAATAAGTAACAGCAAACTAGTAAATGGATTTAAACTTAAATGAGAAAATTTTATTAAAACAGAGATCACATACAAGTTATTCTTGGACTTAATAATCTTTTAGAAACCAAATATCCAGTAGACCTGCAGCCAGTACATTTTCCAGTGGAGATGCCAAGTATGATGACTGTCAAGCCCAAAGTGTTTTTAACAGAATGAATGCTGTCTCTCTTCAATGCAGAAGTATGTTGGCACAGTGGAGGTGCCAGGCATTTTGTTTTAGAATGTCTGATGTGAAACCATAGCCTTGGGATTCACCAGCTTATTGAGGTAGTTAATAAAGACATGGAAGAGTAAGGCAATTAGTTTGCCAAACCATTTGCAAGAACTCTTCGTAAGTCTTTTTTAACTCTTCTGGATGCTAAGGTAGCTTTGTATATAGACTTAAAAAACAAAGTGAAATCCCATTTTAGAAACAAGATACAAACATTTATAAATACATTTCCAGTATTAGAATGTTTGCATCTAGTATCTGGGAGCACTCATTATTTGAATAACTAATATCTATGCTGAGCATTAATTTACTTTTCATTAATTTTTTAAAGCATTTCCAACACAAAGTATCATTTTTTTTTTTTTTACCGCAAGTACTTCCATTTAGCTGATTGCTTGACAGTTGAATAGAAGCATTCATTTATTTACTCCACTACTACCACCTTTTATATTGTTTATCTCTGCATGAAGATAAGTCTCTGGTATTAGTTGTGTACAACTATGATTTGTTTGGTTACCTGAAAGTTAATAAGTGTCTTCAGAAAAGTTCAAGAGTAGGTGGACTCTGAAAATTCTGATCTTTACTTTCTGACTCTGAAGCAGCTGAATATTGAATGCTAGCTATCAGGTCAACAAAGGCAAAATGGTGATGTTGTTGTTGTTGTTTGGTCCCTAAGTCATGTTCGACCCCATGAACTGTAGCCCGCCAGGTTCCTCTATTCATGGGATTTACCAAGCAAGAATACTACAGTGAATTGCCATTTTTTTCTCCAGGATATCTTCCCAACCCAGGAATTGAACCCTTGTTTCTTTCATTGGCAGGCAGATTCTTAACCACTGAGCCACGAGGAAAGCCCCAAGAATAATTTACAGAGTTCTTTTTAACAGATCATCTTAGTTAAGCCTTATAGCAATTCTGAAGGCTGTGCACTGTCCATGCATAGCCTTTTATTGTATTTACTGATTAGATTATATATTTTAGTAAAAAGAAAATTCTTGAGCCTGCTGTCCAGACCAACTTATTTCTGCTACTCCTTTGTCCTATATCCTTGTCTCCCCATCAAAGGAAATTGCTGTCCTAAACTTTATCATTCCCTTCTTTCGTTGTTTTATCATATGTATTTTTCTTTTCCTTTTTTTTTTTAACTATTAAGTTTTACATTCTTTATTGGTAAAACTGACTTCACATAATTATTTTGAAATTAAGTGAGTATGTATGTAGAAGACCTTTGAACAGTGCCTGTGCCAACAACCAAGTGCTCAATAAATGGTAGATGTAATTGCATTATTAATGGTGTTATTTTGCAAAGGGGAAAAACTAGAAAAGCATGTCTTTTCTCAGCTGTTTCATTTGTTTTTGTCTCCCTGGACTCTTCTGTGGGAAAGTGAGGAGTATAAGGGTTTGAAGTCTTTCATGTTTTTGAAACTGGGCAACATGTAAAATAGTACAATGTGATTTGGTTGATCAGCAGTTAGGAAACAGAGTTTCTAATTGAGAAGAATAAAAAAAATGCTTCACTATTAAGTTACCAGTTTTTTCTTCTTTTTCACTGCCTTGTGCCCTCAGGATAGGATTTCTGTCTCCTTGAGTTTGATGCAGTGTGATGGGACTCGCCCTATAGCCAGTGTTGCAGAGTTAAAGACCAAATTGCCCAGAAATAACTAGTGATATAAAAGGATCTATTGGAATTTATTGAATGACTGACTGAACACACACACCAACCAGCCAGCCAATATTTGCATTGTTTACCTTCCCATCAAACATTAGGAAGCATTTAGTTTGCTTTTAATATCTGAAAATGATTTCATTCCTCTAATTGCTGTAGGCTCTGCACTGTTGTACTAACATAAAACAAACTCTTGATCTTCTGAGCTTGTTTGCTTTTCTGCCTAATTTCTTTTTTTCATACACTTATGTTAATAATTTATGGTAACTATTCTATTGTACTTGATCTAAGTCTGTTACATGGATACTTAATCCCACTTATATTGGGATTTTGGTCAACTAAAATTTATAATGAACAATTAAATGAGTTGATTAACATTATTATTGCACAAATTATTAGCACATTAATGGAAAAAATATGATCACCCCAATTCTGACAGACCAAGGAAAGAATTCTTTAAAAAGCAAAAGTAAAATCGTTTCTAGATTTTGAAAAAAAGAATGAGAAAGAGAGTGAGTACATTTGAGTACACTGCACAAGAGCAGTTTTTTACCAGCTGTTACATTGATCTGTATCAAAGTTCACTTTATTCTTTTGGGCAGATGTTCCAGTTTTCATTATCTGTGATGAATTATGACATATGATATATTCCTCTTAGGCCTGTGTCATTTGCAAATTCCTTATCTTTTTTCAAGTTGTTGATGTAACTGCGTTTCTCAAGGTGGGGAACCCATAAGATTTTCGAGTGCTGTTGCTTAGAGGCATCTGTTTTATGAAGTCTACATTAATCTTATTCATAAGAACTTTTAAAGATTTTCATCAGGTTATTTTACTGAATGTAGGATACCTATGGCTGTTAAATTTTCCTCATCTAATAGAAGAGCCTTAAAAAGCAAATTAAATTAGTTTGCAGTTTAGCCTTCACAGTTTTACTTTTTACAAACAGAAACTATGTGAAGAGGTATTTTGTCCATGAAGTTTATTAGGAACATAGACCTAGCTCACTCTTGTGCAGTTCTCAGTTATCTTTATTTTTTCTGTTTCTGTTTCTCTCTTTTTTAAAAACAGCGTTTACCCTTGTATAATTTGCATATCGTAAGATTCATCCATTTAACGTGTACAGTCAGTGGTGGTTGGTATATTTTATAGAATTGTGTAGCCATTGCCATAATCTAATTTTGGAATTCTTATTACCCCAAAAAGAAACCTTGTAACCATTTTCTCTCTCTAAAAGAAAAATCTTAAAAATTCTTTTAAAATCTAGTAGGTTCTTTAAAATAAATGTACAGATTATACTTTTGTTTTCTAAGGAAGTCTTTTCTCGGCAAACTGCTTTTCCATTATAGGTTTCCCATTCTCTTTCTTCATATCCTATGCTTATAAATCTAGAATTTCATTCCTCCCATATTTATTTAGCTGATTTAACAGATAATGCAAGGAAAATAGATATGACTGCTTAACATGAGGCAGGATTGTTTGTTGTTTTCATGTATTTAAAGGGCCTGTGCTGTTCTTTGGGCTTCCCTAGTGATTCAGACAGTATAGAATCCTCCTGCAATGTGGGAGACCTGGGTTTGATTCCTGGGTTGGGAAGAGCCTCTGGAGGAGGGCATGGCAACCCACTCCAGTATTCTTGCCTTGAGAATCCCCGTAGACAGGAACCAGGTGGGCCCCAGTCCATAGGGTTGCAAAGAGTAGGACACAGCTGAAGCAACTTAGCACACACGCAGGCCTGAGAGTAAGACCAGTGTATGTGGTCAGGTTGTATAGTTTTATCTTGGAGGGAATCTCTTTGAGGTAATGGGCTAAAATAAAAGTTTTATTGAGGATTTAAGTTGCTTAAAGTAGCGGAGCCAACAGAGTGCTGTCTAAAGTCAGAGCCTGTGACGGTATGAACTGTTAACTGCTGTTTTCCTTGGAAAGATAGGATAACACTTCTGAATTCTCTAATTTTCAAACACTTGAGTCAGTTAATCAGAAAATACCTTTGGTGAAGGAATGAATCCATCTGTCCTACACCTTCCACTTGACTTATTTGGTTTGGAGGGTAGGCTGTGGGGAAGACTGAGATATAAGAAGTTCTATATTTAGTTACTTTCCAGTGTATTTTTACTAACACTGCTTTTATACTTCTAATTTAGATTCAACTTTGTATTCCTCTTTGGGAAACTGAAATGTGGTTAGTTATTGGGCTGTTCCTAGGTTTGGTTTTTTTTTCCCCTGGACATAAATGCATTTTGGCAGATCCTTTCTCTTTTTATCTAAGCGAATTTTACTTTCATATTTCTTTCTGTTTATCTCCTCCCCCAAAAAAGGGTCTTGAGTATGCTTTTCTTTTATATATAAGAAGCTCTTGTTTTCAGCATGGATTGAGAAAAATAATTTTATTAAAATCAATATTTGATGATGGGCATTTCTGTTTTAATTAGTTTCTCCCTACTCTTTCCTCTATATTATTTGAAAGGTGGAAATAATTTACTTAAGGCTTATCAGTTCAGTTCAGTTCAGTCACTCAGTTGTGTCCAACTCTTTGCAACCCAATGGACTGCAGCACGCCAGGCCTCCCTGTCTATCACCAGCTCCTGGAGTTTACTCAAACTCATGGCCATTGAGTCAGTGATGCCATCAGACCATCTCATCCTCTCTCGTCCTCTTCTCCTCCCACCTTCAGTCTTTCCCAGCATCAGGGTCTTTTCAGATGAGTCAGTTCTTTGCATCGGGTGGCCCAAGGATTGGAGTTTCAGCTTCAGCATCAGTCCTTCCAATGAATATTCAGGACTTATTTCCTTTAGGATTGACTGATTGGATCTCCTTGCAGTCCAAGGGACTCTCAAGAGTCTTCTCCAACACCACAGTTCAAAAGCATCAATTCTTCGGCGCTCAGCCTTCTTCACAGTCCAACTCTCACATCCATACATGACTACTGGAAAAACCAAAGCTTTGACTAGATGGACTTTTGTTGGCAAAATAATGCCTCTGCTTTTTAATATGCTATCTAGGTTGGTCATAACTTTTCTTCCAAGGAGCAAGCATCTTTTAATTTCATGGCTGCAGTCACCATCTGCAGTGATTCTGGAGCCCAGAATCACTGGAGCCCAGTCACTGATTTTGGAGCCCAAAGTCACTGTTTCCATAGCTTCCCCATCTATTAGCCGTGAAGTGACGGGACCAGATGCCATGATGTTAGTTTTTTAAATGTTGAGTTTTAAGCCAACTTTTTCACTCTCCTCATTCACTTTCATCAAGAGGCTCTTTAGTTCTTCTTCACTTTCTGCCATAAGTGTGGTATCATCTGCATATCTGAGGTTTT
This sequence comes from Bison bison bison, assembly GCF_000754665.1. NCBI lineage: Eukaryota > Metazoa > Chordata > Mammalia > Artiodactyla > Bovidae > Bison > Bison bison. Next base: position 5,306,459 of record NW_011494869.1, on the reverse strand, counting down.
TGATATTTCTCCTAGAAATCTTGATTCCAGCTTGTGCTTCATCCAGCCCAGCGTGTCTCATGATGTACTCTGCGTATAAGTTAAATAAGCAGGGTGACAATATACAGCCTTGACGTCTTCCTTTTCCTATTTGGAACCAGTCTATTGTTCCATGTCCCAGTTCTAACGTTGCTTCCTGACCTACATACAGGTTTCTCAAGAGGCAGGTCAGCTGGTCTGGTATTCCCATCTCTTGAAGAATTTTCCACAGTTTGTTGTGATCCACAGATTCAAGGGCTTTGACACAGTCAGTAATTCTGGAACTGTCGCTTTTTCAGTGATCCAGCAGATGTTGGCAATTTGATCTCTGGTTCCTCTGCCTTTTCTAAAACCAGCTTGAACATCAGGAAGTTCACGGTGCACGTATTGCTGAAGCTTAGCTTGGAGAATTTTGAGCATTACTTTGCTAGGGTGTGAGATGAGTGCAATTGTGCAGTAGTTTGAGCATTTTTTGGCATTGCCTTTCTTTGGGATTGGAATGAAAACTGACCTTTTCCAGTCCTGTGGCCACTGCTGAGTTTTCCAAATTTGCTGGCATATTGAGTGCAGCACTTTCACACCATCATCTTTTAGGATTTGAAATATAGCTCAACTGGAATTCCATCACCTCCACTAGCATTGTTCGTAGTGATGCTTCCTAAGGCCCACTTGACTTCTCATTCCAGGATGTCTGGCTCTAGGTGAGTAATCATACCATCGTGATTATCTGGGTCATGAAGATCTTTTGTTTTATAGTTCTTCTATGTATTCTTACCTCCTCTTCTTACTCTATTCTGCTTCTGTTAAGTCCATACCATTTCTGTCCTTTATTGTGCCTGTCTTTGCCTGAAATGTTCCCTCGGTATCTCTAATTTTCTTAGAGATCTCTAGTCTTTCCCATCCTGTTGTTTTCCTCTATTTCTTTGCATTGATCGCTGAGGAAGGCTTTCTTATCTCTCCTTGCTATTCTTTGGAACTCTGCATTCAAATGGGTATATCTTTCCTTTGCTCCTTTGCCATTTGCTTCTCTTGTTTTCACAGCTCTTTGTAAGGCCTCCTCAGACAACCGTTTTGCCTTTTTGCATTTCTTTTTCTTGGGGATGGTCTTGATCATTGTCTCCTGCACAGTGTCACAAACCTCCGTCCATAGTTTCAGGCACTCTGTCTATCAGATCTAATCCCTTGAATCTATTTGTCACTTCCACTTTATAATCATAAGGGATTTGATTTAGGTCATACCTGAATGGTCTAGGGGTTTTTCCTACTTTCTTAAATTTAAGTCTGAATTTGGCAATAAGGAGTTCATGATCTGAGCCACAGTCAGCTCCCAGTTTTATTTTTGCTGACTGTGTAGAGCTTCTCCATCTTTGGCTGCTAAGAATATAATCAGTCTGATTTCAGTATTGACCATCTGGTGATGTCCGTGTGTAGAGTCTTCTCTTGTGTTGTTGGAAGAGAGTGTTTGCTGTGACCAGTGCGTTCTCTTGGCAAAACTCTGTTAGCCATTGCTCTGCTTCATTCTGTATGCCAAGGCCAAATTTGCCTGTTATTGCAGGTATTTCTTGACTTCCTATTTTTGCATTCCAGTCCCCTATAATGAAAAGGACATCTTTTTTGGAAATCAGATGATCATTATATCTACTACTGTGGGCAAGAATCTTTTAGAAGAAACAGAGTAGCCATCATAGTCAACAAGAGTCCAAAATGCAGTATTTGGATGCAATCTCAAAAATGACAGAATGATCTCTGCTCGTTTCCAAGGCAAACCATTCAGTATCACAGTAATCCAAGTCTATGCCCCTACCAGTAATGCTGAAGAAGCTGAAGTTGAGTGGTTCTATGAAGACGTACAAGACCTTCTAGAACTAACACTTAAGGCTTTTAGCAATGGTTTAACAAGCTGAAAATTTTTATTATATTTAGGAAGATGTAAAATTTGCCAAATGCTTTGAAGATGAAAATTTCAAGTGTTAGGTAATAGTTTTTCAAAAGAAAAATTTCAGTTGATTCTTCATTGTGAACAAAGATCATTTAATACTACAACTTCTAATTTTAGCTTTCCTTCATGATATTCTTTCTTATTCCTATCTGTGTGAAATTCAGGATACATATTTTAACTGGGAGGTTCAAAATATTTTTGAATTCAGTAAACAGTTAACTAGAAATATTGTTTGCTACCGAGGATAAAACGTCTTCTAGTGCTACTTTTATTTTTTTAATCACTTAGTACAAATAATAGTCTTCCTTAATTGTTGAAATATTGCTTTTCTTGGAATACTAGGCAAGTCCCTTAAACTCTGTGCCTTGGTTTTTCAGAAAATGAACATAGGATTCTAATTGGTCTTCTGAAGATTTTTCCAACATTGATTCTACTGTCTTTAGAGGATATCTTGATTATTATTTCTGTCCTAAATGCATGTAATAACAATTATAAACTAATTTTTGAATAGTAGATATAAATTTGATGTTATGGACAATTATAATATTATTAAATATATTTAAAAGATACACAGTATTCTTTAATCTGGGATACAAAACTAATCATAGTCTAATAAAGGCACTTATGCTTTTTCATTTCAGAGAATCCTATGCTTATGCCTTTCTTGAGTTGGAGATATCTCAGAGTAAGAAGTAGTTCCTTGAGTCATAACATTCCTCTTTCTAGTGTCTTTAGGAGGGAAAAATTCAATATGATAGCAAATTAAAATATTTTATGAAAGTGCTGGATAAAAGAGTAGGAGTAGACTAATGGTCTGTTTGAAGAAGCCAATTTATAGCTGATATACACCAGTACATGCCATCTTACATGTAAAGGATGAGACATAATACTTTTTTTTTTTTTTAAACAGAGATTTTGGAGCATCTTGTGTTATTTGGCGTCTCTACTGCCTAGTTTTATATGGTTTAAAAAATTTGGTAACTTTTTCTGTATATCATCAGCATGAAAGGAAAAGCCAAGAAGAAAATGGGAGTCAGAATGAATGGAAAGTTCATTGTGCCTTTCACTAAAATTATAATAAAATAAAAATGTTTGCTAATAATTTTTACAACAGTAATTACATGAAGTTTAGTGTGTGTGTGTATGAATAATATAATTCTTGTGAGTGGAAAAACATTAATTTTGTGCTCATAAAAATTTTTTCTCTTTCTCCCAACAGAATCTGTCTATGATCTTCTCCCAAAGGAGTTACAGTTACCTCCATCTAGAGAAACACCTGTAGCATCAATGAGTCAGACAAGTGGTGGTGAGGCAGGCTCGCCTCCTCCAGCTGTAGTTGCTGCTGGTATGCATTTCATTTTACTTTTTAAAGAAAACTAAAGCATTATCTGGTCAACATGAACAGTGCTGGCAAAATTTGTATTAAAGAGTGTGATTTGAGGGTTTGTTTCAGGAGGTTTTAAAATACATACTTTTAACATTAAAATTTTTCTATAAAATACTTTTATACATTTATTATTTCTTAAAATTTCATATTGGCACATCTGTTAGATCCATCTCCCAGAATGGATCTTATCTTCAACTATGGGAGTGAGTTTAAAGCTCTTTGGTTGACTGCACATAATAAAGTTATTAAATAACAAGCTGTGGATAGAAAATTACATTTGAGTCTATAAAACAGTTATTTTTGAAAGTTTGCTCCAAGGGGAAAATGTTTTATTTCGTGTAATCTGAAAAAGGACTCAAGCACCAAGTGTTTTTTTGGTTGGTAGCATGTTACTATAACCTTTTCCCTACATTTAAAAACATGTGTGACCTTACACTTATTTTAAATTTAATCAAAAGTAATGGAAGATTTGAATGTAATGTTTATATAAAGATACTTTTTTATATTAGTGAAAATGTATGGAAAGTAATGTTTGAAATTTATCAAGTTTATTTTTAATCAGCTCTCAAATCATACACTTTATAATTATATAAAATTGGTTCAAATTTTTACTGAATTAAAAGATTGACAGATAAATTAATAGGAAAATGTCTTGATTATGATAAATAATAAGAATGTTTTCAATAATACTAGATTGCCCAACTGTAATTCTTTTTTTAGTTGGGTTTGCAGATTACTAAGTGTGTTTGGTTTTTTAAAAAAAGTTAGAAAATTATATGTACATACTCTGAAGCTTTATCTGTCTCTTACTAATTAGAGGTTTCTTGCCCAATATGATACCTTTCATCTTTTAAAATGGTACTTAGAATCCATCAGAGGATTGTTTTCAGTAAATTCTTTTTGTTTCAAAGAGAACAGTGAAGTGGAAGGTTGTGGTTTAAATGAGAATATTGGTACTGAAGTGGAACTTTGGGTATTTTTCTTATTTGCATTAACCTAAGTCCAGTCACTTTGTGTACCAATATTTCCCCTGAGCCGTACAGTGTAATCTGCAGCCTTCCTTGTTGAGGGCAGGAAAACTTTAACCATGGCCAAGAAACATACTAGCCCTGCTCACTGTTCATGTGTTGCCAGACATTTTCTAACAGATTCTGTGGATTTAATCGTGAACTTTTTAGAAATTGAATTGTAAAGATGACCTGGTTTCATTTTATATGCACTGAATATTTTTTTCTGGAATTTAAGTATTTAGTTTTAAAATAGTATCAGATAATAAAATATTTTTTAAAATTTTTAAATGAAATATTTCACTTTAAATCCACAGGTAGAAATTGACTAACTGATTTCTTTTGTATCTTTTGAGATTTTTTTTTAAAGCCATTTTGAATCTGTATAGAACTAAAAGTCTGTTTCTTCTGTGCTTTTTAACATCTGTTGACAGTAGATCCAGTTCCTTTTAAAAGCTGAAAAATGTTAACTAGATTTGGAAAAAGAACAACACTTCCTTTTAAATAATACCAAACTCAGTTTTAGAAGTTTTTATATATAAATATTGAAAGTTTTTGAATTTGAGTCACTGATGGAATGTTGATCCTTCCTCCCTCTCTCCCTCTCTCCCTCCATAATCCTCTCCAGATAAATTAGAATGAAGGCTTTGAGTTGAAAAATCATGAAAGTAAGAATTAACTCGGAGAAAGCAATGGCACCCTACTCCAGTACTCTTGCCTGGAAAATCCCATGGACGGAGGAGCCTGGTAGGCTGCAGTCCATGGGGTCGCTAAGAGTCGGACACGACTGAGTGACTTCACTTTGACTTTTCACTTTCATGCATTGGAGAAGGAAATGGCACCCCACTCCAGTGTTCTTGCCTGGAGAATCCCAGGGACAGAGGAGCCTGGTTGGAGGCCATCTATGGGGTTGCACAGAGTCAGACACGACTGAAGCAACTTAGCAGCAAGAATTAACTAAAGGAAGTATTCTGAAGTAATAGTCTTTTATTAGATCAAGCAGTTATTGACATTGTAAGATTGTGAAAAGAGTAAGGAGGTGACCTTGACAATTTTCATATATTCACACACAGAAAGTTTCTGTGATTTAAAACCCATTTGTAATTTTTTTTTTTACACATATTTACTTTTAACCAACATAGACTCATTCTAGAATTCTAGTGTCTTATTGATAGAGCCTTCATCATCTAACATTATAGGTAAGAGAGTTTAAATTGCAGAATAATTATTGTAGGGAGTTCAGTTAGTATATATATTTAGAGTTGCTTTTTAAAAATTTGGCATATTAATATCCTTAGCGATATAAATGTCAAAAAGAGTTTTGGAGTAAATTACCAGTTACTCAGTGTTTTCTGGCCAAAAGACTAGATATTTAGGGAAAGATACATTAATTTAGACTTTTGTGATTTATTTTTTAATCTGTAGCATTTGCTGTTTTAATATGAAATGCATAAAAATGATGACTCTTGATGTAGTTAATTCTTCAGAGTTTTGAAGGAGCTGGATTGGCTGCTATCAGGTATGAGGGCCTGGTGGGAACAGACTTCTAGTTCTGCCATAAAGGTTTGTGTTTCACAAATTCTGAATCAATTTAAATTTTAAAATTTAGAGACTGGGCATATAGATATTCATGTACATTTAAAATTATTTAATTATTAAAAATGTGTTTCTCAGATTCGCCAATCTATATTTTTTTCCCTTTACGTATTACTGAAGGATTGAGTAAACATGATGCTGCTAATCCACAATCCAGAATATTGGGTAAAAGAATGTCTCTGAAACCTCCTTTCCTGTCTCTACATTATACACACTTTTAATACTGTCATTTATAATATCTTTAGTCTGGTAAGAACCTGGACTGGGAGTAGGGGAAAGAGGGCTTCCTTCCTCACAATGTCTCTCCTCTCTAGAGGGCCAGTGTCACAGTCTGGAGGTGTAGTTGAATATCAGCAGTCTGAAATTTGTATTTTAAACCATTTTTTAAAAACATATGTTTTTATCCCACTAGAAAGTTTCTTAGTAGTTTGAGATTCAATATGTGAATGTATAAAAGTTTTAAGGTACAAACTTCCTGAAGAATATTGTAGGTTTTTGATAATTAAGACAGAGGCCATTTTTCTAACATAAAGTTATCCACATGAACTTATTATATTTTTTGGTAAAATAAGGAGTTGTTCAAGGAGTAGATAAAAAATTCAAGTTGTGAAAGGATTCTTTTTGTTGTTTCTTTAATCCTATAGTGTAGGTTATAAGACACTAAAATATATTAGTAAGAATTACTAAGAAGAACTGAAACAGTCACATTAGAATTTAGGGGTTTTAAAGAGATATGGCAGGTATTTTTCTTAAATAACAGCTTTATTAAGATATTGTTGTAAACTGAAAGGTGAATTGATCTTGGTTATTCCATATGATCAATTCCTACTTTTCCTAGAAAACTGGACCACTTCCAAAAGGAAGTCAGTTACAAACATGTTGCCGAGTAGGATTCTATCTTTTAAAATTCCACATAAATACATATATTTATACATATAGAAATATGTGTGTATGGACCTATGTATAGATGTTTACTAACATCTGCATTATTAGAATGAAAAAAGCATCAGCAGACTTGAACCGTAATGGTTAATTCAGAAACAATTACCAATTTGGGAGACTGTCCATATTGTAAATTTTCATTGACAAAAAGTACACATGGCTTATTAATGATTTATTCCCTAAATGTTTACCTTTTTTATTCTCTTAATTTCTAGCAGCTTTTATAAATATTGTGATTTATTCATTTTCTGATAGAATAAGCACATTTTTGTGTCACCCGAGTTTTAGAAATAGCATTTTGAAACTGCACAGATTTTCAACCATTCATAGAGAAAATACATATATCAAATAGACAGTTTCTTTTTTCCCTGTGTTTTGTAGAATTTCACATTAATAAGTTAATGTACAGAAGTGGGCTTACTTTTTTATGTTACCAATAAGATTGATAGTAAGCAAAACGTATTACCATAACCAGATTGATAGTAAGCAAAACGTATTACCATAACCATTTTATAATAATTAGTTATATATAAAGACACTCCAACTGTACTAGAGTGAGGGAAATTGATAAGGGTAGAATGTAACAAGAGACTTCACCTATTTCTGTGACATTATTTTTCTTTTCCTATATGTGAAATACAGTAAAATTAGCTTGAGCTTTGGAATCATAAAGAACTAATATGAATCTGATTGCTATCTTAACATTTCTATCATATAGACAGAATCTTGTGGAAATTGAGTAAATTTTTCATATTACCCCTGTAACTGGACAGTAATAAAACTTTTTTAAGGCTATTAAGATAGATACTTAATGTTGCTTGATGATTAATAATGTTTAGATGAACATTGACCTCCCTCCCACATGGATTTCTCCTTTCATTTGTTAGTAAGGTTTTTAAAAAAATAGATCTTATTTTTATAAAAACAAGTTTTTAAGCTTTGTTTTGTTTCTTTCTTTCCATTCTCACTCTGCTTTTTACATTATTTTGAAGTTTTGTGTATCAGACAACACATGAGCTGTGGGATTTCCTCTCTGAGTTAGTTTTTAATGTTGACACTCTCTCAAGTCTTTAATGTTGACACTCTCTCACTAGGAACCTTTGTAAATAAAAAAACATGGATGAAGGATGATGAATCATAGGGAGAACAGACATTTCCCAGTGAGATGATTCTGCAAATTTGACTAATTAAGTATTCTTCCTAGAATGCTCTTCCCACTTTTTAAAAAATTAAATAATAAAGTTGGGTGAACGATTATCACAACTTTTTAGTAGAGCAATTTATTGCTTTTGGTTTTTGTCTAGATGTTTTATTTTATCTACAGTTGGATCTAATATACACTCTAATCCAGATCCAGTTGTAAAACCATTCTGAATAATTAAGTTAGAAGATTTTAATGATACAAAAACTATTTTCTTTTCCTTTTTTTGGTCACTTCTAAAAAAAGAAGTGTGAAGACATTGGACTGGTGTTGGCTGGAGTGCCTTTATTATTTAATCTAAACTATTTTAAAATGTATTATATGATAAAGCATTGAAGTGACCTTCAAATAGCATCCCTCAGAGCTGCTTTTTCTCTCTAGTCCTTAAGTTAATGTGATGGTAATCCCTTTTTGTCTTCAAGTAAACATTACCTTTCAGGTAGTATAATAGCTGTCTATTTTTTTTAAACCTGTTCTTCCTGGGGTCTTTGACAACAACAAATACAGTTGTCAGCTAGTATAGTTATTCCCTATTGTGTTTAAATTATTTGAGGGTGAGGATAATATCAATGATTGATGCTACCTAGTAGTATTTAAATCACTGGATGATAGAAGGCATCTTTCTCTTCCGAGAAGATTTAAAAAATAAATTGTATAATGTGTACTTAGTACCTCTTTTACCCTGTGCTTATATACTTAGGATTGAATAGGACAAAATACATATTTTAAAAACATTGCTCTAAGTGTCAGGACATTTGCAAATGTTGTAAGCATTTTATTTTTCAATAAACATTATTAATAAATATTATGTGAATATATTCATAAATGGCACTCAGACAAGGTAAAAATAATTATTTTAGGAGAATTTAGATTAAAAGTGGGACAGTAGTTAATTGTATAGTATTAGAATTCTGACTGGCAATTTGATGAACTGGAGGAGAAAAGGATGGTCTGTAGTAAATCAGTAACAAACCTTTCAGTTTCAGCAGTAGAGCTAATTTTTTACAAAATAGAACCACTGGGATCAAGCATTTTATGCACAGCAGCATATCTAATTTAAAAGTATAAATTAGAACTTCTCTGGCAGTTCAGTGGTAAGACGCCAAGCTTCCAGGGCAGAGACATGGGTTCGATCCCTAGTTTGGAACTAAGATTCCACATGCTGTGTAGTACAGGCAAACATTTTTTTAAATTAAAAAAAAAATTTTTTAAGTGTACATTAGTAACTTTGCCGGGGAGGGGTATGAAGAAGTGTTTGGAAGCTGGCCTGAGAAATGAAAATACTCTTTTGCTGTAAATTTTTTTTTTCTGCTTTTGTGTATTTGTCAGAACATAACATTTTCTGCTCTTTAAGGAAATTTGGGTAAGGGAACAGTTTAAAAACACTTAAAACATTCTGGCTTATGGATTAGATTGCATTAGTAAACAAAAGAGCAAATTGGTGAATATGAGTTAACAAAAATTTTGAATAAGAAATTTCCCCATATGCATTTATTTGGGTATTAATAATTTAATTTTTAAAAGTCTGTTTTAAAACATTGCTTATTGTAACATATAAACTTATGTTGGGTGGGAAAAGTACAAATGAGAAATTGAAACTGTTTTAAACATGTAAATTAAATGGTAGACACTATGATTTTTGGGTTTTGGGGTTTTTTTTCTGTTTTGTTTTCATTTTTGTTTTTTGGTAAAGTAATCTGGATTGCTTATTTTATATGCTGGGATGCTAGTTGTTTTTTCTATTAATACACTTAACTTGCATTCTAGCTTCGCCATTCAGAGACAGGCATCGTGTGGTGGGTTGTGTGACAGTGTCTGTCAATAGTGAAGACAAATAGTGCCAGAGACACTTAACCCATCCAATCTCACCCAGGGTATAGGTCGGTCTCGTTTTCAGACTTCTTCATAAGTCTTTTTTTCTTTCTTTCTTTCTTCCTTCCTTCCTTTCTTTTTTTGTTTCTAAATAGTGAATTGATACTGATTGAAACTAAAGCTTTATGTAAAGTTTTAAACTTTACGTTAATATTTTAAGAAGAAGAAGAAAAGTAGAAAATGAAGGTTGGCATGTAAGGTGTTGACAAAGCAGGTTTGCAGCCACTTTGTGTGTTCTAGATTTTTCAATCCCTTGGCAACATGAATGTTGGCCTTATAAAATTTTTTCTGTCAATATCTTTCTTCTTTGATCTGAAAATATGTTCTTATATCTGGTGACTTTTATCAAACAAAATGTTTAGATTTGAAGTCATTGTTACCAGTAAGAAAAATGAAATACTTAAAAAGAATAACTTAGGCTGAACAGTAAGTGTTTTAGATCAGAAATGGTTTCCAGATAACCTGTGTTGTTTTTTATTACTATTTTCTGAGCAGTCTTGTTTACTCCTTCTCCGTTCCACTATTGGGTTCACTTAGCACACTTGTAAATTTTTATGGCTTTTTTTTTTTTTTTTTTAAGGAAACTCAACTGATTTTGCACTGATATTGAAAAGTTATACAATATAAGTGCATATTTAAATACTAGAGACCACATTTTTATCTTGGAAGTTTAGTTAAATGTCATTTCTGTTATATTTTTAAAAATCAGTGAAAGGTATTTGTTTCTTTTGAGGACTTTAAAGAATGTTTCTAATTTCATAGCTTTCTATAAAAAGTTTAGTTAGGTCCACAAAGTATCATCTCTTTTTTATGGTATTTAAAGCACTGAAATGATGTGATAATTTAATTTCTTGTTTACAAATCTAGAACTAATAGTTCTCAATTTTAAAATGTAATTTAAGCAAACTGTGTAAAATATACATGGGTTTCTCTATGTAGTATCATTTAAAACTCCATTTTCATCTTTCCAAACAAATTAATAATACAGTTGACCCTTGAATGACAGAGGGTTGAAGTGAGTAGGGGTGCTGTCCCTTAGCACAGTCAAAAATCCATGTATTACTTTACAGTTGGCATTCTGTATCCTTGGCTCTTCATCCACAGATTTGAAATCTAAAATGTTCTTGCTATTATTTTATGCATTTATTTTTAATAGATAATATTAAGAGTTTGCTAAATTTTTTAGTAAATTTATCGATTAATACACAAGTATGTAGGGGCTTCCCAGGTGGCTCAGTGGTAAAGAATCCACCTGCAGCAGGTGTGGGTTCGATCCCTGGGTTGGGAAGAGCCCCTGGAGGAGGAAATGGCAACCCACTCCAGTATTGCCTGGAAAATGCCGTAGACAGAGACCTTGACAGGCTACAGTCTTTAGGGTTGCAAAGAGTCATACACAACTGAGCATGCATGCACACAAGTAAGTCACTTGACTTATATCTGAGTTTTAAGAAAGAAGATTCTTAGCACATTTTTGTAGAAATAGTAAGTAAGTTACCTCTAAACTCTTTTAAGTTACTTCCAGACTTTTCCTGTAGCAGATAATGTTGCTATAGTAAGATATAGTCTAAGCATTTTGAGTAGTAAATCTTTTTTTTTTAAACCTGATATGTGTCTATTATTAACACATGGGTACATTTATTTACCAGTTTAATGTAACTCAGCATACATAGGAAATACTGACCTTCCCGTAAATCAATTTAATTAAAAAGTAGAATTTTTACTACATGGAAGTCATAGTATGTTACGTGTCTGGGGAGTCTAAGATGAGAAAGATGTTGTCCATGCTTTCTAGGGGCCCATAGTTCTTACCCCTTACTTTACCACCTCACCTGGCATTATTAATGCACTTAGGTGATGTTTTCCTAACCAAAATGTAACATGCTTTTGTGAAGGGTTTTATACACCATCTTCATTAAGCATCAGAGGAACAATGATACTATTGTAAAGAGTTTTATAGTTCAAAAAATTGTCTTATATTCATTATGTTCTTAAAATAAGGAGAACTTTAGTAATTTAGGATCGAACTGAGGTAACCTTTAAAAAATAATTTAAAAAATTAAAGATGCTTGCTACTGTCTTTTGACAGTTTATGTTTTCAGCTTTAATAGTTTTGTGCTCATGAACTTTTTAATTTAATAAGTATATCCAGGAAACTGCAGGTATAATATTCAAAATGTGTGTTAGATGTCCATGGAAAATGTAGAGAATATTTTAACTTATGTAGGGTATGATATCACAGTTTGGCATACCTGTCCCAGAACAGATATTTATGTACAGTTATATCAATTGGGTTTTATAACCATGATTTTGAAATAAGACTTGCAAGATTTAATCACACATGCTTTTAAAGAGCAATGCTAGATTATATCTTGCATATTAAATTCATAAGTATCATATAACTTACTTTTGAGTTCATGATTACATTTTACCTAACTTTCTGTCTTTCATGGACAGGGATCCCTGAGATGTTCATATTCTGCATTCTCATTTGCATGGTACCTAGATTCAAAGAGTGGGTGGGAGAAAATGTCTTTTTAGAAATACAAGTTCACAGCATTCATGTTGCATGCTTTGTGTGTTCCACTGCAAATATTGCATGCTGCATACTTGTATTTTTCTGAAAATAATGAACATAGGCTCATACATACAACAACATGTAGTTTCTTTTTTGCCAATAGTTGGAACAGATGGAGGAATGTTAGACATAATACCTTTTTTATCTTTTCTAAAATGAATTGTCATATTTTTCAAAAAAATAAGGAAAACCTTGTTATTTAAACCCAAAGTGGCTACAAATCAGCTCCTAAACTGTCACTGACATTAGTATCTAGAATTTTGTAGTTTTTACAAATCTTTTAAAATATTTACTAAGAAAACATTGCATTAATGCATGATACAAAAGTGATAAAATTTTTCTTTAAATTGGAATGCAGTTAAAGTGACTGAATTTTTCCAATTTCAACTACTGCATTTGACAAGGATACAAACTGGAAAATGGAACTGGTATCATCTAATTGCATTAAGTGCCTTAACTCATGGTAGTTGAGAAAATCTTTCCATGTGGCATTATGTAGATTACATTATTTATGGCTAACATTAGTAACAGTATTCTTCAGCCTTGACAGCAGTGAAAAATTATGGATGAATTTAGTTCTTTCAATGATTTGAGTGTTTTGGTGCATTTTTTCAATTTAAAAATAGATCTTTGGCACTTGGCTTTTGATTGTCTGAACATTGGCATTCTTACATTTCACTCTTTACATAATTAATGTGGATGTTGCAATTCTAGTAACTGGACATCACAGTTTTAAATTTTATCATGCCACTATAAAACAGTAGCATACATGGTATAGATAAAAATTAATTTCAATTTAAACATATTTTTAGTTGTCCATGTTGCCTATTTTCATTTTTGTATATGTTTATGATTATAAACCCTTCTGTATCTTATACAAGATAAAATTGTATAGGACTGATAACTTCCAACTGTAACATAAGTGTGCTTCCATAGATTATGTTGTTAAAGGGTTTAATAGTTGTATTTTTCAATGAACTGATCTGCCAGTGGCCACACATTTTGAAAAGATCTACTTTCGACTTTTTTGGTTAGGCATAGGCAAGGGAAATGATTTTATAAAAAACCTTTTTATAAGAACTATTAATAATTCTGATTCTCTCCAGAGATTTTTTTTCCTGTTCAACTCTTTCGTTAGACTTCAGTCAATAAAATTGACTGTTTACTCACCTGAAGAAATTCCCTTAATAGTTCAAATCAAGTAGACCTTTTAAAGAGAGAGTAAATGGACAGTGGTAACCAAGTGCTGAATGTGTAATCAAGTACTTTACAAGAAAAATCCATCCATTAATAAGTCCTTCCTCTGTTTTTCATTCTGCCACAAAGGATGGTATTATTAGAGATCATGGTTTTGAACTGCCACTTCCAACTTCTGGAGACCCTCAGTAGTTAACTTGCTTATCTTCTACAGCCCAGCCTGTTCCAAATCAAACCTTTTTCATTTTTATTCTTCTAGATTTTAAAATAATTGTAGTGACGGTACCAGTTCCATTTTGCCTCCAAGTCAGTTGATTATATATTTTTTCTATTTATTTCTCATTTTATAATTGATATCTGGAATAATCAGCAGCTCTTTTCTCATTTATTTTCTCATATTTTTATTCCAGGATTTGCCTCTGAAGCAGGGAGTGTCTGCATTAAAAATGACCTGTAGTTCTCTGCTTCATAGGTTAGAAACTTATTTTAATATTTTGTGGCTAAGCACAGTCCCACTTTTCAAATTCTATAATGAATTATTTAATTGGCATTGAATGTGGACCACAAGCATATATTTCATATTGGGGTTTTTTTTTATTATTTTAAATGATTAAAATTCAATAGAAATATCCAGCTGAGGCAATAAAAGCTTTGTTCTTGCTTTACAGCCTAAAACATTAAATTAGATTTTTTAAAATCTTATCAATTATAACAAGTAAAATAATGCTATTTTGGCATTTTTTTTAAATTGTGCATTTTTAGGCCTTGTATTGCTTGAAGCATTTATATTCTAAAACTTAACCAAATTCCAACTATTCATTATGGGGAAAACAATCAGTTCACAAATCACTTTTCATTGGGACTGCTAGCCAGCATAGGTGAAAACATGTATAGTGTATTTACTCTTAAATTGTACACTGCAGATGCTTCTTCAGCTCCCTCCTCTTCCTCCATGGGCGGTGCTTGCAGCTCCTTTACCACCTCTTCCAGCCCTACCATTTATTCTACCTCAGTCACCGACAGCAAGGCTATGCAAGTCGAGAGCTGCTCCTCAGCCTTGGGGGTAAGTAACCGAGGGGTAAGTGAAAAGCAGTTAACCAGTAACACAGTTCAGCAGCATCCATCAACACCGAAGAGGCACACAGTCTTGTACATCTCACCACCACCTGAGGACTTGCTGGATAACAGTCGGATGTCCTGCCAGGATGAGGGGTGTGGATTGGAATCTGAGCAGAGCTGCAGTATGTGGATGGAGGATTCCCCCTCCAACTTCAGTAACATGAGCACCAGTTCCTACAATGATAACACTGAGGTACCTCGTAAATCACGAAAACGAAATCCAAAGCAGAGGCCGGGGGTCAAACGACGAGATTGTGAAGAATCTAATATGGATATATTTGATGCCGACAGTGCCAAAGCACCTCACTATGTGCTTTCTCAGCTTACCACGGACAACAAAGGCAGCTCAAAAGCAGGAAATGGGTTGGTATTCACATTTTTTTTAAAGTTCTCTCACCATTATGCAAAACAAAAAAATAAGTCATTCCTCATTTTTCTTAATTGCTCAGCTCAAGTTTGCATCTAAAGCAAAGATACTAATTTTATCATTGATAAACATGAAAATTTTAACTTAAAATGATCAGGTTTCACAAGAGAAGATAATAAAATACCAGCAGATTTTGCCAGTAGATATCTTAGTAAGGGTATGATTAAGTAGTAGAAAATGAAAATAATCTGTTTAAGAAGTAACTTAAATTTCAGATGAATTTATATTTTAAAAGATTTTTTAAATATTTTTACTCATTCAGATAACTACTAATGTAATGGCTCTAGCTAAAACAGACTTTTACAGAGGGCTAATTTGTTTTCTCTTTCACATTGTCTCCCCCATATGATTCAGTTTATTTCCATTTTTGTGAAGACCTTATTTTCCTTTTATTTGATGAAAACAAAAAACTAAATTGATAGTTTGAGTCTCAATTTAGATTCATGTATTTATTTTAAGCTTTTTGTTTAATATATTTTGCCAGTTTAGGATTTCTTTAAAAATAAATAGATCACTTTTTTTCTGTGATTCTGGGTATTTAAAGGGTAATAGAACAGAATCATGGTACCTATTTTGATTTTTCATTCATTTCTGCCAGTTTACAACACATACTAGATATATTTCAGTAGCTATATTATAAAACGTTCACTTCTAAAGTACAGAACCCTATGACTTTCCAATTCCTTTGATACTTTCATTGTAACATTTAATTGCTAGACTTCTGATTACATTTTCCTGCAGTATATTCAACGTAGTTTGATAAAGTTTAACTTACTGGATCTTGAGAGATTACTTTTTTTGGATGGTCTTTTAGTTGACCAGGATCTCCTACAATTTTAGGTTGTCACAGAATATGATGGAGATGCTTTTGATTGGTTCATTATTTGATTACATCATTGGTGGATTTTTAGATAAAAATCTGATTGAGAGTTAGAATATCTTTAGTGTTTCTTAAACTTGTCCTTAAATATTTTCTCAGTATATTTTAAAAGTAATATCTACCATTTAAGCAATGATTATTCTGTACTGCTCTCTTCTCTGCTCTCATCTAAAACTCCTTTGGGGTGATGAAGTTACATAAAAAATGCCCATTACTCCTTTGGGGTGATGTAGTTAAATAAAAATGCCCATTTAAATATTTTTCATTTTTATAAAGTCCAGGTTAGGAAATTATCTAAAAAATATTTATATACCCTTTCCAAAAGTATTGCTGTTAGCAGAGTCAACAATTGTAGGACATTTTGTATAACTATAACCTGTAGAATAATGCTCTGAAACATAGTAGCATAGATATAAAAGGTTCATATGTGTCTATCATTAAATACAGGTATGTGTTTATTTGGGCTTCTGTGGAGAAAGTGGTTTTTTTTTTTTTTTTTTAAGTTCCATAAGAGAGATTTTCATTTTTATACTGAAAAAATGTTAAAGTTCAGATGAAGAACAAATAAAATTTTGACTTAACAGTTAGTCAACACACATGATTTGCAGTTGCTGTTAAAAAGATATCTTGACATACGTCTTTTCTGCTTCTGCTTTTGTATGATAGATATATCTTAGAAATGATTTGAGGTTACCCAGGGAAAGTATAATAACATTTGTCAAGACACAATCTCTCATGAAATAATTCATGGAACAGAAACTCATCAAGCAGCAGAAGAAATGTCCAGCTTCTTAGGTAATGGAAAAACATTTGACACTAGCCTATGAAAATGATGGAAGAAGTTTAAACTTTGAATTTATAAGAACTATATTGAGGAAAGGATAAAACCATATGTAAATATAAAAAAATTAGGTCTTTGGAAACAATTGTTAAGAGGATCTCAAAAAAAGAGTTCATAGATGTTAGAAAATGAAAGAAATTTTGCCATAAAATTTCAATTTATATAAAGCTACGTTATAGAAAATAGACTTTAAAATATTTTGGTACAGCAGTTTTTATTTATCTTCAAGATGGAAATAGCATTTTGTATAATTAAAATGTTAAATGAAAGAATTTGCTAAGAAAACAAAACTATTTTTAAAAAACTACTCAGTTATTTAAGCATCCCATATTTTTCTTAAATTCTTCACCTAAATATCCTGAGAATCAGTAGCCCAGTGTCTCTTCTAGATATTCGTAGAGATTAAGATATGATATATGTGAAACTGTTTTAGGGATTTTGTAGTAAAAATTATTTTTGTGACAGGCAACCAGAATGATGTGCAGCACAGAGGAATTAAATTATCATTTTAAGACTTCTGAATGGAATATGGCAAGATAGTGGATTTTCTTTTTAGATAGTCAATTTAAAAGTAAAATCCCATACAAATAGCTGCTATTTTCTTATTTTTTCTTTAAGCCATAAAGTATTAAAAATTAGTAATTTGAATGAATACTTTTCTAATAATTAGTTGATGTTCAGTTTTACACAGCCTGATATCTAAATATGTGTGTATTCCATTTTTACATTTAAACCTAGAGAATAAAGTTAGTTTTAAGGGCTTTTAAAAGTATCATTTCAGAAACTGATTACATGTGTTGTTCTTTAAACCATAATGTGTATACTTCATTACCTTAATAGTTTTCATCCCAAATGAAATTTTTATTGAAATAATCAAGCTTAGTATCTTATTTATCCTCATAAATATTGCTTTGGCTACCATAAGTGAATACAAGCCATATCTTGCCAAATTAATGATGTGCTACAGTTTTCTTATATTTCAGACTAAAAGTCTTCCATTTTTCATTGTAAAGTTAATAGATATTAGTTACAAACATTTGAAAAATGCAGAAAAAAGGAAGACAAGAAATAATCTATAATCTAGTAAATCAATACAACTAATTTTAGTCCCTTTCAGTGCATATTTGGGGATGTTTTTATATGGTTTGAGTGAATATTTTTGCTTTGATTTTTAAATAAATAAAAATTTTTTTGACCACACTGTGCAGCATGTGGGATCTTTGTTCCCCAACCAGGGATCAAACCCTCGCCCCCTGCACTGGGAGCACAGTCTTAACCACTGGACTGCCAGAGGAGTCCCTGCTTTGATTTTTCAAATGATTAAAAAACAGTATCACTATAGAATTTCACATGCAAAATACTGTATTCACTGCAAAGATTTGAGTTTCTACCCAGAATAATGAAAAAATAGAATTTATTGCCCTTTGTTCTGACTTTGATTCCATACTTTTATTCATAGAATTTTTTCTTCCAGGGCCTTTTAAATTACTTATACAGGTAATCTGTGACTTAATTATGTCAAACTTCATCAACAAGTTTGCCTTCATCAGCAAATATTTTTCAGCTTCTTTTGTTTTGGGACTTGTGCAAGATTTAAGGAATATGAAGATGATGGAGCAAAGTACTTCCCCCTCAGAACCCTGAACCCTTTTTCTCAGTCAGTCACTGCATTCCTTTGCATCCCTTCTTCCCTCCATTCTTTTGTCCCTTTCCTAGCCATGTGTTCACCCCAGTCCCAATTCCACTGAGAATGTAGCGTTTCCCTCTTTATTATTGACTACTGAGGCAACAATTTGATTAGAAATGACAGGGGTAGGGACTTCCTTGACAGTCCAGTGGTTAAGACTTCACCTTCCAATGAAGGCGATGCAGGTTTGATCCCTGGTCAGGGAACTAAGATCCCACATACCTCAAGGCCAAAAAAATAAAAACCCAAAATATAAAACAGAAGCTATATTGTAACAAATTCAATAGAGTTTTTAAATAGTCCACATATTTAAAAAAAAAAAAAACTTTATTAAAAAAAAAGAAAGAAAATGGAGAGGTAAACATTGGAGCTAGGTTTTAGGCTGCTTAGCCACCTATGTTTGAAGTCATAATATTTCTCCTGGGACCTTTTTGCTTTTGGACAGGATTTTGGCCACAGTCATCTCTTGGATCCTGTATCTTCAATATAAGTGTAAACTTTAGGACTGGGAAAATCATGCCAAAAGCGTTATAGGCCCTGATTCTGTTTTTAAATATACATAGGCAATTTTTTTAAACTATAGTATTGTTTTCTATTTATTTTTATCACATATTTACAGTACTTCAGATTAAATGTATTGACCTGAAGTCCTAACCACCACTTGAAATATTTCCTCGAACATACATTCTGCATAGCAAATGCATGATATATCAGTAAACACTGGAAACCCAACTTAAAAAAATGTTGAATTGCCTATCTTTAAAGCCCAGATTATACATTTTTTATATGCTGAAGGCTTATTTAATCACAAATGAAAATACTCTGAAAAATTAAACTTCTGGGAAAGATTGTTTAGAATAAAGCTAATTTCCAAATAAAAATCGAATCACTTTTTTTTTTAGTATAACTTTCTCAGTTTGATATACTGAGGAAGATATCCAAAAGAATATGCACATGTACCTTGTTTTTTTTTTTTAAGGCCTTTTATGTTTTTTTGTTTTTCTTTTTGCTACCCCTACTTTTGCATTTCAAGACCTATTAGAAGATAATGATAATCTTGTAACTTTATGTAACCCTCACACATATATGTAATTTTTAAACTTTATTTTGACTGAAGTACAATGTGAAAGGTTACAGTGACATTAGCTATTCTCTTTCCTGTTATACTTGGTTTATTGCATTCAGTCTTCCTTCCTCTTGCTACGTATATGCATTCTTTGTCTTCCCTGTCCAACTTTATTACAAAATTCAATTATTAGTTTTTTTAATTGAAGTATTTAGTTGATTTATAATGTCGTGCCAATCTTTGCTGTACAGCAAAGTGACTTAATGTGTGTGTGTGTATATATATATATCTGTATGTACACACACACATTCTTTTTAATTACAAAGTTTTAAAAGATACTTTGCTTATGGAATGTATTATTCCTTAGCCTGTATTTATTTTGTCAGTAAGGTAATTAGTTGTTTTTTATGTTATTGCTTGTTCTCTTTCTTCCTTTATCTTGGATGACTTTTGTAGAAAACTCTTTTTGATACTTTTTCCACTTTGTGCTTTGATTTCTCAGAACATTGGAAAACCAAAAAGGAACTGGAGTAAAGAAGAGCCCTATGTTATGTGGACAGTATCCTGTTAAAAGTGAGGGAAAGGAGCTGAAGATAGTTGTACAACCTGAGACCCAGCACAGAGCTCGGTACCTGACTGAGGGTAGTCGTGGCTCAGTAAAGGACAGAACACAGCAAGGCTTTCCTACAGTGAAGGTACTTATTTTATTTAGCAGTAAATGAAGAATTTTATCCACTTTTGTTTATTAGTTATTTTGTTTTTAACCAATAAAAGCTGTCTAAAATAAAACTAATTGCTGTATATATTAGAAATTAAAGTAAAAGTCTGAATCATTTGAATTTTAGTTTAAATGGAAACAGAATGTGCTCTAACAAGTAAAATATATGGCAATCATGAACTATTTTCCCTTTATGTTTGACATTGGTAGCAACTCTTTTACATTCTTTCCAAACCTGTATTTTAAAAATATTTTAAAGTGAATCCAAAGAAATATTGTAGAAATTATTGTGGACTTGGAAAATAAGGTTTTTGAGATGTTGAAAGCAATCAGGTCTACTCAACTCTGAAAAGAGTTGGTTGATAGGTAACTTAAGTTTTCAGTTTAGGAAACAGGATATCATATCAATTGAGTCTTTAGCGTTTCAGAACTTAGACTAAAAGGAAAAAGAAGGAGCAGTTAAATTTCAGCACCTGGCTTACCTTATTATAAAGATTTTGTCTCTTTGAAGACAAACCAAAATAAAAGTGGGTAGGGAATATTTAACAAGTGTTCCTACCCCTTGCAAAATACTAAACAGGGAGGAATTTTGGCTAGTCACAGGGTAGATTCTTGTAAATACAGTTTGTGTAAATGTTTTAGTTGAACGCAATTTCATTGAACTGCCTTTCTTTTTATGCATGAAAGAAATAATGGTAGAAACTTGAAATCAAGAAACTTACTCATGACCATTATAAGGTTGGTTAATAGTTACATGTACCATATCATTTCTACCCCTCTACTGCTCACCACACCAGTCCTTCTTTAGTCCCCCAAACTTAGGACAAGTAACAGGCAAGTGAAACATTTAAATTATGCTTTGTGTAAATATTTGTTTAGCCAGACATTTTGATAGTTTGAAAATTTTAACCTAACTGCTCTGGCTTTAAGTAAGTTTTGTCTAAGTACTCATCTATAGAAGTATTGTTAGATTAATTGCCTGTAATAGGGGATGAATTGCCTGATCTTAAAAGTTTATTTATTCACTCATTCAACAGATATGGTACCCTTCTATGTGTCAGACACTGTTCTCTGGTACTGCTGACTAACAGCTTGGGTGGACTGCTTATTTGACTCATTATGATACCATTGATACTGAGATACAGCTATTCTTGAATAAAAAACATTTATGAGTTATTTTTAAGCACTTTGATGTGCATTGTACAAGTTATTTTGTGATTTTCTATGTTCTGTATTAGCAGCTTCAATGTTTAACTATAAACCTTATCAAGAACCCAATTTATTTATTCATCAGCATACAAACTGTAGTTTAATTTATGAAGGCTTGTTAGAGACCTGTAAATGACCCATAGGTCCTGGTTTGAACCAGCAGTTTTTCATATCATAATATTAGTTCTGGCCCATGATTTTATGATGTTGCATGTATGCATCTAGTCTATAAAAATAAGCCCCGTTCCTCTATTGTTTATATAGCTGAAGGTCAAATGCTTTCCTACCCAATAACTTTCACAGAGTAAAAATTTAGTAGATGTACTCTTACTTGATGATGATGCCACTAACACAGTTTAGTGAATTTTCCGTTAGTGGTGGTGGTAAATCCTGAGTAACCCAGATGCTTTGGCAGTCCACAAATTTATAAATACCTCAAAGGATTGTGTATTCATTGTCATTTGGTTGTAAAAATTAATTACAAATGATAATTTTTCATTACACATCTAAAATTTTAATTAAAATGTGATTGTTGCAGAACTAAAACTTAAAAGTTTTCTTGAAAAATTTAGCTAATTCTCCTTTATGAAAACATTTCTCCTCTGTTTTTCTGAAGGACTTATTTCTTTACTGTAATCCAGTTATAAATATAATAATATAAGACTTGACCTTAAATGTTTGATTTTTACAGTTCGATTATTTGAAATACAAATTAGTGTTTATGCTCCATGTTATCCATTCCAGCTGGAAGGCCATAATGAGCCAGTGGTGTTGCAGGTGTTTGTGGGCAATGACTCTGGTCGAGTGAAACCACATGGATTTTATCAGGCCTGCAGGGTAACTGGGCGAAATACAACTCCCTGCAAAGAAGTGGATATCGAAGGCACCACTGTTATAGAAGTTGGCCTTGATCCAAGCAACAATATGACACTGGCGTGAGTACTTACTAAAAATTTTTTTCTTAGTTCATTACACTTTTGCAATAGAAGGAAAAGTTTTTAGTTTGTAATGTAAATATAAAAGATTTTTAGTTTTAAGCATTGCAAATAAAAAGAATAGATTATGGCAGAATTGTAGTGGAGGAAATGAATTCTTGCCCTTTGCTAGAGAATTCCCATAGTGAATGGCAAGGATATAAAAGCAAGGTGGAATGCTGGCTTTTGGCAAAATAATATAGACTTATATGTTGGTTTTATAATATTAACATTAAAACTAAAATTACAACCAATTTGATTTGCTTTCCTAAGTTCCACTTTTGTAGTGTTTGCAGTAGAAACTGACAGACATCATTCATGGTATCTTTAACCAATCTTGGAATGAAAAAGCATATTGTTAGTCTAAATTTACCTTTTATTTCTGTTTTCCTGTGTTAAAAAAAAATGATGTCCTATGATTACCTATTTTTCATGTTATGCATTTTCATTTCCTGAAATATATTACAAGTGTTAAGGATTTAAATTAAAAATTTTTTTTCCTTACCCCTTTTGTTGAGGACCTTTAATCTGAAAGATAAACTTAACAGCAGCAAATATTGATATGGGATAGACCTTGTAATTATTTGTATTGGATAGCTAAAGACTTTTCTTTATTTGGTGTTTTTTTTTTTTCTTTAAAGCTATTTTGAATAAGTAAGAGGGAAATAATAAGTTGGAAAAGGGAAATTTTGAAACATATTTAATAAAGTTTTTTTTTAACTTTTGGGATTATAAAAGTAAATGTATATGGTGGAAGATAGAGATTACTGATTATAAAAATAGTACTTATTCCTTATAAGTTGAAAACAGAATAAAAATTTTAAATTAGTAAAAATAGTAGTAATAGAAAAGCTAAAAACATACTCCTCAAATGCCAGCTTCCAACTTAATAGAACTAATTACAATTTTGACATTTATTTTTTCATCCTTTTTTCTGATAAAATGAGATGATACTGTACTCACTGCTCTGTAACCTACTCTTCACTTACTATGAGCATTTTCCCATAACATTAAATATTTAAAGTGTACATTTTAATGGTGCAGTGTTCATTTTGGGGGGAGACAGTTGCTAGTTTTTTCCCAAGTAAAATCTGTTCCTTATTTTAATATCTGAATTAGGTATAAAAAGGAAGAGGATAAATTTAATTTTTTAAAGCAAAAGTATCTTTTTTTTCTCTTTTTTTTAAAATTTAAATTTATTTATTTTAATGGAGACTAATTACTTTACAATATTGTATTGGTTTTGCCATACATCAACATGAATCCGCCACAGGTGTACATGTGTTCCTCATCCTGAACCCCCCTCCCACCTCCCTCCCCATACCATCCCTCTGGGTCATCCCAGTGCACCAGCCCCAAGCATCCTATATCCTGCATCAAACCTGGACTGGTGATTTGTTTCTTATATGGTATTATACATGTTTCAATGCCATTCTCCCAAATCATCCCACCCTCTCCCTCTCCCACAGAGTCCAAAAGACTGTTCTATACATCTGTGTCTCTTTTGCTCTCTCGCATACAGGGTTATCGTTACCATCTTTCTAAATTCCATATATGTTAGTATACTGTCAAAATATCTCTTATAAACCATAACTTATGTTCAGATTTTGAAATAGTGATTTCTATACTGTTTTTTCCCATTATTATTATAAATAAAAAGTTGACCAGAGAAGTTATGAATATTTAGAATTTACACTTCTCTATTTTTTAAAATTTGGAATAATTATATTACATATTCAAAAATTAATAAAGAAGCAAATTATACTTAAAAAGAAAATATTTAAGAATATATTACTATTTATACAGCAGAAACTATCAATTAATATATTTTTTCTGTATTAGGGTTGACTGCGTAGGGATATTGAAATTGAGGAATGCTGATGTTGAAGCCAGAATAGGAATTGCTGGTTCCAAGAAAAAGAGCACTCGTGCCAGATTGGTTTTTCGAGTTAATATCACAAGGAAAGATGGCTCCACTTTGACACTGCAAACACCCTCTTCTCCAATTTTATGTAGTAAGTAAGAAAATATGAAGATACTAAATATATAGAGGGGTTTTTTCCATTTTCTGTTTATTGTTCTGATATCTCTAAATTTCAGTTGTATTACATACTCAAGCTTATGGTCATGCAAACTTTGCAACATTTTTAAAGCTATAGTCAAGTTTTCTAGACTAAGCTAAAGGTGGGTAATTTCTAATAAGATTCAGAAGTTATGTAGCGTTTTGTAGTTTCCTGTTACTCTTATACTGATTTAAAAAGTAATTTGAGTAGTTTGCCTAAGTAAATTACAAATCCAAAGGATTTTCACAGCATCTTCATTTTGTGGTAAATTGCTGTGATACTAAGTGTTTTGTGTTAGAACGTAAAGGAACAGAAAGGTAAGCAGAACTTTGTAAATATATAGCAGTGAGGGTTCTGATTACAAATTAAAGTGCTGTAGTATAATGGGAAATTAACTTCTTACTTTGCTGACCTTGGTATAGAAAATAAATGATGTGTATATGTGTGTATTTAAATTCAGTCGTGTTGTATGTGCCTCACCATATAGTCTGGTTTCCCTGTAATGAGTATTAGTACAAGTAATATGTAGGAAAATTTTTTCCTTTGTACATCCCTTAAGATTTTCATTAAGTATTATGTTCTTCGGCCTTGCTTCTGAATTCAGAAGAGCAGAAGAGACTGAGTGAATTCCATTTACTTGAATTTCCTATTGGATGGTTATGAGTATTATGTCCTTGGTACCCCCAGACATTTACAAAGCCTTTGTTATTTAATTGTAGCTTAGTTTTGTCAACTTATTCACCCTTAGTAAATCTTATTTTTCCCTTCCTTTTAATTCACTTGAGATGTGAATACTTATACATTAGCTTGGCAAATACCCTTGTTTTAAAAGAGTAGTAGTAAATGTATTTGTGATCTCAAGAGAACTCAGAAGACTTCTATTTTTCATTATTATGAAAATTTTGTTATGGTATTAGTGTTTCCTTGGGCCATTTCTGGAGAATGTTCACTTATAAATATGCTCCTTTTAAAGTTTGTAGATTCCATGTCCATTCTGTTGTGTTCGGATAGGGACAGAATAAATAATCTGTAGATGGTTTATTGAATTCTGAAGTTTTTTTAATTTGGGTACTAGTTTACTATAAATCACAATATGTCTCAACTTGAATATTATAAGGATGGAATTTCAATTTTAGTGGGGGTACATGCAGTTCTTCTTTTATGTGATCTAATACTTTAAGCATGACCATAGCTACTCTCTGAAGACCAGATCCAGGAGATGCTAGATAATTCAGATCATACTGCCTTAGCAGGAACTGGGGGGGGGGGGGGGAGGGGG
>NW_011494869.1:5249256-5280362 GCF_000754665.1 Bison bison bison | reverse complement strand
ATGGTTGTCAACTTTATTTGATTTTATATTTTAATTATTTATTTTAATTGGAGGCTAATTACTTTATAGTACTATGGTGGTTTTTGCCATACATCAACATGAATCAGCCATGGGTATACATGTTTCCCCCTGCCCCGTCCCGAATCCCCCTCAACTTTATTGTATTAATAATTGTTTGTTTCTTCTTTCAGTAGTTCATTTCTTTATTTCCTATTTAATTGAAGTATTGTTAAAATATAAATATAAATGTATCCAGCCAAAGATAGAAAATATAAAAGAAACAGAAAACATGATTTTCTGAAATTTTTCATCTATAGTTATAATTTTCATTCGTTAATTATCACCATTTAACCATATTAATATGGTAACATGTTAATATGTTCATGTTGCAAAAAGTGTTATCTCCCTTGGAAGATGTGTCTGGGTGAATATGATAGTCCTAAGAAGCAGCAGCATATAGTGGAAGGCATATAGAGCTAATAGTAAAAATTGCCATATTTTGAACTCTGCACAGTATGCCAGAGATTTTATTAACAATTTTATAAGCATTATGTCATTTACCCTCACCATTGCCTTTCATTGTTTCTGTTCTACAGTTGATGAAACTGAGACTTAAATAACTTCCTCAAGGTCACGTAGCTAGTATGTAGTAAGATCAGGATTAAAAGCCTCCTTTTTAGCCATTGTGCTGTGTTGCCACCACAGTCACTTAAAATTTAGCAGTGCTAAAACAAAATTTGAATGATTCATTTTATCCCAGCTATAGCTTCCAGATGGTTAGGACTATAGTTACAGTATGAAATTATGTTAGAAAACTATTTCCTCTACCTATGAGATTTGTGTTATGTAATTTATAGATTTTTTATGAATTTAGAAAATAGATCTCAATTTATATTAGGGGATTTTGCTTGAATACCTATATTATCCCTTCCATTTCCTTTTGTAAACGTCATTTATTATGGAGGTGTAGGATATATATTTTTACTCCTTTAGTTGACTATTTGGCATTTATATTGCCATCTGCTTGGTGAAATTGAATTAGATAAACTTGAGCAATACTTTCTTTTAAAGAAAGACATACCTTTGCAATAATAATTCGTTAGAAATGGAATGGGAGGTAGAAGGAAACAGGAAGATGAGAGGTAAGTAGAAAGGAAGAGGGGCCAAAAGGTGCTAGAGGTGAAAGGGAGGAGAGGAAACAGATAATTGATCTTCCCTCAGTGGAAAGAAGGCCTAATGCCAGAATTCATGTTGTGCCTTGTGACCTTAGAAAAACAATCTTGCTTCTACTTGTTGGTTTAACAGTGGCCATTGGATCCATTTTCTTTTAGTTTGTTTATTTTTAAGGGAATAGAAGAATCCTCTCCTTTCACACCTTTAGATTTCTCCAGAAAATATATATATACTAGATCAAAGTAAAAATATCAATTTTTATACTTTTTTAGTATCTACCCTAATATAATAATTTTAATGTGTCAAAATTAATCATAGCTTTCTTCAATATAATGTTTTATCTTACTAATACTGTATTAAGTCTTACTAAAATTAACAAGTTCTTCCTTTACTTATTTCTGGCTCTTCCACAACTTTAGGGAACGACTAATATCATTCAGTAAACTTTTGTTCTCTTCAGTTCAGTCGCTCAGTCGGACTCTCTGCGACCCCATGAATGGCAGCATGCCAGGCCTCCCTGTCCATCACCAACTCCCAGAGTTCACCCAAACTCATGTCCATAGAGTCGGTGATGCCATCCAGACATCTCATCCTCTGTCGTCCCCTTCTCCTCCTGCTCCCAATCCCTCCCAGCATCAGAATCTTTTCCAATGAGTCAACTGTTCGCATGAGGTGGCCAAAGTACTGGAGTTTCAGCTTTAGCATCAGTCCTTCCATAGAACACCCAGGATTGATCTCGTTTAGAATGGACTGGTTGGATCTCCTTGCAGTCCAAGGCACTCTCAAGAGTCTTCTCCAACACCACAGTTCAAAAGCATCAATTCCTCGGTGCTCAGCTTTCTTCACAGTCCAACTCTCACATCCATACATGACCACTGGAAAAACCATAGCCTTGACTAGACAAACCTTTGTTGGCAAAGTAATGTCTCTGCTTTTTAATATGCTGTCTAGGTTGGTCATAACTTTTCTTCCAAGGAGTAAGCGTCTTAATTTCATGGCTGCAGTCACCATCTGCAGTGACTTTTGGAGCCCAGAAAAATAAAGTCTGACACTGTTTCCACTGTTTCCCCATCTATTTCCCATGAAGTGATGAGACCAGATGCCATGATCTTCGTTTTCTGAATGTTGAGTTTTAAGCCAACTTTTTCACTCTTCCTTTTTCACTTTCATCAAGAGGCTTTTTAGTTCTTCTTCAGTTTCTACCACAAGGGTGGTGTCATCTGCGTACCTGAGGTTATTAATGTTTCTCCAGGCAATCTTGATTCCAGCTTGTGCTTCTTCCAGCCCAGCATTTCTCATGATGTACTCTGCATATAAGTTAAATAAGCAGGGTGACAATATACAGCCCTTCTTCACAGACTTTCTAATTCTTCTTCACAGGCTTCCTAATTCTTTTGACAGGTTGAAATATTTGCTTTGTTATTTTTCAGTATTCATTTTCTTTAGTTTTATTTTTGAGGCTCCTGTTTGAACAGCATCTAAAAGCACATTGTTCTTTATAATACCAGAAAAGTGGCTGCTTTTTTCTGTTATAATTTTTTAAAGCAATGTGATCCCTTTCAAGAGGCAGCTCACTAATTTCTTAAAGGTAAAAATAAAACATCTAATGCTTAAATAATGCTGACTTCAGTTCTATTTGGTATAGAGTATGTCCTGTTAGGTAACCACCAAATTTTTTAACAGATAAGACTTTTTAAGGTCAAAAGTTAAATTATCTTGAGCAGACTAGTTCTTTGTGTAATGTAAATACAAATATATAAAATAAACATTGTATCTTCAGAGGGGCCTCATTTGGCCAACTTATGCCTTTTAATGCATAAAAGGGAAAAAGGAGATAGGAAAAAGTTTTGATAATCATGAGCAAAGTGGAGTTTCCATATAGTATCTTATAAGTAGATGGTGGGGGGGGAGATTATAGACTTTCCATTCATTTTGTTACTATATTCATATAATTTTGCACCTCTTACTGTTTTCTAATCAAAATAATATTCATCATATTTTTCTTTTGAATGTCATTTAAAAACAAGTATCTAGTTCCAGTGTTACTCCAAAAAGTTATAAATTAATTCAGTTAGTTCTTTGTTTTAAAAGGGTGTATGATTACCAGTGTATGACAGATAACTGTTTCCATCTGTTCATACATTAACCCTGTGGTTCTAGACAGTATATATGTATACACAATCACGATTTTTTTTAGCTGTTACGCATTGCTGAAAATATTATTTGGTATTTAATTAGGATAAGATACTTGTTTGTATCAATAAATGAAACTAAATGATGCTAAAAGTAATAAATAAACAACCAAAAAAAAATCTAAATGCTTATACAACGCAGTTTTACTTTCCCCTCATTTTATGATAATATTGGCAGCAGTTGAGAAACAGCTCCATTTTCTTCACTGTGGGAACCAGGCTTTAGAAGCTGCCTTTTTCTGGGATATTGCTATTTTTTTAGTGGAGGAAAAAAAGATGGTGCAACCATGTGGAGATGGTAAAGCCTGGAAGTGGCACATTTACTTCAGTTCACATTTCATTATATAAACAAGTCATGTGGCCAATCCTTAAATGAGTGGGGCAAGAATGACCTTGTGTGGAGCAAGAGTCTTCTGACAGAAAGGGCAGCCCTAGGGAAAACAGGGCAATAAATACTTTGACAGTAGTAATTTCCCAGATTACTTTCTTGTAAAGATAAAATTGATTATCAAATATATAAGTACCTAAGGAGAAAAAAACTTAAAAACTTTGGTTAAAGTTTAGTTATTGTTGTTCAATTGCTAAGTTGTGTCCGACTCTTTGTGATCCTGTGGACTGCAGCATGCCAGGCTTCTCTGTCCTTAACTTTCTCCCAAAGTTTGCTCAAACTCTTGTCCATTTAGTCAGTGATGCCATCCAACCATCTCATCCTCTTTTTCCTCCTTCTTCTCCTTCCCTCAGTCTTTCCCAGCATCAGTGTCTTTTTGAATGAGTCGGCTCTTTGCATCAGGTGGCCAAAGTATTGGAGCTTCAGCTTCAGCCTCAGGCTTTCCAATGAATATTCAGGGTTAATTTCCTTTAAGATTGACTGATTTGATCACCTTGCTGTCCAGGGAATTCTCAGGAGTCTTCTCCAGCAAAACATTTCAAAAGCATTCATTCTTTGGTGCTCAACCTTCCTTATGGTCCAACTCTCACATCCATACATGACTACTGGAAAAACTACAGCTTTGACTATACAAATCTTTGCTGTATAGTGATATCCCTTCTTTTTAATATGCTGTCTAGGTTTGTCATAGCTTTTCTTCCAAGGAGCAAGTGTCTTAATTTTGTGGCTGCAGTCTCTGTCCATAGTGATTTTGGAGCCCAAGAAAATACAGTTTGTCACTATTTCCACTTTTTCCCCCTGTTTGCCATGAAGTGATGGGACCAGATGCTATGATCTTAGTTTTTTGAATGTTGTGTTTTAAGCCAGCTTTTTCACTCTCTTCTTTTACCCTCATCAAGAGGCTCTTTAGTTCCTCTTGTTTTCTTCCATTAAAATAATATCTGCAAATCTGAAGTTGTTGTTTAATTCTCCTGGCAGTCTTGATTCCAGCTTGTGATTCATCCAGCCTGGCATTTCGCATGATGTACTCTGCATAGAAGTTAAATAAGCAGGATGACAACATACAGCCTTGTAATACTCCTCTCCCAATTTTGAACCAGTCCATTGTTCCATGTTCGGTTCTAACTGTTGCTTCTTAACATGCATGCAGGTTTCTCAGAAGGCGGGTAAAGTAAAGTAGTCTGGTACTCCCATCCCTTTAAGAATTTTCCACAGTTGTAATCCACACAGTCAAAGGCTTTAGTATATAGTCAGTGAAGCAGAAGTAGATGTTTTTCTGCAATTCCCTTGCTTTTTTGATGATCCGACAGATGTTGTCAATTTGATCTCTGGTTCTTCTGCCTTTTCTAAATCCAGCTTGTGTATCTGGAAGTTCTCAGTTCACATTACTACTGAAGCCTAGCTTGAAGGATTTTGAGTATTGCTAGCCTATGAAATTGTACAGTAGTTTGAACATTCTTTGGCATTGCCATTATTTGAGATTGGATGAAGACTGACCTTTTCCAGTACTGTGACCACTGCTGAGTGTTCCAAATATGCTGACATATTGATTACAGCACTTTAACAGCATCATCTTTTAGAATTTTAAATAGCTCGGCTGGAATTCTATCACCTCCACTAGCTTTGTTCATAGTAATGCTTTATGGGCCACTTGACTTCACACTTCAGAATGTCCACCTCTAGGTGAGTGTCCACACCATCATGGTTATCTGGATCATTAAGACCTATTTTGTATAGCTCTTCTGTGTATTTTTGCCAATTCTTCTTAAACCCTTCTGCTTCTGTTGCTGCTGCTGCTAAGTCCTTGCTATTTCTGTCCTTTATTGTGCCCATCTTTGCATGAAATGTTCCCTTGGTATCTCCAGTTTTTTTTGAAGGGGTCTTTAGTCTTTGCAATTCTGTTGTTTTTCCTCTATTTCTTTGCATTGTTCGCTTAAGAAGGCGTTCTCATCTCTCCTCACTGTTCTCTGGGACTCTACATTCAGTTAGTTATATCTTTCCCTTTCACCTTTAACTTCTCTTTCTTTTTCAGCGTGTAAGGCCTCCTCAGACAACCACTTTGCCTTCTAGCATTTCTTTTTCTTTGGGATGGTTTTAGTCACTGCTTTCTATAGTGTTAGAAAACTCCATCCATAGTTCTTTAGGCACTCTGTCTATCAGATCTAATCCCTTGAATCTACTTGTCACCTCCACTGTATAATTGTAAGGGATTTGATTTACTGGGCATGGCCCTGCCCACCAAAGCAAGACCCAGATTTCCCCACAGCCAGTCTCTCCCATCAGGAAGCTTGCACTAGACTCTTAGCCTCATCCATCAAAGGGCAAACAGAAGAAGCAAGAACTACAGTCCCACAACCTCCAGAATGAAAACCACAATCCCAGAAAGGTAACCACAATCATCACATGAATCAGAGGTTTGTGTAACTCGAAGCTATGAGCTATGCCGTACAGGGTCACTCAAGATGGATGGGTCATGGTGGACAGTTCTGACAAAATGTGGCCCACTGGAGAAGGAAATGGCAAACCCCTCCAGTATTCTTGCTCAAGAACCCCATAAACAGTATGAAAAGGCAAGAAGATACGACACCAGAAGATGAGTCCCCCAGGTTGGTAGCTGTCCGACATGCTACTGGGGAATAGCAGAAAAATAGCTCCAGAAAGAATGAAGAGGCTAGGCCAAAGCAGAAACATTGCTGAGTTGTAGATGTGTCTGGTGGTGAAAGTAAAATCTGATGCTGTAAAGGAACCTGGAATGTTAGGTCCATGAATCAAGGAAAATTGGATAAGGTCAAGCAGGAGATGGCAAGAGTGAACATTGGTGTTTTAAGAATCAGTGAACCAAAATGGATGGGAATGGGCGAATTTAATTCAGATGACCATTATGTCTATTACTGTGGGCAAGAATCCCTTAAAAGAAATGAAATAGCCCTCATAATCAACAAGAGAGTCCGAAATGCAGTGCTTGGGTACAATCTCAGAAACAACAGAATGATCTCAATTCGTTTCCAAGGCAAACCATTGAACATCACAGTAATCCAAATCTGTGCCCCAACCACTGATGCCAAAGAAGCTGAAGTTGACCTGTTCTGTGTAGACCTACAAGACTTCTAGAACTAACACCGAAAAAAGATTTCCTTTGCATCACGGGGATTGTAATGCAAAAGTAAGAAGTCAAGAGATACCTGGAGTAACAGGCAGGTTTGGCCTTGGAGTACAAAATGAAGCAGGGCAAAGGCTAACAGAGTTTTGTCAAGAGAAAACATTAGTCTTAGCAAACACCCTCTTCCAGCAACTCAAGAGACGACTCTACACACGGACATCACCAGATGGTCGATACCGAAATCACATTGATGATATTCTTACAGCCAAAAATGGAGAAGCTCTATACAGTGAGTGAAAACAAGACCTGGGGCTGACTGTGGCTCAGATCATGAGCTCCTTGTTGTAAAATTCAGGCTTAAATTGAAAAAAGTAGGGAAAACCACTAGGCCATTCAGGTATGACCTAAATCAAATCCCTTATGATTATACAGTGGAAATGACGAATAGATTCAAGGGATTAGATCTGGTAGACAGAATGCCTGAAGAATATGGACAGAGGTTTGTAACATTCAACATATATTAGACTATCTCATTAATTTAGAAGTTGATGAGTTATACAGCCATGTTTAAAATTACTTTTGCAGTACGTTATTAGGTTTGTTGTTATATGTTACAGATATAATATACATATTATGTAATTAGTATGTTATTAGGATTTACTAAAACAACAAATGGTGTAATTGGTTTCAAAGTGCTTAATCTTAAGGGAGTAGTTTTCTGAGTACCTAAAAGGTAGGTATTTGCATTAACCAGTATTCCAGGGAGTATTCTGGTGGAAACCTAGTCCTTAGGTGTCAATATGAAAGAATGTTTCTGGGGTCAAATATATTGAGAAAACTGTGTACTACACCCAGTTCTTGGATATTTATAGTGTACATCAGAATGTGAAATGTTTGGGGAAATTTTGGAACCTATTTTACTAAACAGTACATATTAAATTTTCCTAAGAAAATCAGGAAGATTAGTAAGCCAGTTATAGTTTTTTAGATCTGGATCCTCCTCAGTACTTCTCTATCTCTTTGTTAATTTACTAGTGATTAGTTGGTCTTTATAACTGAAAAATGAGTGTGTTTTATTTTTATCCTCAAGGTATCCTAATTCAGGGAGATCCTCTGGTAGGAAGAATTATTCTGAAATGGATTCAGTCTGTTTTTAGGTGTTCTTTTCATTTAGAGCCTCTAAGTCCTAGATCTGGATCCTTAAAGATACTCAATACCACCCAGAGGCTCACTTTGCCTCAGAAGTCTTGTGAAGGTGTAGCACAGCTAACATTTTTAAGGTTAGGATTGTGAGATGTTTGTTATTAAATTGATTTTTTTTTAATGTTAAAAACATGACCAAGTTCATATTTTACACCTTTGTTTTTTTTTTCATGTAATGAGAAAACAAAGATGGTATGTAACTTTGCTTTCTGTTATGGTAAATTTTAATTTGCAGAATGAAAGTGAAAGTTGCTCAGTTGTGTCCAATTCTTTGCAATCCCAAGAACTATAGCCTGCCAGGCTCCTCTGTCCATGGAACTCTCCAGGCCAGAATATTGGAGTGGGTAGCCATTCCCTTCTCCAGGGGATCTTTACCCAGGAATTGAACCCAGGTCTCCTACATTGCAGGTGTATTCTTATACCCTCTGACCCACCAGGGAGGCCCAAGAATACTGGAGTGGGTAGGCTATCCCTTCTCCAGCAGATCTTCCCAACCCAGGAATCGAACCAGGGTCCCCTGCACTGTAGAATAAAAGCAGGCAAATTCAGGGGTCAACAAAGACAACTTACAGAACTGAATAATTGAGAGTTGATTTTAGGTAAGAAATGTATTGGTGGTTCTTCTTATGGAATGCTTATATATACCTACAGCTCAACCAGCAGGAGTGCCAGAAATCTTAAAGAAGAGCTTGCATAGCTGTTCGGTGAAAGGAGAGGAAGAAGTATTTTTAATTGGCAAGAACTTTCTGAAAGGAACTAAAGTTATTTTCCAAGAAAATGTTTCTGGTAAGTAGGCATAACACTGCCTTAGAAATTGTTGGGTGTTTCACTTTGTTATGAAGATATAGTTGTAGCTACAAAGTAAAAAATTTTTCATAATTTTAGTAAGTCACTGTTTTTTATTTCAATCAGATGAAAACTCTTGGAAGTCCGAAGCTGAAATTGATATGGAATTATTTCATCAGGTATAATTTAAACTTTTTATAGTTTGATTGTTTATTCTCTGAGAAACTGAGTTTTGCTCCAAGATTTTCCTAAATCAACAGATTAAATTTCTTATTTATATGGAATTGATGTAAATCATTTAAAGTTTCTTTCTTGAGTTTCTTTAACTGAAATAGATTTATTCCACTGATGCTAGAAATGACAGTTCTGTATTTGGAAAGTTAAGACCATGAGAAAATTACCGTTGTTAATAAATGAAACATGTCTTTCCTAATATTTATTTGCTATCTTTACCTACTTTGGATTATCCTTGGGTTATCTTCACCTACTTTTTAATAAGAGAAACTTATTTATTGAGTACCTGCTGTGTGCCAGGTGTTTTATATTTGTTCCTTACCTTTTGCATTCAGAAGCACTACTTATTACACTTAGAGTCTGTATTTGTAGGACCTCGGTGTATATTCATTTTTGGTTTAAAATTTTTAAAAATTCCTTTGTGTTCTGAAAAAAATAAAGAAATTTAACATTATGCATCCAATATATTGCCAAACTCAAAGCTAAAGGTACAGTGTTGCCTAAGAGTGCCCTCACTTCAGACACCAGCTGCACGTTCAGGGGTCCCCTGAACAGGTCTCACTTCTGAACAGTTGGCTTCAAATTCAAGGGTTTCCACTATCCCCAAAGATTTGCTAGTAGAACTCACAGAACTCAGGAAAGCACTGTACTTAACAATATCAGTTTTATTATAGCAAAAGAACACAAATCAGATTATAATTTCTCAACTTCTAGCCTTCTGGGTTCTTTATATTATATTTTTTAGAGAGTAAGAATAAAAAAAAAATAAAGTGGAGTTTTGAAGAAGATGGAATTTTCTTTTTTTTTTTTTTTGGAATTTTCTATTTTTAATAGGCTAATGTCTATTTCATGCTCTGTAAAACAAGTTATACAGTGGATTAATGCAGAATAATCATA
This sequence comes from Bison bison bison, assembly GCF_000754665.1. Lineage (NCBI taxonomy): Eukaryota > Metazoa > Chordata > Mammalia > Artiodactyla > Bovidae > Bison > Bison bison. The sequence goes on along the minus strand of NW_011494869.1, from coordinate 5,270,389 downwards.
AAAATTTGGTGGAATGGAAAGGAATTATATCCTCATTTGGTGGCTATATATAGAGGCCCTGGGGTTCTTGCAAGCAAGTATGTAAACAGGGTAAATCATAATATGATCTTTCATTAATTCTGTGGTTTTGCTATTTTTTTATCTTTTTCAGAGAAAACTTTCTTTTTTTCTTTCTTTCTAAAGGGCTTTCTGGGAAGTGTGTTAGAGTGGAATCAGAGCTGAGATATACAAAATAAATCCTAAAGATTATATTATATTAAAGAAAAAAAACACAAAAATTAAACATTTAGAAGAAAGTATGATCAGAAAATACATTAAAAGTAAAGAAACTTTGAGTGTGGTCAATAAAGAAATAATGGGCCTATAATGAAAAGTTAAAAGGGCCTCTACAATAACAAAAAATGACCAGAAGATGGTAAAGTAGAAAAGACCATTTAATGATGACTTTGCAAATTGCAAATATAATTGTGATAGCTATTCATTTGAAACTCCAAAAATCAACTCATCAGGTATTAAACTTTTTTATTACTTGAAAATTAAGGCAAACAAAGTCTGGGAAAATAATCCTTTGTTAATATTTGGCTCTTCTAGTCAACGCCATAATATATCTCATACTCATGTATACCAAGAGCAATAGGCACATTGTCATTTTAACAACTTTACATGAATTCTGTAGGGCCTTAATTGCCTATTAAATGTACATATAAGATACATATCTTAAATACAAATTTCCTCTCTGCTGCTGCTGCTAAGTTGCTTCAGTCGTGTCCGACTCTGTGCGACCCCATAGACGGCAGCCCACCAGGCTCCCCCATCCCTGGGATTCTCCAGGCAAGAATACTGGAGTGGGTTGCCATTTCCTTCTCCAATGCATGAAGGTGAAAAATGAAAGTGAAGTCGCTCAATTGTGTCCAACTCTGAGCGACCCCACAGACTGCAGCATATATATGTATTGTTTTGAAAGATAAATTGGTTTTAAAAGAAAGAAGGAGAGATTAGCAGCTTGAATGTGGAGGTGATTTTAAAAGGAAACTAGAAGCAAGTATTTTAGAGCCTAGGAGAGCTCTTTTTTTTTTTTTTTTTAGCTTTTGTTTTTTTCACTTAATTATTTACTTTATATTGGAGTATAGTTGATTTACAATGTTAGTTTCCAGTGTACAGCAAAGTGTACAGGTATACATATATCCATTCTTTTTTCAGATTATTTTCCCATATAGGTAATTAATATGGGTAAATTTTATTACAGAATATTGAGTAGAGTTTCCTGTGCTGTACAGTAGGTTCTTGTTGATTATCTATTTTATATATAATATATATATAGTAATGCCTATATGTAAGTTCCCAAACTTCTAATTTATCCCTCCCTCCCACCTTTCCCCTTTAGTAAGCATAAGTTTATTTTCAAAGTCTGTGAATCTGTTTATATTTTGTGAGTAAGTTCATTTGTATCAGAGGTCTATAATATGAATAAGTATAACTTGTTTTACAGAACATGAAATAGACATTAGCCTATTAAAAATAGAAAAATGTATAGATTATAATTTCTCAACTTCTAGTCTTCTGGGTTCTTTATATTGTATCTTTTAGAGAGTAAGAATACAAAAAAATAAGGTGGAGCTTTGAAGAAGATGGAATTTTCAGTAGAAATATGTAAAGAAAATTCTCGGAAGAAATGCCTAAAAGATCCTCAGAATTTTGGGGAACAACTAGGCTAAACAAAGACTTGAGAGTTTTGAAGTTCTATGTTTTCAAAGTGGTTTTATTAGGAATTTGTTTTGTGTCTCCAGTTATTTTTATGTGTATATCCCCAACTGCAAAATGACAATTTTGACAATGATAAATTATTCCTTAGGAAAGTGAAAAATGTCTAGCACCATTGCTTATAAACTCTGAAAAACGATTACCTGCTGGGATAAAGAAAATTGTTATTTTGAATCCAACCAGATTTTTCTAAGAAATTAAAATTTAGATATTTTTCCCTTTTTACCTCAGAAAACATTCTACCTGCTCCACAGGCCTCCCAGCCCTTTGTATGTTTTGTGTGTATTGTACTCCTAGTTCAGTGGTAGTTAATTGCTCTTAATTTTTGAGATTAGGTTTTTTTTACTTAGTTTTTAATTTAAATCATTTGTAGAATTTCATGATTTCAGATTGAGGATGTGTGAATAATTTGTTCATTTGGTTTTTAAGAAGTTTCAAATTAGGTTTGTTTAACTACACTCTCTAAAACAAGTGGAGTAAAAGATTAAAAATATATATATGTGTGTGTATATATATATATTCATCTGACTTTTAGATACTAATTTTGTTACTGATTACCAAGAACAAATTTTTTATTTGGAAGAATAATTTCAGTTATTGAGTTGGTCAAATAATCTTAAGACTGGGAAGATACTTCAGAAGTCCATCCATTCAGCCATCTCCTTAACTGTAGGTAGAACTGCTTTTGATGTAGTTGCAGTGTTTAAGCAAAGGAGGAAAAATGAAGGTGGGCAAGATTTTAAAATTCTTATTTCTTAGAATTTGAGTTAATGCAGATATATTTTTTGATGGCTTCATATACAATTGAGTATGTGCTTTCAAATTTTTGCCCCCTAATTCCTGTGGATGTATACATTTATATATTTTTCCACTTGAATTAGAAGTGTGATTTTTTTGAGATAGCTAACTGGACTCAGAAAGCATTCTACTGTTGCCATAAATAAGAAGCTATTTTTAAATTTATGATTATTTCAGAGCATGTTTTAAGATGGCTTAGAAACAAATTAAGTACTCAAAAATCAAACTCTTGGCCTCATTTGTCATGTTCTGTTCAACTGAGTCAGCCAACTTCCAGAGTCTGAATAAGTAAAAAATGACATTAAACTCATTTCATCCTCAGCTGTCACCATTGGCCTCCTGCAGATCACATACTGAATACAAAAGCACAGTCACTACCTTTTGCTGTTCTTTCCAGTACTATAACGTAGCAGGGAAGAAGAGAATAAGTCAGATGCAGTTCATGGTATCTTCTAAGAAGATGTAGTCCCCTTGAATAAGTGCTGCTGAAGCATTTATGGAACTCTTCCCTTCTCTTAAAAGGATGCGTCTACCACTATTTTCACACACATAGAAATGACCTCGATTTACTGGGTTTTGGGTAAACTGAACTCTGTTGACTTTAAATGAGAATTAGTTACTAGTTTTAAGTACAAATTGAAATATTTAAAATTTAAATAGACTAAATGAGAATTAGTTGTTAGTGGTTAGAAAGCAGTGAACTGCACTGCAAAGTACATACCACCGTTAAGGTTTACAAAGCATATGGTAACTGACATTGTGCTTGGTGGGCAATTTTTTTTCTTGAAAATATATTCATTCTTTTTTTCAACAAATCTATTTGAGTATTTCTGTGTGAGGAGCTTAATAGTGGAGATGGGATGAAGAACAGAACATCCTAGCTTCTCTTGGAACTTGCATTCTTGTGGTTGTAAAGGAGACAAAAAACAAGCAGATAATCACAGTAATTTCAGGTGGTGATAAGAAATAAACAGGATTCTGTGATCAGATTGGAGAGGGGTGCCACTTTAAAGAGGATGGTCAGAGAAGGCTTCTCTGAGGAGATGACATTTGAATGAGACCTGGAAATGGGTAAGGGACTGGATATTTAAAGAGATAAAGGAGAATAGTATTCCAGTGAAAAAGAATAGCAAAGTTCTAAGGCTCTGAGGTAAAAATGAATTTAGTGTGTTAGTGTAAGAAAGTCAGTGTGACTGGAGTGTAACAAGCTAGAGGAGAATGGGAATGAGATAAAGTTGACAGGACAGGGACCTTTTATGCCATTGCAGAACATTGGTATTTTACCTTAAAAGCAATTTTAAGATTAATGTCATGATGCCCATGGATCCGAACCCCTAGTCAAACTTTTTAAGCTTTACAGCTAACAGGAAAGTACTTAATTATAATATTTTATTTCAGATTTTTAATTTACATATTGCTTTATTTCTGCCTCTTATAATTTTCTTTCAATTAGAATCATCTTATTGTGAAGGTTCCCCCATATCATGATCAACATATAACTTTGCCAGTAGCAGTGGGAATATATGTAGTAACCAATGCTGGAAGATCTCATGATGTTCAGCCTTTCACTTACACTCCAGACCCAGGTATGTCAAAATAAAAAGTTCTGAATCAAAAGGAGTAATCCATTTCTGCTTCTTCAGAAGAATATGAAGACTAGCCAACCTAAAAGAGGAAGTAGTGTGCAAAGGTAAATTGATACCAGTATTTTTTGGAGGTGTCATTATTTCCCAAGAAGATGGTCACCAAACCCTGCTTTTACTCTTAGTTAAGAGAACTGTTTCTGCCTTAGGGTCTAGTAATAAAAGAAAAGTTAGGAATTCTCTGAAGTCAGGCTCTCCAGAGTTATCATACAAGTACTCCTTGTATAATAAGGTAAGAATTACCATTCACTGAATACCTCTTATGTACAGAAAGGTGAAAGTGACTACTTTAGGAAACTGCTAGTAGTTTTCAGTCTGGCTGTCTTACAGGATGCATTTTGGGAGAGGTGAAAGATAATCTCAGAGAGATAAGTGATAATATCACAAATAGAGTCATATGCCTATAACATTTTCTAATTTGTGTAGTCAAAAATATCAAAGACTTCTGGTGAATAAGTATTTTAAAAATAATTTTAAGCATTTAGGTAAAACAGGTGCTTTAGAAACCAGAGCAGTTGTTTTAAAATTTATATCTCTGGGTAAGAAATATCTTATGAGATTTTTACCTACATTCATTTAGTTGCCTGGAGAAGCCCTTTCCTGGAAAAGTAGAGGAAACATTTTGGAAATGGAAATGCTTCAGGTATTTTGTTGATGTAGACTTGGCTGCTGCCATGCTGCCATTGATTTACTCCATTCGTATCTCAGGCATGCTCCAGAATTAGAAGTTCTTCCATATCTCCAAGTTTACTGATAACATTTTTCCCAAATTGTTCAGAATTCAGTGAGGTGCAAAGTGAAAAATGATAGCAAGAAAAGAAAGCCCTGGTAACAGAAGTGTTGAAAACAGTAGCTACAACAGAGTTATAATTAGTCTTGACAATTATTCTCTATCACTTAATGTTATCTGTTCCCGTTTTCTTTTGTAAATCATGTCCAACTTTCACAACATTGGTTATTTCCCACCAGTTTGTTACATAAGTATGCCATAATATAGCCCTTATGAAATTATTTTAGTGTTTGTCTCAGAATAAAAGATTACATGTAGAAATTTCAGACAGAAAAAGACAAAGTTTGGAAATAATATACTGGCTTCAACAAAACTAGGAAAGAGGATACTGGTTTATACTTAAAAATCAAACAGTTGATTGTTTTCTTTCTAGGAAAGTCTCAAAAATCCAAGAAAGTTTGATTTAAAACTAATGGTAGTTAAAGCATTTTAGTAATTGCTAGAATATTTAGTATTTTATGTGAAAAGAAGCTTGCTCATAGAAGGAGAAAAATGCCATACAGTAATTAATGCATTCATATGGGAAGGGGAGAAGGAAGTGTGTGGAGGGGGAGGGGGAATAGCTTTAAAGTTCTACCATCCTTAAAATACTGAGATTTTGTTGTTTTTGTTTCTTTTTATTGATCAATAATAAAGAACTTCAGGACTTTGAAGTGCTTAGCATCAGCACTATGAATCTTCATTTCTTAGTGATGAATGCTCATTATTAAAATTTTTCCTTTGATAAATTACCAAATATAAAGCCTATACTAATTGGCTATATTTGGCCACATTTAGACCATCACTGACATATGTTTATTCTTTTATGTTTTTCCCCCTTGTTTTTTATATATACTAGACCGCAGTTGCTCTCAGAAACTCTTATTTGAATAAATATATTTTGTGCAAATTTTATAGTGAGATCTAATGCTTCAGTTTATGCCTTTATGATATAGCTAATTAAAGAATCTTCCCATAATTTCACTTTTTTGTATTTTATAAAATGTGAATGTCTTTTTAGGTGTGCACATGAGAGAATATTTCAGGAAAACTTGGTTATGGTAATTTGCACTGTCTCATTATGATAAACTAGTTGCTGTTTTGACTCAGCTGGGGACTGTGGTTAAAGATTTGCATATTCAGTGGCATATAATAATTATAATTATAGGGCTTCCCAGATGGTGCTAGTGGTAAAGAACCTGCCTGCCAATGCAAGAAATGTGAGAGATAGCGTGTTCGATCTCTGGGTCAGGAAGATCCTCTGGAGAAGGGAATGGCAATCCACTCCAGGATTCTTGCCTGGAGAATTCCATGGACAGAGGAGCCTGGTGGGCTACAGTCCATGGGGTCACACAGAGTCAGACATGACTGATGAGACTTAGCACATAGTAATTATAACAGCTAAAACAAGACCCACCCTCATTTTTGTGAGTTAAGAGTAGAAATGGTGACTGCTACACCATTTTGTCAAAATATTTAAGTTACAGACAAAAAAAGAACAAATAAATATATTTTATCCTAATTTGACCTAGATACCTTCATAATAACCTGGAAGGCCAGATTTGAATTTAGGATTTTCAGACTGCTTGGAGGTCCAAACTGGAATATGGCAACACGAAGAAAGAGGATTTCCCAGCCTGCCACCCTTCTTTTCCCTCTCCTGGCTCCATCCTCCACCTGGAGGGCCTTGATGCACCAGCTGATGCTCCTAAGCTCTGTTCACCCTGTAGACTTAAGATGGCACACACAGTCTATAGAGTAGTTGTGCAGAAAATTTTGGTATCTTATGTACTTGGGCATGTAGTCTAAAAGTAGGATTGGAGCAAGGGCTCAAGTGAACGTAAACTGGCTCTGCATGCTTTGCCAGACACAAGCCCCTCTAAAGCCCTCTGAGTCTATACTGCCAAAAATACATTACATGTGCATCCTTTTAGACCATTATTTTGCAGACTTAAAAAACCTGTGTTTCATTGCTAGTCACTGAACCATTGCTTGACCATTAATTTGTTTTACTTCCATCTTTTAAGACACAGAAATCATATTAGTTGTTTTTTGCAGTGACTCTGCAGTGGTAATTGCTCTAAGAAATGGAGGATAAAATACTTATTCATAATTTTTTGTTGCTTTAAAAACAAATGACTAAAACTTGTGTTTAAAGTAGAAACTTAAAAATTTTTTGAAGATTAGTTTTCATTCTTAAATCTGTAATTGTTAGAATAAATGTTATGCTTTAAAATTGTCTATGAATTTCTTTTCCAGTCAATTCTATTCAGTTGATAATTTCATTCAATTAACAGTTCGTTCAGATTATCATTTGTTGGCCCTTACATACAGCATGCTTAGATAAATGTTTTAACCTCATTCTTAGGAAACATGTACATTTTGTCTCTTTGTTCACAGTTAATTATCCTAATATTCTCTAACCATCATTTTGCATTATGATGTCAAGAATAAATTGATAATAAATTGGCTCAGTTCTTATTTTGAATAAGTTAAGGAATATAAATACATTGAAAAATAGAAATTAGCATCTATTTAAATAAAATTACTATACAGTCAATTTAAGAAAACCTTTTTAGTTGGAATTTAACTGTACCATTCAGAACTGATCACTACTCTTATGCTTATTAAATTTAAAATTTTCATAGTAGGTGTACTTGATATGTGCAGATATAATAATGTAGCAATTCTTCATTAATAATAGCAAAGATTATTATTTCTAAGGCTTTATAAAAAAGTAATACTATGTATTTTGTATATTCAGCACAGTTTTTAAAAAAATTCTCAATTATGTTTCTGAATCAGTATTTTTAAAATCATTTACATAGGTGAATGGTGAGTTTTTTTCATGCTAGTGTTACAGTATATTTGGTATTAATACGTTTTTAAAGATGTCATGTCAATCTTCTCATTTGTATTGTTACAAGAAAGATTTTTAAAAGTTGCTGTTATTTTTATTTTGTTTTAATAATAAGCATATGTTTCTGCCCACTTGGAGAGTGGTGCATTTTAGAGGGTAAACTGGTGATTATAGATTATAAAAACTCATCTGAACCTAGAATTTCTGCTGAACAAATAATTTAATAATGCTTTGTGAGAAAATACTCCTGTTAAAGAATTTTAAGATATATATTTTTCAGGATAAGTCTAAATAAATACATTAATCTTTTTTGTTTAATAACAGCAGCTGTTGCTTTGAATGTGAATGTAAAGAAGGAAATATCTAGTCCGGCAAGACCTTGCTCTTTCGAAGAAGCCATGAAAGGTACCAAGTTAATTATGCTCAAAAATTGTAAATCAGTGATGCTATATATTTTCTCTAACAAACCTTACTATTTTATTTACCGTTGTGTACTTGAAATAGTTAGCAGGTTATCTTTGATATTGTAAAATAAATACTTGTTTAACTTCACTGAATGCAGAAACTTGCTTCCTAACTTGATATTTCCATTCATTTGCCATATAAACAACTTTTTAAAAAACATATGTTACAGTTAAGGAGTTTTTGTTTTGTTTTTTATTCCCTAATATTAAAAACCTTAAAAGTATAATAGGGTATGATAAGGTATGAAAAATAGCTGTATAAAGCTTCTTGCTGCCAGTGAGTAGGACTTAACGTTGAGGCTGAAGAACCAAAATAAGAACTATTGGCATTTGAAAAAGTTGCTTTAGGTACCATTCTTCTGATATCATTATTTCCAAGCAGACAATAACAATGTCTTCAGGATGTTATAATGCGTTAGAGTAGACTCTTTTCTTAGCAGATTTCTAATACATCTGTGACACTCAATCATGATGCTTTTGTGCCATTATATGTTAAGATGTCAGTTACATAATGGTCATTGATTTATTCTATAATTCTAGCTTTTTCTTACATTTTTGCCATTAAATTCATGAGTTAAATTTAAAAATTTTATATACTTATATTTTTAAGGGGCATAATATCCTTAATACATTTTATCAAATTCCATGGAATTTTTCCCTGTGTCATAGTAGAATTCAGCATTCACATATACAGTTCAGTATTGCTTGCCATTATAATTTCTGACCATCAACACTTCCAAAATAGATTAATTAGGAATTACGCACTAGTGTGAAAAGAAGAAAAGTGAAAAGCAAAGGAGAAAAGGAAAGATATACCCATTTGAATGCAGAGTTCTAAAGAATAGCAAGGAGAGATGAGAAAGCTTTCCTCAGTGATCAGTGCAGAGAAATAGAGGAAAACAATAGGATGGGAAAGACTAGAGATCTCTTCAAGAAAATTAGAGATACCAAAGGAACATTTCATGCAAAGATGGGCTCGATAAAGGACAGAAGTGGTATGGACGTAACAGAAGCAGAAGACATTAAGAAGAGGTGGCAAGAATACACAGAAGAACTGTTCAAAAAAGATCTTCACAACCCAGATAATCACCATGGTGTGATCACTCACCTAGAGCCAGACATCCTGGAATGTGAAGTCAAGTGGGCCTTAGGAAGCATCACTACAAACAAAGCTAGTGGAGGTGATAGAATTCAAGTTGAGCTATTTCAAATCCTGAAAGATGATGGTGTGAAAGTGCTGCACTTAATATTCCAGCAAATTTGGAAAACTCCGTAGTGGCCACAGGACTGGAAAAGGTCAGTTTTCATTCCAGTCCCAGAGAGAGGCAATGCCAAAGAATGCTCGAACTACTGCACAATTGCACTCATCTCACACACTAGCAAAGTAATATTTAAAATTCTCCAAGCCAGGCTTCAGCCGTACGTGAACCATGAACTTCCAGATGTTCAAGCTGGTTTTAGAAAAGGCAGAGGAACCAGAGATTAAATTGCCAACATCTGCTGGATCATTAAAAAAATGACAGAGTTCCAGAAAAACATCTACTTCTGTTTTACTGACTGTACCAAAGCCTTTGACTGTGTGAATCACAACAAACTGTGGAAAATTCTTCAAGAGATGGGAATACCAGACCAGCTGACCTGCCTCTTGAGAAACCTGTATGCAGGTCATGAAGCAACAGTTAGAACTGGGACATGGAACAACAGACTGGTTCCAAACAGGAAAAGGAGTACGTCAAGGCTGTATATTGTCACCCTGCTTATTTAACTTATATGCAGAGTACATCATGAGACACACTAGGCTGGATGAAGCACAAGCTGGAATCAAGATTGCTGGGAGAAATATCAAAAGCCTCAGATATGAAGATGACACCACCCTTATGACAGAAAGTGAAGAAGAACTAAAGAGCCTCTTGATGAAAGAGGAGGGTGAAAAAGTTGGCTTAAAGCTCAACATTCAGAAAACGAAGATCATGGCATCCGGTCCCATCACTTCATGGCAAATAGATATGGAAACAGTGGCTGACTTTATTTTTTTGGGCTCCAAAATCACTGCAGATGGTGACTGCAGCCATGAAATTAAAAGACGCTTACTCCTTGGAAGGAAAGTTATGACCAACCTAGACAGCATATTAAAAAGCAGAGACATTACTTTGTCAACAAAAGTCCATCTAGTCAAAGCTATGGGTTTTTCCAGTAGTCGTGTATGGATGTGAGAGTTGGACTGTACAGAAAGCTGAGTGCCAAAGAATTGATGCTTTTGAACAGTGGTGTTGGAGAAGACTCTTGAGAGTCCCTTGGACTGCAAGGAGATCCAACCAGTCCATCCTAAAGGAGATCAGTCCTGGGTGTTCATTTGGAAGGACTGATGTTGAAGCTGAAACTCCAATACTTTGGCCACCTGATGCGAGGAACTGACTCATTTGAAAAGACCCTGATGCTTGGAAAAATTGAGGGCAGGAGGAGAAGGGGATAACAGAGGATGAGATGGTTGGATGGCATCACCAACTGAATGGACGAGTTTGGGTAAACTCCGGGAGTTGGTGATGAACAGGGAGGCCTGACGTGCTGCGGTTCATGGGGTTGCAAAGAGTTGGACACAAGTGAGCAACTGAACTGAACTGAAGTGCATAATTATCTGATTTAACTACAGGACAATTTACAAGTCTCTGCTTTGGATAACCAAAGCAGAACATATATTTCTTGAACATATATTAAGTGCTAGTCAGCATGCCACACTCTTTACCAGCATTATCTTGTTTAGCCAAACTCTGAGGTGGATAATTTATGATTCTCATTTCACAGATGAGGAAATCAAGATTCCAGAGAGGTTCTATAATTTGCTGAAGGTCACTTAGCTAGGATTTTAAAAGATAGATCAAGTTTTAGTGTGTAAGGTAACATCTAAGCAATAATAATTCAAACCATGTGCATTAGGTTAATAATAGCATAATTAAACAATCATTAAAGAAAGTTAGGGACATTTGTGATCTTTCCTTTTCCAGCTTTGATGGTTTCATGCTTTTCCCCAAAAACGCTTAGATGTTTTTTTCCTAGAGTATCAGGGATGCTAATCTCATCCAGTGTGAAATTTCTCATACACGATTATAGATGGAAGGTTAAAAGGTGTTAAACACTATTTTTAATTTTTGGTAGTAAAATGATATAGTCATTTAATCAAAATCTTACAAGATTAAAAAATGAATAAGAAACAGACACACGTATTATTTTTTCTCACACTTCAGACCTTATTTTGACAATTTTATCAGCTGAAATCATGTAAAATAATTTTATGAAGATATAAAATTGAATACTAAACTGTTTATCAAGCTTCCCTGGTAGCTCAGTTGGTAAAGAATCCGCCTGCAATGCAGGAGGCCCCGGTTCGATTACTGAGTCAGGAAATTCTGCTGGAGAAGGGATAGGCTACCCACTCCAATATTCTTGGGCTTCCCTAGTGGCTCTGCTGGTAAAGAATCCACCTGCAATGTCGGAGACCTGGGTTTGATCCCTGGTTGGGACCATCCCCTGGAAGAAGGGAAAAGCTACCCACTCCAGTATTCTGGCCTGGAGAATTCCATGGACTATGTAGTCCATGGGGTCACAAAGAGTCGGACACAACTGAGCGACTTTCAGTTTCAAACTATTTTATCTGTTTAAAATTTTCATTTGTCATTTTTAAATACAACATCATTAACTGGAGATTCCTGATCAGTTTTAAAAAGACAGTCGCTTTCAAGCAGGAATTTCCCTTGACAAATGGCTTATTTTTGTGATTCCTTGGAATCAGAGCTTTAGTATAACACCCAGGTGTCCTTCTTAGAGATTTAATTAGTTATGCTTTAATAATGAAGTCTTAGCAACATAAATGACTTAAATTTGTGTTATGGCATAATCCTCCATATAACATCCTTTAAAATAGCCATCAATTACAATAAGATTTAGAACTTGATACACAAATGTGACATTATGTACAGACATAGAAAGCATTTGTTTCTTCATTCAGCAAATACTTATTTATTCCCTAGTACGCACCAGGCAACAACAACAAAATCTCTTGTCTTCATGAAACTCACATTCTAATAGAATCCAAAAGCAAGAATAGCAGTTGATGTTACAGGATCAACGTACGACAATACTAATTGTCTTTCAAATTATCTTTTGAGGTGGGCCTGTAATACTTTTAAATGCCTGCCTGTATCTGTAGCTTTGACTCAGACAGAATTGAAATTGAATTGTGTTGGTATTGATAGAATCTAGGTGAAAATAGATCCACAGAACTCATGCGTAAATGATTGATTTCTTAGAGTAATGAAAGCAGTGGGCACTTTTTCCTCCCCCAGTATAATCAGTTTTCATAGTGATTGTTTCTAGCCAATTGGCTGTGAGAAAGGTTGAATAAAGACCAGAAGATTTCTAATATTTTTAAGTCAAAATATTTACAAAAATAACTATCCTGCTTATATACCATATTCCATTTTAAAACCCTCTTTGTAGCCAGGATTTCTTTTTCAGTATCAAATTAAGAAATCTATGTATTAAAATATTAAATCACCTTGTTGTACACCTGAAGCTAATAAAATATTGTTAGTTTTTCAACTAAAAAAAAAAGTTTAACAGCTAAGCTTTCTAAGGAATCTGTATTTCTTTACACAGGTCTCAAAGTAGTGGTAAACCTTAGCTCAGAATTCGGCTATGTGTTCGATTGAGAAGCCTGCCTTCAGTGATGCTTCAACACTATGCTCCACTAAGTGCCAGTGGCAGGCTTAAATAGACAAAAAAAGAAGAAAGAGAATCAAGGGGGAAAAGCAGTTAGAATGAAGTGGTAGAACCTACCTATCTGCTACATATTGCCTCTCCTTGGTTTCTAATCTGTAACTACTTCTGAAAATGGAAGTAGATGGAAGTAGAAAAATACTTGCTGGTTTTGCTTTGGAAATTTAATTGGTAAACCTAAAATATCAGTCATACTTAAATTTCTGAAAAGAAAAAAACTTAAGTCCTTTCTTGAAAAATGTGTTCATATGTCAACTTGGCAAATTCAAGTTTTCTAAGACATTAGTTTAGAAAAGTGAATCTGTTTGATCAGTTGATGGCATCCTACTGAGAAGCTTGAGTTTTGTTGAGGAGAGAAGTGTTCAAGCAATCCTATAATCCCCCAAAGTTTGACTTTGTAATTTCCCGGCAGCCAGATACTAAGAGGAAAATATAACAGTTGTAACTGAGCAGCTTTAACCTCCTGGAGATTTCCAGGCTGCATGGTCATGTCCAGCAGTGTAATTCAGGGCCTTTTGAAGCGTGCTGAGAGGTATAACTTGATAACTGAGTGCTCAAGCTTGTTGATATTTAACTCATAGTCTCAGGCTACTGCCAGGAGTCCTCAAGGGACTGCTACTTAAAAAGAGGGAGGACACACTTTGGGCACATTTTGTATCTTCATGCTACTATCAGAGCATCAGAAAATTAGTGTTTTGAATCATGACTAAGGTATCAATACACAGTAGAATGATACAGTTGATTTCAGTGATTTTCAACTTTTTTTTTCTTTTGGTGTGTGTACAGCAATGAAAACTACTGGATGTAACTTAGATAAGGTAAATATGCTTCCTAATGCTCTGATCACTCCGCTCATATCAAGCACTATGATTAAGAGTGAAGACATTACTCCAATGGAAGTAACAGCAGAGAAAAGATCGCCTTCTATTTTTAAGGTGAGCTATATTGACTCACTAGTGAGTGCCCTGTCACATCTTAACCTCAAATATAAAAATAGTTATAGTTTGAGTAGTTTGATTTCTTTTCCCTGATTATGCTTTTTTACTTTTCCTATTTCTCTTATAGCTGTTTCTCTTTGGCTGCACTTAATGAATTTTGCTTTGTAGAGTAAATGATTTTATATTCAAATAAAATAGCCTGCAGGGCAACTTCCAATATACATTTTTGACAAGAAAGGAATTAATGCATTAGCCGGACCTTTGTGATGTTTGGTATAATGAAAGTACAGGTTTAACATTTTCAAAACTATAGAGACATTTTATTTCCTTTCTGTTCTTTCCTTTTTTCCTTTTTCTCTTATTTCTTTTTTCCTTTTTCCAAGAAAGATTCTTCTTTCCTTTTCCATTTTTCTCTTATTTCCCCTTCCCAATAATGTTATAAGTGATGCACAAATGGAGATATTTTAAAATTTGCTAGTAATTCATGAACCATAGAATTAATGTGTACTTACTGTCCTAAGCATATCAATAGCTGATTATTCTTCTGTGTCTACTTCTATTGTTTGACTGTCTTTGTTTATGTGCTTCTTTAAAAATCCTGATGACAGTAATATATAACGTTATCACTGATAATCATAGTCTTACACTTGTTTTCTGAATAATAATATAAACTAGGAAATTGGTCCTGCATATGTTTTTATAATAATAATTTTTGAAGAATCATATGAGCTCATTTATACATATACATATTATTTGGCTTTTATTTTTTAGACTACAAAGACAGTTGGATCAACTCAACAAACGTTAGAAAATATCTCTCACATAGCAGGAAATGGGTCTTTTTCATCATCATCTTCCCACTTAACTTCTGAAAATGAAAAGCAACAACAGATTCAGCCCAAGGCATACAACCCAGAGACCCTGACAACTATCCAAACACAGGACATTTCACAGCCTGGTACTTTTCCAGCAGTTTCTGCGTCTAGTCAGCTGCCCAGCAATGACGCACTACTACAGCAGGCTACACAGTTTCAAACAAGAGAAACTCAGTCTAGAGAGGTGTTACAGTCAGATGGTACAGTGGTTAACTTGTCACACCTGACTGAGACATCACAGCAACAGCAGCAGTCTCCACTGCAAGAACAAGCACAGACTTTACAGCAGCAGATTTCATCAAATATTTTCCCATCACCAAATAGTGTGAGTCAGCAACTACAAAATACGATACAACACTTGCAGGCAGGGAGTTTTACAGGCAGTACTGCCAGTGGCAGCAATGGAAATGTTGACTTGGTCCAACAAGTTTTAGAGGCACAACAGCAGTTATCTTCAGTTTTATTTTCTGCTCCAGATGGTAACGAGAATGTTCAAGAACAGCTTAGTGCAGACATTTTTCAACAAGTCAGTCAAATTCAAAATAGCGTAAGCCCTGGAATGTTTTCCTCAACAGAACCAGCAGTCCATACCAGACCAGATAATTTAATAGCTGGAAGAGCTGAAAGTGTTCACCCACAGAATGAAAACACATTGTCTAATCAGCAACAGCAACAGCAGCAACAGCAAGTGATGGACTCCTCAGCTGCAATGGTGATGGAGATGCAACAGAGTATCTGCCAGGCAGCTGCCCAGATTCAGTCAGAGCTGTTTCCTTCATCTGCTTCAGCAAATGGAAACCTTCAGCAGTCTCCAGTTTACCAGCAGACTTCTCATATGATGAGCGCATTATCAGCCAATGAGGACATGCAAATGCAATGTGAATTGTTTTCTTCTCCTCCGGCAGTTTCTGGAAATGAAACTACTACAACTACCACACAGCAGGTTGCAACTTCTGGCACTACCCTGTTTCAGACATCAAATTCAGGAGATGGAGAAGAGACTGGAGCACAAGCAAAACAGATTCAGAACAGTGTCTTTCAGACCATGGTCCAAATGCAACATAGTGGGGACAGTCAGCCTCAAGTTGGCCTTTTTTCATCTACAAAAAGTATGATAAGTGTTCAAAATAGTGGTACCCAGCAGCAAGGCAATGGTTTATTCCAGCAAGGTAATGAGATGATGTCACTTCAATCAGGGAATTTTTTGCAGCAGTCTTCTCATTCACAGGCTCAGCTTTTTCATCCTCAGAATCCTATTGCTGATCCTCAGAACCTTTCCCAGGAAACTCAAGGTTCTATTTTTCATAGTCCAAGTCCTATTGTCCACAGTCAGACTTCTACAGCCTCCTCTGAACAAATGCAGCCTCCAATGTTTCACTCTCAAAATACCATGGCTGTGCTGCAGGGCTCTTCTGTTCCTCAAGACCAACAGTCAGCCAACATATTTCTTTCCCAAAGTCCAATGAATAATCTCCAAACCAACACAGTGGCCCAGGAAGAACAGATTTCATTTTTTGCAGCTCAGAATTCAATTTCTCCACTTCAGTCAACATCAAACACTGAGCAGCAAGCTGCTTTCCAGCAGCAGGCTCCAATATCACACATTCAGACCCCTATGCTTTCCCAGGAACAGGCACAACCCTCCCAGCAAGGTCTGTTTCAGCCTCAGGTTTCCCTGGGCTCCCTTCCTCCTAACCCAATGCCTCAAAACCAACAAGGAACAATCTTTCAGTCACAGCACTCAATAGTTGCCATCCAGAGTAACTCTCCATCCCAGGAGCAGCAGCAGCAGCAACAACAGCAGCAGCAACAACAGAGCATTTTATTCAGTAACCAGAACGCCATGGCACCAATGGCGTCTCAAAAGCAGCCACCACCAAACATGATATTCAATCCAAGTCAAAATCCAGTGGCTAATCAGGAGCAGCAGAACCAATCAATTTTCCATCAACAAAATAATATGGCCCCAATGAATCAAGAGCAGCAGCCCATGCAATTTCAGAACCAGACCACGGTTTCCTCACTTCAGAACCCAGGTCCTGCCCAATCCGAATCATCACAGACCTCCTTGTTCCATAGCTCACCTCAGATTCAGTTGGTCCAAGGGTCACCCAGTTCTCAAGAGCAGCAAGTAACACTCTTCCTCTCTCCAGCATCCATGTCTGCATTGCAGACCAGTATGAACCAACAAGACATGCAACAGTCTCCCCTTTATTCCCCTCAGAACAACATGCCTGGAATCCAGGGAGCCACATCTTCACCTCAACCACAGGCTACTTTATTTCACAACACTACAGGAGGTACAATGAACCAGCTACAGAATTCTCCTGGCTCTTCTCAACAGACATCTGGAATGTTCTTATTTGGCATTCAAAATAGTAAGAAACTCTTTCTAATTTCCCATTTCTTAAATGTTATTGGTTGAAATGGTCACGTTATCGTTACCAGAGAAAGCACAACACAGTGGTTTTAAGAGCAGAGATTGTAGTTGGACAGAAGTGAGTTCAAGTCCCAGCTGTACCACTTATAGACTGAGACCTTGGACAGGTTATTTGACATGCATGAGCCTCACTTTCCACATCTAAAATGGTGGTAATACTACAAACTTGACAAGGATATTGGGAGGATTAAAGGTGGTGATATATCTAAATATATGTGTCTGCCATTTTGAGATATAACCTTGAAAGGAAGATGAAGTACAAACGACAGAAAAATTTTCAGCCAGTTAAAGCAAGTAGTTTCCAAGGAGGTAGAAACCCACGTTTCTTTAATGTTTATGTACCAAGGAAATTATATAGGACTTATGTTGATAACTAAGCAGTGTTGTATTTTTATACTGCTTAGAGACAAGCGAGGATGAATTCTACTACTGTTTGATGAAAACCTTTTTGGAGGCTGTCAGGTTCCTCACTTTTAACAAAATAATGCATTTATATACCCCAGCCACTAGTAAATACCTTCTTATGAATCTTAACAGAAAATAACTAATCAGGTAGCTTCTCTGTTTTCAATGTCTCTGCAGACTGTAGTCAGCTTTTAACTTCTGGACCAGCTACATTGCCAGATCAGTTGATGGCCATAAGTCCACCAGGCCAGCCACAAAACGAGGGCCAACCACCTGTGACAACACTTCTTTCTCAGCAAATGCCAGAGAATTCTCCAATGGCATCCTCTATAAACACCAACCAGAACATTGAAAAGATTGATTTGCTTGTTTCATTGCAAAACCAAGGGAACAACTTAACTGGCTCCTTTTAACTGGATATGTAAGTAATGCATTTTGGCTTCTTTCTTATTGAAAAGCATCAATAAATTTTATTATTCTTAGCATATTTGGGTTAAGTAATTTAACACTGTTTAGACTCTGATCTTTTAAAATATGGCTTTCTCACAGGGTACCTTTTTTACCCTGAATTGATTGCTCTGAATGATAACCTACAGTCATATTGTTAGTACTGGGCATTCCTTCTGGCTCTTAAGTTTCTTTGCTGTTGAAATGATGGAACATCTGCTGAATGTACTATATATTGGACATAATTACATCTCATACTTCATTTCCTCAAGAAGTAAACCTTGAATCTGAAAAAATATGACAGTATAAATGTGGTAAAGTTATCATTTATAGTAGTGTAATATACTTTGGGATCATTCAGGGCAACAGGAACTTTGTAAATGCTTTCCCTCCCTAGTGAGTTAAATTAAACGTCTTCTTTTTTTAGAAATTCCATGAAGAAAATCCTGATTTCAAGATATCCTGAGATCTTGTGATTCCATGAGGATTATCGAACTGTTACTTTAAAAGAAAACAAAATATGAAAAACTGTGATTGAGTAAATGGATAGATTTTACTCTGGCTGCAAAAGAGCACACCTTGGCTACCTATTGCAGTGATTAACCACCATTGTTAACATCTTTATATTTTATGTTCCTAATAACAGTGATGACTGAGAATCTATTTGAGTTTCCAGCTGACAGAATTAATTATTGCTATTTCTGTAGACACTCTTTCTTTAAAAGTACAGTTTAAGTTGACAAGCTGGATCACTCAGTTATTATTGCTATTAGAAAATAATTCATGTTTCATGTTTACTTCTGTTCATTTGTATTTTCTTTTCTGCATTGTTTAGTCAAGTAGTGGCTTATGAAAAAGAGTTGAAATAATAACTAAGGCTGTAATTTTTCAGTATAAAAAGCACAGCTATTGGCTATAGTGAAGGAATCTTTTCTCAGTTTTTATGGAGAAACTGAAGGGATAACATTCTGACAAGTAGGCTGTATTAAGAGCTCTGCACAGATAAGAGGCCTCTATTTATCACAGACAACACACTTACAAACAGGGAACAGCTGGAATGCTATTGATTTTATTTTTCAGAGAGTCATTAATTCTCTTAGGTTTCTGTTAAGGGTTTTAGTCATAACTGTGCATAGAAAAAGAAATACCTTGCTTTATTAAAAAAAATGAAGGGGATGATGTATGGTAAATTATGTTCTGATAGCCTCCTACAGTAGTTAAAACTGACAGTAATTGGAGTCTGTTTTCTTCTTATCCCAGTCTTGGACTGGTATTCCCTTTTTATGTTCATCTATGTTATTCTTCCCCTCTTCACTTTATTTTAGACAATTAGTAATATGCTACTAGCTTTGTGACCCTGTAGTAACTTAAATAAAAAGACCATGTTGATCTAGGGTTACCCAGCAACTCCTGCAGCACAGGCAGGGGGGTACCCTTTCAGGAATAAGGGGAACTGACTCCTGAGAAATAAACAATGCATTTTTTTCCCCATGAACGGTGCTGTTCTGAAGTCTTCAAATTTTTCCCTCTTATAGGAAGCAGTGTAAATGTTAATTTAAAAAAAGAGAGAGAAACTAAAATTTCTTGAAACATCACTTCTCCCTGAGTTGTAGTGAGTGTAATTCACTTGTCACCTCAGTGCTTTACAGTTTGAAGTGGTCATTTACCTGATGGTTCCCACAAGCCTTAGGCTTTACAGGGTCATATCATTGACTTAAAGTGAAAAATTTATTTGTGTTACATCTATAGAGAGCAAAATAACACACTCCAGAACTTGCAGTTGTAGTATTAGTTATACAGATTTGGGTGTTCTCACCACCCATGGGATGCCTGCTTCTCACTACAACCTGTTGTCTGGACATATGCTTACGTCTTATTCTCCTTTTGGCATGTAGAAAGCTGTTAATACAGTTTAAGGCCAAATTGTGTGTGGCTTCTATATGTAGATAAGATGTTTTGGCATTCTTGTCCGTTTCATTTATTTTTTTAAATGTACAAAAAATAGCCTGTTAATTGTTCGTTCAAGGCTACATTTCTGTTTTTTGTTTTTGTCTTTTCTATCCTACACTTAGTTGAACTTTGTGGAATTGTGGTGTTGGTTTTGTTTATACAGCCGGATTTTTCCCCCTTTTTGTGATGGTCTTCCTTGGTTCTTTGAATTGTACTCTTCTTTAATTTGTTTTTTTCTCTTTGGTCTCATTTATTCTTCCCTCCACCCCCAACCCTTTCTTTCTTTCTTTCTCTCTCTGATTGAGAGGCATTGAATTATGTTTTCAGTAGTACAGGCTTCTTGCCGATATGAAGGGAACTTTTCAGAAAGAGACCCACTCTGGGTCATTTAATTTTGAATACAGTTTTCAATCGTTCAAGTTTTGGATGGTTTATATCTAATGTGTGTTTCATTTTTTTGGAAAGCTATATTTT
This sequence comes from Bison bison bison, assembly GCF_000754665.1. Taxonomy (NCBI): domain Eukaryota; kingdom Metazoa; phylum Chordata; class Mammalia; order Artiodactyla; family Bovidae; genus Bison; species Bison bison. Next base: position 5,249,792 of record NW_011494869.1, on the reverse strand, counting down.
GTATTTAGGAAATGGTATACTATTTTGCTATTTGTACTGAGTGAGTACATTGGCATAAATATAGAAATTTATATATATACATATATATAAACTATTCTTTTTTTGCCACACATTTTTGTGGTAAATTTGTGAGTTTGTCTGATGTTCTACCACAACGTGGCGTCTGATAAAAGTGAGGGGGGGGGGTTTGTTATGTCTTTATTGAGTATTTAAGTATCTTTTGAAACAAATGACCTGTTCATCTGTGGCCATTCCATCAGGCAGTTCCTTGATGTGATTAGTGGGCTAAAGTCAGCTTACTGTGTGTTCGCTGGATCTTACACTCAGCAAAATGTTCAAGTAAGGAAACCCATCTAGGCAGTTGTGTCAAATGGTGTTTCACAAGAATGAGCCATCCAGTCTTTGCTCACTATATATTTAATATTTTATTATTGTTGTTATTGTTATTATTAATTGGCTTTCTGTATTCTATGCCTTTTATTTATAAAGACACTAAAAAAAAAAACATGTTTGTAATTTTAATAACATTTCCCCCA
>NW_011494869.1:5248933-5249156 GCF_000754665.1 Bison bison bison | reverse complement strand
AAAAATTACCCAGTATAGTTCAGGTTATGAGAAGGACCAGCCACACAATCCAGTGCTTCAGTTTTAAAATGGATAACTAATTACAGAGGATTGACTGATGTTAGAAAGCTTATCCAGTGGTATAAAAATAAGTAGAAATAAAATGCTATAAGTTTATTTCTGAGTTTTCTGAATTTTTTCCCGAGAGATTACACAGGAGACTCAGGAAAGTCTATTTGTTCAT
>NW_011494869.1:5232000-5248833 GCF_000754665.1 Bison bison bison | reverse complement strand
TCCACTGTTAACACTGCTCTATGGGTGAAGTGGTGGCAAGAAGACTGGCTTGTGTGCTGACTTCTGTTATTTAGCAAGAAGTTTATCATTGTAAAATGCTGATTGCCAATGCCAAGTCACCAGGGACCAATTTTGTGTTTTGTACTATCTCAGTTTAGAACAGAACATACACCTGAACTGTAGTGGTTTGATTGGATGGAGGCAGAAAACCCAACTTTTATTTTCATAAATTTTGTGGTTATTTGTACAAGGGCTGTGCTAAGATACCATATTCTTAATTCAGTAATGATTTTTTTTTTAACATTGTTAAATGTTCCTTACTGCTAAAAGGTCAATGTTAAGTACAGCATTCAGAACATATTATTTGGTTAAAAAAAGTATTTGTCTTCTTATTGAAGAGCTAGCTTAGTTGTCAGTGGTTGATACTTGTGCTAATAATACAGATTCAAGATTACTGTTACAAGTTACATCTATATATGAGAGAGATTCCAAGAACCAGCAGAGTCCTTGGAAACAACAATTCATTAAATTTACTTATGGCAGAAGGACTTAAGTGAACTATAAACCACATTTTATTCCTTTATAATGTTACATTCAATTGTTCTTGCCTTTAGGAACTCACATGAATGCTTGGAGCTTATCTGTATGTCTGCATGTGTGTGTGTATGTGTGTGTTTGTCCTTTATTCCTTATTGTCATTCCATTATATATCTACACCAACATGGGAGAAGTTGTATACAACAATTAAAAGTTCTATTTTGCTTCTTAGCTTTATCTTGTTACCTTTGTAATTACAGTATTATGTTGTTATTTAACCAATGCAAATCTGTTTTTGCCAGTCTCCCTAGAACAGGTTTTTAAAGGGCTTTGTTTATAATAGAAGCAGTAGTATGAGGGACCTTCCTTCCTTTCTTTTTTGTAACATTGTTTATGCTGTAGTTGGGAATTTCATTACAGTGCATTTTTTGCCCATCAGAACCTCAGTTAATCCACCTAGGAAAAACTGTGTCAAAGGGAATGAGAAAGAAACTATATCTAAGTCCTCCTTAGAACTAAGAGAATAATTCCTTTTGACCATTTAAGCCATTATAAATGCTTATTTTGGAAAAGTATAACCTGTTTAGATGCATCAGCAATTATAGACCAGAAATTAAATGCTTAAATTAAAATTAATCAAAGCCTCAAAAATCAATATGGTTTTGTAAAGACTCACTGGGAGTACTTGAGAATTTTTTCATCTTTCTGGTAAGAATTTCTGTTTTAGTATTTGTTTTCTAGTTGATTATTTTCTAACTAATTGAAAATTATATTAGACCTATTAGCTTCTGACCATTCTGCTTTATGACCACAGGCTTCTTCCCTTAGACAGACAGCTATGTTATATCTGCATGCCTTTGTTTTGTGGAAGGACTTAATAAAAGAGTGTATAGTTCAGTGGCTTTATTAGAAAAATGACTTGGAATATATATACCCCAGTGAATGGGGTAGTATAATCTCATAACATGTATTAAAAAGAGGTTTTCCTATCTGCTTATTTGTGTCACTAGAGCTAAATAGTGAAGATGATGTTCATAATGTAGTAAATACCAGAATAATACCTAAAATATCATCTGTGATTTGTCCCAGCATTCTAATTACTTCTTTAATCCCCCTTTGTTTTTGTGTCATTCTAGCCTCATTTATTAATATAAATCTATTTTTACTCCACTTTCTCTTTTAGGACATTTTTTAAATTAATATTTTATATCTAGATTAAATGCTTATGGAAAAGTGCCTTTTTACCATGATAGTGCCCCTTTCTTATAATTTCATTTTTCATTGTTGCCAAAAACACATAGGCAAATGACTTTAATAGTCTCGACTTTCATTTTTTCTTTCTGGTAATTCTTTTCTCCATTTCTTGATCACCATAGAAAAGTTTCAAACCTTCCTAACGCCCATTGGCAGAAGAGGAACAGAAAAGATAAATAGCTAGGATTGTTTCTTTGAAAGAGGATAAGTAAAAGATCCTCTTTTAGACTTTATATAAATTAGATAAATTTGTCTTCATCCTGACCAACTGTCAAAAATTTTACTATATGTGAGACTATGGCTCAAATGGGTATGGTTAACTTTCAGAAAGGAAGTTGAAGCACCTGCTCTGCTCTTAATTATAAGATGGATGAAAATAAATCAATAACACATAGTTTAGGTAAAGCTTGGTAATGTCTTTTTCTAATGATAGTCAAATAATTCATTGTTTTGTGCCTCTTGCCCATCAGAACCTTAGTAATCTGCACATGAAAAATAGTTGCAAAAGAAATGAAGTTATATCTGAGTCCCCCAGAACTAAAATAATTCCTTGCAGCCAGATAGAGTTGGATAGGGTGTCCCTCTGTTCTGCTTTGTTTTGTTAATTTTGCCTATGTTCCAGCTCCTCACCATAGTGGTTGTGCCTAAAGAAAGGGCCATCAGCAGCAAACAGGTCAGGATAGTAGTGACTTAGAGATAGAGCTGCTTTCCCTATGTGAGTATTTCCATGACTGTTGGTGGCTCTAAAGACTGCAGATCTTTATGCAATATTCTCAATACCCTAATGATATTATGCACTTTAATCATTCCAAAGAAGTGAAAAATGCTGTATAGTGATGATTCCTTTTGATGAATACATTTTAACTGTTTAGAATATTTATGTCCCTTTTTATTTTGGATAGCCAACTTGGTATGTTATGGGAATATTTTCTAAAATGACTGTATAGTAGGACTTACTAAGGCTTTGAGATGTAACTGACTATAAGGGGAAATGATTACACTTCAGAAAATCATTTTAGAAACATTAAAATGTTCAGCTTGCTAATCTATGTGTTCGAGAGTTAATTAACCAGCTTTCTTCCTATATTTTTTTCATATTAATAACATAGTATATAGTTTTCTACATGTATGTATAAACCATTGGTTCTCAAAATGTGGTCCTCAGCCCACCAGCCAATGTCTATATCACCTGGAAACTAGTTAAAAATACAAAATCTTGGGTCTTATTCCAGACACAGTGAATCAGAAACTCTGGAGTGGGACTCAGCAATCTCTGTTTTTAACAAGCCTTCTGTTAAAGGTGATTCTGATCCATGCCAAAGTTTGAGAACCACTGGTTTACAGTGTATACAGTAAAATGTATTAATAGAAAGGGCTTTTTTCCCACTCACACAGTTATACATTGTTCTAAATGTAAATTCAGTTTAACCTGGTTATCTATAATCATTTACTGGTAATGATAATTTATTCTCAGTACTACTTATAGAAATATATTTTATGTACATATACAATTAGTCCAGTTATTGATAATTCAGTTAACTTAGTTTGGTGTATTCCTACCACATACTAAAAAGTTTACATTAAATGACTGATTTAAATATATAGGTGCAATGGTCTATATTTTTTATTTTAACTATGGTGACATTTAAGTAGCTAACATAATTGACGGGTGCTAAAGTCTCCTGTTTATCCATAAAATGGGTACATTGTGGGCAGTGATAATACAAGCTTCATTTTCATTGCCTCTTACCTTACCAGCAGACAACAGTTTTGTCCTGGCTAGACCAACTCTCAGAACAAAATTATTTGTCATTCCTTATATTTACATTTGTATCTGAGCTATTAAACAACATGGCTAGCCAGGTCAACAAAGCACCTTATTTAATTTCTTTTTTTAATAGATAAATCTTCTTTTAAAATAGCTTGCTTTACATGAAAACTGACGCACTGGAAATGTAACTACCCTTGGTTGGAACTTACGGTTCAGATGAGATGTTAAACAAGACACTGTGTTATTTAGTTTAGGCATTTCTCCCTTTCCAATTATATGCAACTAACCATAAGATAAATAGATTTATTTATACATTTTAATCTCCCTCTATAATTCAGTACCTCCATAATTGCTGGTGTTTACAAATCACCGATTACTAAATTCATGAAAGAAAAATGCACATTTCAAAATAAAAATCACCACTGCTGTGTTTGCTTAATAGTAGCAGTGGAAATGTAAGTGGCTTACTCTACAAACTTTGGTGCTGGAAATACATAGGCAAACTGTTGGGAGATGCTCTAGCTACATTCCTGCTTTCTTGTTCCTGTTACCATCTTTACCACCTTATTGCATACTATATTCTTATTACGTAAGGCATTCTACCATACCACAATATTATTCAACTCCAACTTGTATTATTTTCTTTAAAAGTTCTGTGTTTAACCATATCACCATGCTTTCTTTTCCCAGAATTAATTTGCCTAATTTTAGATAGTTTGTATAACTATTATTATTTTAGCTAATGAGCCTCAGGACAGCACACACAAACACACACACACGTACACAAACATGCCTTCTCAGATGTTGGAGAGTGACTTTGGAATCAGATTAAAGAACTATGCTGCACAGAAGTGTTTATGACTTTCAGTGACAAACTGACTCCAGTGACATTGAGCTAATTTCTTTTGATCTAATGAATGTATCTGCTTCACCTTGTTCCCTTACTTTGAATTGATAAGCTCCAAGTATTTATTACTTTTTTGGGATACTTTTTACTGAGTTCATTCATTTGTTTTAGTCTTTTAATAAGTATACTACAGTTATTTCATTAACCTGTTCTGAAGTGGTTTAGCTACCATTCTGCCATTTAAGTTTTTAATTTAATTTTATTTGCTTGAGTACACTGATCAACCACTGAGCTGCCTTCTTCCATTGTCCTGCAATGATATAAGGGTTACATTTTTGTGTATATGGCTTTCATAGTTGGTATTTCAGAGCACTGACACCAGATACTTCAGTTTATTCTCTGGGGGAACTTCATTTGCATCTATGTTTTTAGCTATCTGTGATAACTTGTTAAATATTAAAAAGATATTTTGCTTCTATTGGAACATTTGTATACTCGCAACTATATTTCTGTAAACAGCTGCAGTCAAAAATAAAACATTGAAAGTTTTCATTTTGTAGTGGTTAACTGTCTTTTTTCCTCAGACTTTGCCAGTGAAGTCATATCTAAGAATGTCAGTTTTTAACAACGTGAATATGTGACTGAACTTAAAGTCATTAGGAAAAGGTATGAAATACAGAAATATTTTTAATAGTGACTTTGTACCTACTCTTTTACCAGGTAGTGTACAAAAGTGACTTGGTGTGATAGAATTTTTGTTTTACTTAAAGTGTTTCATGTTTAGTAAAATAATACATACATGTGGTGACAAGTTATGAATTGTGGAGGTGCTTTTGATGAAAACAAAGTCTCCCCAGCCCTCAGTCCCACATCCAGACGCAGTCTCTTTTTATTCTTCTGTAAGTTAATCATTCAGAATGATCTTAGGTGATTTACATGGGTAAACATTATTTTTAAACATATATGTGTGTGTGTGTGTGTTTGGATGTACATTAGGAAAATATATAATGTGTTTACCTACTAGACTATGGGGAAATGTGAGTCAAAGCCAACATTCTAAATAAATACTAATACAGGTGATACATGAATATCATGTATGTGATGTATAAATACTGAAGCTTCAGTAATGCTGCTTTAAACAATATTCTTATACTTTCTTATCAAATGTAGATGGTATCTGTTGATTCTGTGAAAGTGACTGAATTTTTTTAACATCCAAATGTATATAATCCATCTAAATAAGTTTTCACTTTAGGGGTCTAAAGTAATAACACTGCTGCCATTGTTCTAAATATATTTAAAAGTTGTCTTTTAGCATTTATGGACTTCAGCAACATTGGAAAGAAGTAATAACCAAATGCAATTTAGTAAGTATAAATATTAAAAATATTTAGGTATTTTTGATCTGAAGATGGAACTACAAGTGGCTGCCAGAAAGGCTGATGTGGTCCTGGGTTACATAATCTAAGTTACAGTGTCCAGAACAAGGGAGAGAGTTTTCTTGCTTTACTCCAAGCTGATAAGAGTCCTGCTTTGTCAACTCGTGAGGAGCAAACAATTCTCAGCAGCCATATAATTAGGCCTGTCAGAGAACTGAACATCATTTATCCCTGCTTAGGGACACCGGAGGACTTTAGAAGTGTAAAAGCAGCTACTGACGAATATATACTACCATGTGTAAATTAGATGGCTAGTGGGAAACTGCTGTATATAACACAAGGGGCCTGACCTGGCACTCTGTGATAACTTAGAGAGGTGGCATAGGGATAGGGAGAGGGTGGCTCAAGAGAGGGGATACATACATACACACACACACACACACACAACTTATGGCTGATTCATGTTGTTATATGGCAGAAACCACCACAACATTGTAAAACAATTATCTTCCAATTTAAAAATCGCTATAGTTTCTCAATAGCAACATTTATGGTCTTTCAGGAAGACAGCTGATTACTGCTATGCTCTATTTCATGGTGTCATTGTCCCTGCCTGTTCTGAGGCACAATAGTATTTAAAAACATAGGCTCTTGAGTTTGCCTCTTGGGTAAAGTTCTGGCTCCTATACCAAAGGTTTAACCTCTCCATTCCTCAGTTTCTTTATAAAGTGGGAGGAAAACTAGAATGATCCCCTAAGGGTTGTTATAAAAATTACCTAAGTTAATCAGCATAAAACTACTTAGTTCCTGGTACACAGGAGCTAAGTGCCTAGTAAGTGTTAACTCTGTAGTAGTCATACTAGTCCTGATACTGCTTTGTTCTTCTGCCTCTGGTGCACTGGATCCATATCCTTTTGCTTTTCCAAATACATGGTCCTTTAATTATCCTCTTTCTTTTTTTTATTTGTAATTTACTTTTTAATTTTAATTTAATTCATATTTTTATTTGATTTTTATTTTCTGTTGGAGTATAGTTGACTTACAGTGTTGTGTTAGTTTCAGGTAAACAGCAAAGGGATTCAGTTTTATATATATAATTACCCTCTTTCTCCAGCATCAAAACCTTTTCTCATACCCACTAGAATATGAATTTTCTGTAATGTTCCTCATCTCAAAAAACAATTTTCTTTTACCAGACATCCCGCATATACACTATTTCCACTTCCTCTCTTTCCATTCCCTCTTAAACCCATTCCAATCAGGTTTTATCACCCCACTCTCCAGAAGTAGCTCTTGTCAGCACCACCAATGGCCTCTCAAAAGTCAATTCCCATGCCTGTTTCACTCACTCAGCTTATCAGCAGTATTTGACAGTCTTTGAAACACTTTCTTCCCTCAGCTTTCAGGACACGACGCTCATCTCTCTCGCTTCACTGGCCTTTTCTCTTCTCATCATCTTGACCTTCTAACGTTGGAGACCTCTAGAAGTCGATCATTAGATCTCTTCTCTATCATAACTTAATTTCCAGTTGATCCCATCCAGTCACACTGCTTTATATACTTCTACGTGTTGACTTTACTCTGAGTTCCTATTACCCAACTGTCTACTTGACAGTCACAACGGGCATCTCAGACATAGCATGTCTGAAGTCAAATTTTGATTCTCCCCTTCCCATCCCCATCTTCTGCACCCAGTACTCTTTCCAGATTCTTCCTCATTTGAGCAAAATGAAATCTCCATTCTTCCAGTTGTTTAAGCCAAAATACCTCTGAGAGTTTGTGTTTTTTGACCTTTATACAGTCTGTCATCAGATCATGTTACTCTGACCTTTGAAATATATCCAGAATCCAGCCACTTCTCAATACAGCTATTGCTATCACTTTGAACCAAAGCATTTGTTGCCTTGATTGTCATAAGAGTTTCCCAACAATTCTCCCTACTTCTCTCATTGCTCCTCATACTTGATTCTTCACTTACCAACTAGATTTAAACATAAGTCCTATGTTACACCTTTGCTCAAAACCATCCAGTGACTGACTTCCTGTTTTCTGCATTTCACAATGCTTGTAAGGCCCTTTGTGGTCTGTCCCAGCTGTGTGTCTGACCCATCCTTCTCTTGCTTTCTCTGCTTTGGTCACACTAAGTTCCTTTCCCTCCCTAAAACAGACTGATCATGCTGCTACCTCATGGGTTTGTGCTCACATCACTCCCGGTATGCCTATACTTCAGGGATCTACATGTCTCAGTCTCTTAATGTTATCAAGTCTTGGCTCAAATATAACCTTATTAGATCTTTCTTGATCACCCTGTATAAAACTCGGATCGCATCTCTAACCCTCTTACCTGCTCTTCCTCTCTAGCATTTATCACCTGACTGACATTTGTTCTTCTATCATGGAATGCAAACCTCCATGAGGATAGGTATTTTGTCTGCTGTTGTATATTTCCAGTGCCTAGAAGAATGCCTGCCCCATTGATTAATCAAGATAATTCAGTCAAGTCACAATAAATATTGCCCCTTGGCATTTATTTATTACATTCCGTGTTTTTCTTGATTTCTATACCACTGTCCTGATCTCTGGGTTGGGAAGACTCCTGGAGAAGGAATAGCAACCCACTCTAGTATTTTTCCCTGGAAAATCCCATTGTCAGAGGAGCCTGGCCAGCTAGTCCACAGGGTCGCAAAGAGACATGACTTAGTAACTAAGCACTCCTTCCTGGATCTTCTTAAATGTCCTTTAAATCCCCTGAGAGAATCTTAATAGGTTCCATTACCATTCAGAATGAAGCAGCCCTATTGGGCAAGCTCTCAAGTCACCGTTTAGGCTTCCGGCCACAGTTTATCACTGAATCCTCTGATCCCTTCCCCGGTAGATTCCACTTTTGCCTGAAACCAGTGAATTTGAGTTTGTTTTATAAAAATGGATTTTATTTGGAACTTTTAGAAATTTACATAAAACTGCAGTGAGGATAAAGGCAAAGGCAAAAGAAAACATTTTCATGTTTTCAAACTGAAGCACCCAGCCATCTGCCATTGTGGATTTTGTGGAAAGAATACCCAATGCTTGCTGGCACCTGGTACATGAGGCTCTCCTGCCTGACGCCATCATTTGCTTGGCAGGTAAGAGGCAACCTTGCTTTGCATCGTTTCTCCTGTTTTCTTTCTCTGGACCACAAGAGGGCATTCTTTCATCATTTTCAACTTGGATTATACCAACACTTAGTAGACATGCACCTCATTTAAACAGGAAGTTAGATTATGAATGCCAAAATGGTTCACCAAAGTTAGTGAAACTCTAGGCTTATAATTTTGCCCCCAGATTCATGGAACCAAGACACATCCTTGAAAGTCATCAGTTTATAAATGATATGGGGAAAATTTCTAGGTTAGTTATATGGATCAAAAAATGAAGTACTATTTGTGGAAGGCTGTTTTTAGGTATTAGGAGTACTATTTCTTTTTGTGAATTCATTCATTATAGCAGATATAGTTACAGATGTCTTGGTTTATTTGCAGATATTAAATCAGAAGATTGAAGTGAAAAAGATTTTTATTAACTTTTCAAGGTATCTGTGTTAACAACAAAAGTTGAAGGAAGAAGGACATTCATATAGGCATGGTAGTCACTGTGTAGTAATAAAGCTAATATATATTACAAACAAGCAGAGAGTAGCAATTACTAAGCAAGTTCCTTAGGTCAGACAGATTCTGTCATTTCTTCCTCTGAGCAATTCCCTCTGCCATAAACCACAGAGAGGTAATTAAAGAAAAATAGATCATTGAGGAGATGGATGCTCTCTAGCCAGATTTATTCCTAAAAATATATCCCTAAAGAGAGAGGAATTAAATTGTGTAGAGGGCCTTAAAGAATACTGTCTGGCATCTTTCTACCTTTCTGTCTGGCTTTACATCCTAAGAGCCCTTTTGAGCCTAATCAGATTTTGCCATGATAGCAGTCATAAGAATTAGTTACATTATTTAATAAAGTTATCCAAAAACGTAAGAATTTAGTCTGTTCTCTACTATTCATTCCTCGTGGAAAAAGAAAAACACAGATCTTAAAAACTAAAGCAAATCAAGGAAGCTCAAAATAGAAACCAAGATTAGGTTACATTTTTAGAAGGAAGTCCGGTCTTGTGAATCTTATTTTATGGCTTTGATCTGGTTGTCCATTGGGATGGACTTGCCCAAGTGATGGCCCACAGAAAGGCCAAATTTCTTACTTTTCTGCTCATCCTGCACCTCCTTTTTCATTAAGAATCCTGCCTGGAAATTTAGGTCAAAGAGGCTACTTGGAGCAAAATACAGTGGCATCTCATCCCAAATATTCTCCAGGCGTTTCTTCCATCCTTCCAGGATCTGAACTCGGGCATCCTCGGGAGTGTGCCCAATGCTATATGTCAGTTGAGGTTCCAAGACTTGGAAGCCACAGAAGTGCAGAGTGCCACTCTGAGGATACACAAAGCACAGAGGTGAGTCACAGCTCAGACGCCACACACCTTGTACCACATACAATGAAAGTTAATCTGGGTTTCCCAGTAGGACACCCTGATGTGAAGGCCTTGAGAATTAGTTCATAGCTCCATCCTCACACCTTGTGCTCTCTGTACCTAGCTGTTACCTATTTTAGCCTATTCAGCTGTACTCTTCTCTTAATGAATAAAGCCTTTGAAACTGTGCCAGCCTGGCACTATCTGCCAGAAGTGCCCAAAGTTCTGTTACCTCAGGGAGGGTTTCAGCTTCTCAGCAGCTGACTGTTGCCAAGACCTGCAAAGGTGCGTTTCTTTGCCCCTCCACATTACCAGACGAGTCTTCATAAAGTATTATTACTAATACTGATTCCCTCATTCTGTAGATAGTCACCTCACATGCTCTTCTTGCCAGCTTTAGGAGATTATCCTGAGGGTCCAGTGACCGCCAAAAAAACCTGCTTCAGACTTCAGTTTTATTAGCTGAACTAAATAATTTCTTAACTTTTCTTGGGCTCTGATAGTCTGTGAGACTGTAGCAGCAACTTGGAGGACAGGGAGATTGGCGAGAGATGCCAGTCACGTGGCTGTACAAACCTGGGGGAGTCATCCATGCTATCCTCTGGCTAGGAGGAGAGAGTGGTATTTGACCATGTGCACACATGAGTTATTCTACAAGCCTGGGGTCCTGGGAAGACAGGTCAGTCCTAAAAGGAAGCCCCTTCTGTAGTTCTTTGATCTTCATACCTCAGGTCTGTTTCCAGATGCTATCTGGAGGATTTGGACCCAAGAGAAAATTCAGTTAATCCCCCTGAAGGGTCACTGAAAACAAGATACCTGAATTGGCCAGAGAATGATGTTCATGTCCCCATGGATACCATGCAGAGAGTACATGGAGCCGCTGCCACCAGTGGTGATGGAAAGCACCGCCTTCTTATTCTGTAAAAGAAAAGTCATTATCATCTACATCTCTTTGGTGACAGGAAGTTAATGAAACAGCCCCAGGGAAAAGAATATAAAAGTCCCCACCCTCCACCCCCTGCTGCCTAGCTCTGCTCCTTGTATTACTTCAAACGTTGGCTCTTCTGAGCCATGCAGTATGACTCTGCAGAAGTACCAGCCTGGAAAGTGGTACGCAGAGGGACAGGCCCAGGATTCCATACTCTTGCATGTGAAGGCTGTCACAGTAACGCAAAATCAGTGCTGACTGCTGGTGCCTAGGTAGAGTTTTTTAAATCTGTCTCCTCACAGTACTAGGCATGTATCGAGGCTTGTGATCTAGAAGGTCTCAAAAATACTTCTTGTATAGTTTTGGGTGTCTAGAAAGTGAAGACAGACCCCTTTTTTTTAATGGACACGTTCATAAAGTCCATATCAGTACATAAAGAGAAAATAGTATAATGATACATTCACCATCCTGCTTTAACTCTCAGTATTTTTCCATTCTAGGTTTATCTAATCTCCATACATCTCTCCCAAAGGGACCTGGAGCCTGATTGTGGTATCTAACTGTACTCAAAACTCTGCATCAAGACAGAGTCTTTCTAAAATCCAGGCATTAAAAAAAAGAAAACCAAGAACAATTATCCACCTACCCGAAAAGGCCCCTTATCATACATGGCAGCATACTTGTAAGCGAACTCCCCTATGAGCACCCGCTCAAACCAGCCTTTCAGGATGGCAGGGACTCCAAACCACTGCAGGGGAAACTGAGGGACAGAGGACAGAGAGGTTAGATTGGGAGCACCCCCAGCACAGAAGATCCAGTGCTTAGCTGTTGTCCATGACATCACTGAGGGGGAAACTTTCTTCAGGTCCTGTCATTCCTCTTGGAGAAGGTAGAACATTCAAGAAAAGAAAATTAAAAAAAAAATCATTGCCCTTGGTCAGTCAGCTAGACAGACATTCCTATTCCTGCATACAAATAACAAATATCAGGTGGGTGTGAAGAGAGCCACGTGAAATAAAGACTTGTTTCTGTGAAATCTCGTTTGGCAGCAAAATCTAAATGGCAAGGATTGGAGGCAAAGTTGGCCTCAGTGTGTGACACCTAAATCAATATTTTCTCAAGAACTTGCTTCAGTGGGTGTGGTATCACAAATATGAGACCTGTACCTTGTGCTCATGGATGTAAAATCTTATCATTTAGAATAAACAGAACCAAAAAAAAAGAATAAACAGAACCACTCAAAATGCTATCAAATGATCAGTGTAACTAAGGTTCATCAGGGAATTCTCACAAGAAAGACATGCTGGGGCTCTTGTCCTGGTAAAAGTCGAGCAAGGCCATACCAGTATTTCTTCTTGACTCACTTAAAGGCTACGATGACAGGAACATGCCCAGAGGTTAAAAGAAAAAGCTAGGACAGAGAAGAAATTTGTAGGACTTGGTAGTTCTCCCTTTGAAGAATGGTTGACCCACAGGAAAGAGAGTAAGGAAGTCAAGTTTTAGACACGATTGAGAATGAGACCTGCATTCTTACCCTGAATCTGCCAATAATGTGAGGCATGACCTCTGCAACACAAGCCCCTTCCTCATCCTTTTATAAAAAGAGGGGCTTGAGGGGTCTCTAGGAGCTTCTCATATTCTCACATTTAAGGTGCTCCAATTGTGAAGGGCATATGTGCAGCTTTTAGGATGTGTAGGTTATTTGAGCAAGTAGATTTGGTCCCCTGTGAATGTTCTCCAGTCAGGGCTGAAAATAGAATTGGTTGGCTTGCTTGATATTAAAAGTTGACTCTCAAGTTCCTTTTGGAGAAGTGAGACAGCTGAGCAGGGCCTAGCCCATGTGGCACGTTGGTATGAATGCGGGCAGTCTTTCCTCAGGACATTTATTTTAATGTTGCCAGACTATCATTTCTAGCACACTGCTTTTGCTGGAATAAGACTCTTCCTGTCGTCTGTTGCAAAACTGATACAATAAATATGCAAATCTGTGGAGTTTACATTGCCCTTCCTTGTGTTGCTGTTTTGCAGTGTGCAACCTATACAGTTGTATGGTAGTAAAGAAAACATATGCATTGGATAGAAGCTGAATTTAAAGGCCGTCCTTTCCAATTATAAAATACGGTGATTCTTAGAAGCAGAACTGCAAGTTGCTACTGCTGCTGCCTTAGCTGTACTGCAACAAGAGAGTAGAAAATATAGACCAAAAAGGGGTCCTTTGAGGCACTGGCTAATGTTATGTGGCTTTGATTCATAGCAACAGGTAGAATAAGGGACTTCAAAGGTTAGAGTCTTTGCAGCTGATTGAATAACTACAAAAATCACAGCCAGTATCAAACTTAGGAAGTTTCCAGGGTCGCATACATTCCATGTTTAATACCAAAACGCTGGTTGCGGTGGGTAGCAGCGAAGTCACTGACTACAGTCCACCATTGTCAGGAAGCGTGACTTGCAAGAAGCATACCCAGTTTCAGTACTGACTGCTAATGGTGAGGCAGCTTCCAGGAGAAAGGCTGTGGTTTTACTGCTAGAACACATTAAGCAGGGCAGTGCACACTGCACTGGGAGCTCCCATCGCAGAGAAGTCAAGCTCTTATGCCTCGCTCTACAAACTGTTTTCAGGATGCTTATGGAGATGGGGTGAGAACTGTAAACGTGAATGATTCCATGAGAAATTACTAATTGAAGAAAAGACTAAACATTCTCGGGAAAAGAGCTCAAGGCTCACATGTTATCTCTGCAGTCACAGTCATACTTTCAAAGAATACACAGCCAGCTTCATAACATCTATAAATCTGTGTAATCCTGCACCTTTGAAGTAATTATCCTTCTTTAAGGAGAGTGTGGTCAAGGGGCTGTGACTTTCCTAAGAGCACATAGCTAATTAGGTGTCAGGTCTAGGACAAAAAAACAAGTGTCTCAACACCCCTTCTGATGTCTTACCACACCTGAAAAATCACAAGGTCTGCAGCTTCCAGCTTCTTTTGTTCGGCCACAATATCTGGGCTCAGACGGCCTTCTTTATAAGCTAAAACAGTCTCGGCAGGATACTGAAAGTTCCCGGGGTCCTTCAGTTTACCTGCAGAGAGGAAAAGAGAAGCTGACGCCAGAGGGCCAAGGCGGGGCCAGAAAGCCCACAAGGGAGAAGTTCCACAAAGACCTAATTAAAGGGGAGAGCCGCTCCCACCTGTGATGTCCTTTCTGGAGATGACGGGATTGAAGTTCATGGCATACAGGTCCGACACAGTGACCTCCCATCCTTTCCTCTTCAAAGCCTCTATGGCAGCCTCCTTCATGGCATAGTTGAAGGACGTCCTCTCTGAGTGGGCCAGTACGATCAGTGCTTTTCTGACTGTTTAGACACACACAAGGCACATGGAGAAAATCAGTCACCAACCAGCAAAGCTCAGGCTGCAGGGGAGCCCAGCTGGGCTCCATAATGGAAGACGTGACTTTGTTAGACACTGGGTTATGCAACCTGTCCAACTGCATCCAGAAATACATTTTCTCCTAAGTCCCATTGATCAAAGGAGCAATTTTTAACTCACTGGGGAAACAGTAGCTAATTTAATAAATCGTTTTGGCATACTTAATCAAACATCTGCATAAAAATAAAATTCAGTTCAGTTCAGTCGCTCAGTCATGTCCGACTTTTTGTGACCCCGTGAATTGCAGCACGCCAGGCCTCTGTCCATCACCAACTCCGGGAGTTCACTCAAACTAACGTCCATAGAGTTGGTGATGCCATCCAGCCATCTCATTCTCTGTCGTCCCCATAAAATTATCACCTTAGAAATCTCATATAAAGTGTTAGAGGTCAGTACAGTGGTTATCCTCTATCAGGGAATAATGACCAGAAAGAAACAAAGCACCTGGGGTGCTGTCTGTGTTCTATTTTTTAAAATATTTATTTGGCTTTGCTGGGTCTTAATTGCAGCACTTGGGAAATCTATGATCTTCATTACAGCTTGGAGGATTGTTGTGGCATGTGGGATCTAGTTCCTGGACCAGGTATCGAATCCGGACCCCATTCATGGGAGCAGAGTCTTAGCCACTGGACCACCAGGGAAGTCCCCTGTTCTATTTCTTGAAATGGATGCAGATTATACAAGCGTGTGTTCAGTTGGTGAAACTTCACTTAGAACTTGTGCACTTTCCAGTGTGTCTATAACATTCAACACAAGTTTCCCACTTACCACACACAGCAACAACTTACTGGCAGATTAAAGATCTAAATTTTAAAAACTGAAACTATTAGGCTAGTATGGGATGCTCTATGTACTCTGCTTTATGTCTCATTTTTAATTGAACATCAAGGGACCACAGTATTTAAATTATAAACTCTGCTAATACCTTTATCTAGAGGCTTGTTGTCATTTTTGTCTTTTATGAAATTTCTGTTGCCAAGAAAGGCAGGATTACATTTTTCTCTTCTAGATTGAGTTGGTGTAGTGTATCATTGGTTATCAGAATACTCATAGCTTTGGGACTTTGAAATGGTAAATATTCACGATTTGTGAAAAAAGCATGACACATAACTGTATAATCTTAATTATAAAAAAATGCATGTTTAATTGGATAAATATGCATATAGGACCTAGAAAGGACACATTAAAAGGTAAACTGATTAGGGATAACTTTTTTTTTTTGCTTCTTGTGTTTTTTTGGTTTCCTATTATGCATATGTTAACTTTTAAGAAATGTTATTTTTAAAACCTTAAAAAGTATGGGACGAAAGGGAGAAGTTGTATAACCTCTGGATAGAGGCTACTTTTTTTTAATTATTATTTTTTTTAAATTTAATTTTATTTTTAAACTTTACAATATTGTATTAGTTTTGCCAAATATCAAAATGAATCCGCCACAGGTACACCCGTGTTCCCCATCCTGAACCCCCATCCCCGCTCCGGGTCGTCCCAGTGCACCAGCCCCCAGCACCCAGCATCGTGCATTGAATCCGGACCCATGAAGGAAAAGCTTGACAGATAAAGCCCCAGAAACATTAAAAATTGTGTTTAATGAAAGTTTCCAGAAACAGAGTCAAAAGACAACCAGGAGAAGATATTCACAACTCTTACCAAAAAGAGTTAAAATCCACCCCCCAAGTTCAGTTGCTCAGTCGTGTCCAACTCTTTGCAACCCCATGAATCACAGCACACCAGGCCTCCCTGTCCATCACCAACTCCCGGAGTTTACTCAAACTCATGTCCGTCAAGTCGGTGATGCCATCCAGCCATCTCATCCTCTGTCCCCTTTTCCTGCCCCCAACCCCTCCCAGCATCAGAGTCTTTCTAATGAGTCAACTCCCCGCATGAGGTGGCCAAAGTATTGGAGTTTCAGCTTCAGCATCAGTCCTTCCAATGAACACCCAGGACTGATCTCCTTTAGGATGGACTGGTTGGATCTCCTTGCAGTCCAAGGGACTCCCAAGAGTCTTCTCCAACACCACAGTTCAAAAGCATCAATTCTTCGGTGCTCAGCTTTCTTCACAGTCCAACTCTCACATCCATACATGACCACAGGAAAAACTATAGCCTTGACTAGACGGACCTTTGCTGACAAAGTAATGTCTCTGCTTTTGAATATGCTATCTAGGTTGGTCATAACTTTCCTTTCAAGGAGTAAGCG
>NW_011494869.1:5231098-5231900 GCF_000754665.1 Bison bison bison | reverse complement strand
CTCACATCCATACATGACCACAGGAAAAACTATAGCCTTGACTAGACGGACCTTTGCTGACAAAGTAATGTCTCTGCTTTTGAATATGCTATCTAGGTTGGTCATAACTTTCCTTTCAAGGAGTAAGCGTCTTTTAATTTCATGGCTGCAGTCACCATCTGCAGTGATTTTGGAACCCCAAAAAATTAAGTCTGACACTGTTTCCACTGTTTCCCCATCTATTTCCCATGAAGTGATGGGACCAGATGCCCCCAAAATGCCTACAAATAATTAGAAAAAGACAATACAATAGAAAAATAAGGATAGAGAAGGAAATTACAAAAAAAACAATAAGCAAATGAGAAGGTACCCTGCCAGGCCTGTGAGGAAGAACAGATTAAAATGAGACATCATTATTTACTGATCGATTGGCAAAACAACTTAAAGACAAATTACATCAAGGGCTATTAAGAGTGCATTAAAACTGGCACATTGCCAGTGGGAAAATGCATTGCCTCAGCCTTTGGTGAGAGCAATCAAGCTGAATCTTTAGACATTTTAAAGATACATAAATCTTTGATCTAGTTGTCCAACTTTGGGGAGTCTGTCCTACAGACTGTAAGCATCAGGATAGATGAGCAAGGATGTGTACTGAACCCTTGGACCCTTGTAGTCATTAGCAAAAATTAGACATAACCTCAATTGCCTATTTATGGAGCACATGTGAATAAATTTTATGATACTACTGGAATGCGAAGTCAAGTGGGCCTTAGGAAGCATCACTATGAACAAAGCTAGTGGAGGTGATAGAATTCAAGTTGAG
>NW_011494869.1:5211989-5230524 GCF_000754665.1 Bison bison bison | reverse complement strand
AGAACTGGACATGGAACAACAGACTGGTTCCAAACAGGAAAAGGAGTACGTCAAGGCTGTATATTGTCACAGTGCTTATTTAACTTATATGCAGAGTACATCATGAGAAACACGGCTGGATGAAGCACAAGCTGGAATCAAGATTGCCGGGAGAAATATCAATAACCTGAGATATGCAGATGACACCACCCTTATGGCAGAAAGCAAAGAACTAAGGAGCCTCTTGATGAAAGTGAGAAAGTAGAGTGAAAAAGTCAGCTTAAAACTCAACATTCAGAAAACTAATAAGATCATGGCATCTGGTCCCATCACTTCATGGCAAATAGATGGGGAAACAATGGAAACAGTGACAGACTAAGGTCTGTCTAGTCAAACCTTTGGTTTTTCCAGTAGTCATGTATGGATGTGAGAGTTGGACTATAAAGAAAGCTGAGCACTGAAGAATTGATGCTTTTGAACTGTGGTGTTGGAGAAGACTCTTGTGAGTCCCTTGGACTGCAAGGAGATCCAACCAGTCCATCCTAAGGGAAAACAGTCCTGAATATTCATTGGAAGGACTGATCCTGAAGCTCCAATACTTTGGCCACCTGATGCGAAAAACTGACTCATTTGAAAAGACCCTGATGCTGGGAAAGATTGAAGATAGGAGGCAAAGGGGACGACAGAGGATGAGATGGTTGGATGGCATCACCAACTGAATGCACATGAGTTTGAGTAAGCTCCGGGAGCTGGTGATGGACAGGGAAGCCTGGTGTGCTGCAGTCCATGGGTTTGCAAAGAGTCAGACACGACTGAGTGACTGAACTGAACAGAATATTATGCTGTTACCAAGAATGAGTTTGCTGCATGTATTGATATACTGTCACCCTGAAAGATATACGGGATATATCATTAAATGTTAAAATGGGGACCTCCCTGGCGATCCAGTGGTTAAGACCTCCTTCCAATGCAGGGACTGTGGATTCAGTGCCTGGTGGGGGAGCTAAGATCCCATGTGCCTTGTTGCCAAAAAACCAAAACATAAAACAAGTAATATTCTAACAAACTCAATAAACTTTAAAAAATAGTCCACATTTTTAAAATCTTTTTAACGTGAATGTGAATCTACTTTTATAAAAAAGAAAGAAACTCCATGTTTGTAGGTAGATCTGCAGTCTATTGCTCTGAAGAGAAAAAGATGTGGCATGATCACATGACACTGTTAACAGTTTTCTTAGGCAAGCAAGAGGTGGCAAGGGGGCAGACGCAGAGGGGAAGATGAGCTTTTTCTTGGACATCTTTTGTGTTAATAAAGTCATTAGAACATGCCTGCTTCTGCAACAAGAGCATGTAAAGGGTGCTTACTACATGCTGAGCATTGTTCTAAGTACTCTGTATTCTTTTTCAGTTGTCACAGCAACCCTGTGAGGTAAACAGAATTAATATCATTAGGGATGGGAAGACTGAGGCACAGAAACTTTAAGCAAGTTACCCAAATTTACCTGTTAAGTGGTGAAGCTGGAATAACTTGAAAATATATATAGAGAGAAATCCACACAACAACATGCAGGGCATGGGGAAGAGTACCAGAGAAAGGAAGTTCACCACCACCATCCTCCCGAAATTGGAGCTACAATTTTATACCTTACTCTTTAAAAGCAGTGACTGTGGGTGGAACTGAGGAGAGAGTACACCTGCAACTTCTTATAGTATTGTTTGAAGAAAATTAAGGCACCTGTAAGCCTTTAGTCCTCTCCCTGATTTCAGTATTAACCACACCTGGCGTAGGCATCTCCCATTGGCTTAAACTCAGTCATGTGTAAGTTTTAGGTTCCTGCTTGTCAAAAAAGAGGATTCCCAAGCTTGGCCTGGCCTTTTGGGCTCCATAAACTCAGATTCAGTGGGGTATAAATTTGGTGATGATTTAAATGCTACAGAAGTGATTTAGTTTTTTCTGAGGTAGCCTGGGAAAATGGAAAGGAATTCCTGAGGCTGCTTCAACAAATTCCCACCCAATTTCTTATCAACTCATGGACTGAACACTACTGAGAGCAACGTGAGTATATTAAACTCTAACATGTGTTTTCTTTGTGATTTATCTTTACATTAGTCATATCAGTTTATTAAATACCGCTTTGTCAGTTTTTATTCTCATGGCTTCTTACCTACATATGTATATTTTAATTTTTAAATTTATATATATATATAGTTTCACTTCTTACCAACATTAACAAACATTTTATAAGTAGTAAAACATAAAGGTGATTCCCAGAAAATGAGTAAGTCAAGACATCTAATCTCTTGCTTTCAAAGGGCTTACATCTACTAACTACAGTACAGCCATGACTGTTACCTTCAAAAATAAAAAAAAAAAAATAAGATGAGACTCAAACAGGAAGAATATATTCACAAGAAATATAACAAATAGAGCTCAAAAATCTGAAATATATAGATTTCTTAAAAACAACCCAGTAGAAAAATGGTCAAAGGTTATAAATGGGCAATCAATAGAACAGTTGTGCATATTTGCTAGAGGTACGGGTAAAGCAAGAGATAAGCCCACCTCTCCAGTTTTCAGGTCATTTTCCATGGCCAAATCTGAGTTTTTTTGGACTTAGAGGGCTCAGTTTCCCTTCCTGCCATTTAACTAGCTACACAAGCTTGACTTTATCAGAATTTACTCAAAGAAAGGCATAAGACATATACACAAGTAACTAACAGAGGAAAACTGTTCACTTCAGGGCCAGCCCCTCCGGAAAGGCCTTGAGAAGGAGCTGCATCTGAGCTGAGTCTTGGAAGACAAATAGGGTTATTATCAGTACCTCTAATTTACCATTCAGTATAAAGAAATGGCAACCCACTCTAGGACTCTTGCCTGGAAAATTCCATGGACTGAGGAGCCTGGTAGGCTACAGTCCATGGGGTCACAAAGAGTAGGACACGACTGAGTGACTTCACTTCACTTTGCTTGTCCTGCTCGTGATTAACCCATCTGCTAGAAGTGAGTATGTAACATAGCTAAGCACATACTGTTAATGCCTCTCTCTCCCTGCACCAGTTCCTTTTCAGGTCTCAATCCCTAAGCAATATGCTCCCAGTCCGTCCTCATTTCTCTGTGTCCCCACCATCCTACACCTTCTATTTCCAATCCACATCCACACCAGCCACCCTTCTTTCCCCCACCTTGAAATGCTAATGTTCTCACGGACCCAGCCTCCCCACCTCGGTTTACTGAGCACTTAGGATGCACCTGGCACCTCTCTAGGCATTTGGGATATATCAACACAAAACAAATCTTTGCCATTTCCTACTCCAGAGGATCTTCCCTACTCAGGGACTGAAGCCGAATCTCCTGCATAGGCAGGCAGATTCTTTACCACTGCGCTACCTAGGAAGCTTAATACTAGTTATACAAGATCTAAATCTTCCCATTTTCCCTCACTAGCTCCCCCAACCCCCACCCCTTTTTTGGGGGGGGTCTGTTACACATAGATACAGAACATTCTATAGGATTGGAGAATGGGGAAATAGTTCTTGCCCAAGTATTTCAGGAGGGGTATTGATCCCCTCCAGACAGCTGAGGTACAGATAACCTAGAGGGAAACAGCCACTAATCTGCAGGCAGAAGCCTTGTCAGCCAAGCCTACCCCTTAGGCCTACCCCTTAGGCCCTGAAACCTTGGGTGGGCTTCCAGTCCCCAGCTTAGCTTAGCCCTTTTCTCTTGAGAACCTAAGTAGTCTGTCAGCTCCAAAAGCAATGTCTTCCCTCACCCACTTACTTTTAGCAAGATGAGGTTGTGTGTTTGTGTGTGTGTTTTCAGAAGGTAGAACTAGGTTCATAGGGAGGGAAATTACAAAAAGGTAGAATTCTGCCTTCTAGGAAGGAAATAGGTATCAAGATTTTAGCTTATTATCCAATCTCAGACTAAGGCTCTCTGGAAAACAGGGATTCCAGCCGCAGCAGGTGTTGCAGCTGGTCCAGCATGTGTGAAAGGCCATTCACACATTAGATTCAAGTCGTGGCCTCCAAGGTCCCCCTACGGTTGACGGTGGAGAAGGGAGGCTCTGTCACTAGAGGAGCACCCAGATCAGGTTTGCCCACTCCAAGGGTCACAGTCTGAAAAGTTTCCTAGCCCAGCAGCCTGGAGCTGGGTCTGATGTCCATCAAACTAAAGGAAGCAGCTTCCCCAGCTCAAGCACCCCCACCGCCAGATCTTCCAGTTTTCCTCCAGAAGTTGGGAATCCACCTTTTTAAGTGAAATTGCCTATATTTATTTTAAATGTTAGCAACTTATTCCAAAAGATTTTAAATACTATTAAGGTTAAGCAGGGTGTGCAAGTGGGCCAATTTGGTCTCTGACGGCTGATTCTGACCCTAGAGGGAAGGAACCTTTTGCTTCCAAGGTCAATTCTCTCCTAACCGCCCATCGTAGTTTCTGGGGGTGGGGTAGAAACAGGAGCCCCTCCTCTCCCGGCATCTGTCAGGGCTCATCCAGCGATTCTAATGCCTCCACGTTTCCAGTTTTAAGTCGAGGAAGAAAACTACAACCTCCTGCTGGGGACAGCAAGGCTCCTGGAGTGGTTGGAGGGAGGGGAGTGGACACTCACCAGCCATGGCTCCGGCGGCACGCTGATTGGCTGGTCTGTTGGTTGCCCGGGTGACTCAAGCTGGGGAGGGGTGGAAGGCAAGACCCTCAGGCTGCTTAGCGAGCTGCCACCTAGAAGGCGTCACCGGTGCTGCCCGCCACCGAGCGCCTGCTAGTTTATACCCAGTCAAGCTGGCCCGGCCCATAAAGTAGGGAGCCAGCAAAGGCGGAGCCGCCGCTCAGGCCCTGGGGTGCAGGGCGGAGCACGCCTTGGCTGAGGTTCTAGGAAGAACTGGCAGTCTGAGTGGAGGCATAAGGACCCTTGTGGAAGAAGGGTTCCTAGGGGATAGGGAGTTAGGAACCCATCGGTCTGGGTGGGTGTGGGAGGCATGTCTTCTGGACCCTGTTCTGAAACCACCCTGGGACAAAAGGAGGAAGTGTCCGATGGAGTCCGGGGTTCCGTTGGGCACGCTATCCAGGCCCTCTCCTAGCCCCGGGGAATGGCTCTGAATGGAATGGGCCGGTCTGAGAGAGGAAGGCGAAGGACTGCAGTTCTTTAGACTCAGATTCGCTGAGTCATTGTGACTAGACTTAGGATTCTAGGGCTAAGATGACCTGGGAGACTTGGTTCTAGAGAAATGAATTTATTCCTGCTTTTGCAAGGTTCACATTTTACACTTGCTGGGGCCGGGGGGTGGGTTTGGGGCTCCCCCCCTAGAATGTAGATCCCGGGTGCAAACCCCTTCTCATAATCAGGAGAAGAGCTTTTTTTCCTGAAGAGCTAGTCCAAGGCTTGTTATCATCATCAGGGGAAGCACTTAAAGACCAGCCAAGACAGATAAGAGTGTAGTGCTGTTTATCCAAAGTCCTACTTAGGACAATTGATCAGAACAAAGTTTTACGTTTTTAAGTTTATCAAAAGTAAAAGTTATAGTAAAGTCTTCATCCTACAGAAGGAAGACACTGTCAAAAGGTGAAGGAAAAAGAAATAGAACTTTAAAATACTAACATAACCTTCAGAGGGACTTCCCTGGTGACTCTTCCAGTGGTTGGATCACTCTATGCATCCATTGTGGTATGCGAGGATTGGATCCCTGGTCTGGGAACTGGATCCCGCATGTTAGCCCTGTGCTGGTGGAAAGAAAAAAGTGTAACCGTCAGAAAATTTACAGGTGATAACTAAGAAAACTCGAGGGAAGAAAGATGGGAAGCACACTAGGGGAAGAAGCAAAATTTAAGGGGATGAGAAAACTCAAGCAATCAAGATAACTTTTTAGTGCAACTTATTAAAAATCCATTTGAAGGCAAAAAGCTTGAACAGATGAAAAATTAAAATGTTAAATAAAGATGGGCTTAGTACTTTTACCAAGCCAAGCCATTTTGCACCTAAAGCAAGAGGAAGAGTTAGTTGAAAGGGATTATTTTGTTTAAAAACAACATTCAGTAGAGTAAGTTTTAAAGCTCTTGCTAGCTTTATTCAACAATTCAGGAATCCGGCAGCATTCAAGACTTAGCAGACAGAAAGGAGTTCTGAGGAGCTGTCCAAATTGAAGAATTTTCTAGGTGAAAGGAAGCAGGAAGAAGTTATGCGAGGCAAAAGGTGGGTTAATTATTGCAAGATTACATTCCTTTAAGGGATGGCAGGAATCTTTCAGGCAGATTACTGAAGATTCCAGATTGACTAAATTTAAGAGTCCATTTCTGTGAGAACCAAAACTAACTAAGTTGAGGTTTAGTGACCTGAAGCAGCCTAGGCAACTCCATTTTGGGCCTGTTTTGTTTTAAACAATGCCCTCCTTTTGATCAGACTCAGCCTGAGAGATGTAACTTAAAAAAAAAAAAAATTTTTTTTAAGGTTTTAGTGCTACTCCCAGCAAAACTCTGGAATTCTCATAATTTTTATGAGTCTCTGTGTTGTATTCACAATATCAGACTCACTTTTTTTGGCTGCACTGTGGACCTGGCGAGATCTTAGTTCCCAGACCAGGAATTGAGGCCAGTGAAATCACTGAGGCTTAACCACTGGACTGCCAGGGAATTCCTATCAGGTTCACTTTAAGTCAGTTTTTTTCTTTGATTTTCTTCTGAGAGTCTTTGGGAAATCCTTGGTTTGGTGGTTAGCAGTTGCAAATATGCATTTAAAACTTTTGAGAAAATACAGCACATGAAGGAGACGACTATGATTTTTATAAGGAGGCGTGTCTGGAGTGCACTTGAGAGCCATAGTTCCCAAGACCCAAGCCAGTCAGAATCAAGTAAGTCAAAGAAAGACACTATTGAAGGAGGGTCTCTTTTCAAAGTCAGCTGGCTTATGCAGTGATCTTATGTAGCTGAGTCTTAATTTCCTCAGAGGTGTTAGTCCAAGTATAGCAAGTGGTATGGGCTGTACACAGCACAGTTACCCTCTTGCTCAGCAAAAGATACTTGTCTGTCTTTCTGACTTACTTCACTTAGTATGATAATCTCTGATTGCATCTGTGTTGCTGCAAATAGTGTGAGCACACTCAGACTATTTAGGACTTCTGCCCATTTTTTGATTGGGTTATTTGGTTTTTTGCTGTAGAAATATTCTTGGTCCGACATCTTGGAGGAAGCAGTCCAACTTGCAGTTGGCTACTTCTCTTCCTAGTCAATTTGATTTTGAGGTCTCCAGTGTTTGCACAGGACCAGATGTCTGGTAGAGCCTTCTTCAGGTGTGAAATATGCACCCAAGGTTCAACACCTTGTAATTTGACAGGGGTATCAGTGATCAAAAGCACTTGGTAGCACCCTTTTCTTGAATCTGACCTTTGCAAAGCATCAGAATAAAACAGTAGTAGTCTGTAGCCAAAAGACTTTAAAATGCCCATGATTAAAGATTTGATGAGAGTTTTTTACAGTGGAATTAATAAGGAAATTTGGTCATTTATGTGATACACAAATTTTAAGATCATAACTGGAATTAGGATTGATAATATTATACTAGGATATGTCCAATTTCTAGGAATTTCTATAACAACACCTATATTAATAACATGCATCATACAAATATAATCTAAGAAGGTTCAACTTCTTAACATCACTTCTTCCTTTTTTTTTTTTTTTTGATAATGTTTCCCAAGTAATATAACAAGTCAAATAAATGTAACTAGCTCAACATCTTATCTGGTGAGCGACAAATCCTTTAGATTTTCCAGGGGCCTTTTGGAAAGACTTAAAGTAAGTTTGAGCTTAAAAGACTCCACTTAGGGACCTCCTTGGTGGTCCAGTGGTTGAGACTCTGTTCCCAATGCAGGGGGCCTGGGTTCAGTCCCTGGTCAGGGAGCTAGATCCTATATGTTGCAACTAACACCTGGCACAACCAAGTAAATATTTTTTTTAAAAGACTCCACTTAGAATTTTTTTAATTGAAGTGTACTTGATTTACAATGTTTTGTTAGTTTCTGGTGTATAGAAGAGTGATTCAGTAATCTGTGTATACAGTTTATACTTTTTCAAATCCTTTTCCATTATAGTTTATTACAGGATATTGAACATAGTTCCCTGTGCTATACAGTATGACCTTGTTGGTTATCTATTTTGTAGTGATTTGTATCTGCTAACCCCAAACTCCTAGTTTTTCCTGTTTTCCTCTTTGGTAACTGTAAGTTTGTTTTCTGTATCTGTGAGTCTATTTCTCTTTTGTAAATAAGTTCATTTGTATTATTTATTTTTTAGATTCTACATAAGTGGTATCATGATATTTGTCTTTAGCTGTCTGCCTTCCTTCACTTATAAGAATCATTGCTGCAAATGGC
Organism: Bison bison bison; assembly: GCF_000754665.1. Taxonomy (NCBI): domain Eukaryota; kingdom Metazoa; phylum Chordata; class Mammalia; order Artiodactyla; family Bovidae; genus Bison; species Bison bison. The sequence goes on along the minus strand of NW_011494869.1, from coordinate 5,222,184 downwards.
ATTATTTCATTCTTTTTTTATGGCTGATTAGGATTCCATTGTGTGTGTGTGTTAAAAAGATTCCGCATCTTTTTAATTCATTTAGGCTATGCTGCATCTTCACCTATGCACTGGCTTTTCTCTCCTGGCAGGGAGCGAGGGCCACTCTAGCTGTGGTCGCTCTAGTTGTGGTGTACAGGCTTCCCACTGCGGTGGCTGCCCTTGTTGTGAGCAGAGGCCTTAGGGTGCCCAGGCTTCAGTAGCTGTGGCTGGTGGGCTCAGTAGGTGAGTTCCCAGGCTCGAGAGCAGAGTCTTAGTTGCTCTGCGGCATGTGGGATCTTCCCAGAAGAGGAATTGAATCCATGTCTCCTTCACTGGCAGGCAGATTCTTTACCACTGAGCCACCAGGGAAGACAGGAAGACCCTTGCATCTTCTTTATTCATCTGTTGATAGGTATCTGGGTTGTTTCCTTGCTTTGACTGTTTAAATAACGCTGCGATGAACATAGGGGGTCTTCTTTTGTGCTATGCTCAGTTGTGTCAGACTCTTTGTGATGGCTCCTCTGTCCTTGGGATTTCCCAGGTGGGGATACTAGAGTGGGTTGCTATTTCCTACTCCAGGGCATCTTCCTGACCCAGGAATCACACCTGTGTCTCCTGCATTGGCAGGTGGATTCTTTACCATTGAGCCACCTGGGAAGCCCTGACATAAACTTGACTTGACTTTTAATAAACTTGGGTGGAATAAAAGTGTTTAATTTTGGTAACTGTAAAGGCATGCCTGTTTTCATCAAAACACAAACTAGCTTTTATATACCAAAGATTATTCTAATCACATGAATATGAATAGAGCTCTTTATAAATAATACCTTCTAGAGTTAGAAAAGAATGACTCATTTAAAACATATAGACATACATAAACATGCAGACAGAGGCAAATAGGATCTTATGGCTTTTGTTTTTCAATTTTATATGTGGGACAAGTACAATGATGCAAAATCCACTAGTTTAAAATAGAACAGTTGGATCCAAATTGTATTTCTGGCAGATGGACTCAAGTTAAGTTTTCCTACTCCAATAACTGAAGCTTTTCACTAATATTTGTGGTGAAGATTTTTAAGATTTTTTTCACAGGCCTAATTTCCAAATTAGGTCTGGAAGATCCTCCAGAGAAGAGAATGGCAATCCACTCGGGTATTTTTGCCTGGAGAATCCCATAGGCAGAGGAGCCTGGCGGGCTACAGTCCATGGGCTTGCAAAAAGTTGGACACAACTGAGCAACTAACACACTAATTTCCAAATCACCTCCCCCCACACTCCTTCTGATAAGAATTACCTTTGTTTCTAGAGGAGACCAGGTCGAACATTTACATATCACATGGCACAGAAAAATAATTTAAGTTTCACCAAGAAAGAATTTTGTTCCCCAAGTCCAGGTGTTTTACAATATCTACAAGCCTTTTACGATGGATAGGAGAGGTTTGGAAATTGGAAGAAAGAAAAGGTGTGGTTTGAATTGCTTCTAGAGGTACATTTCAGTTCTTGTAAAGACTCAATTTGCAATACAAGAACCGTTTGGTTTTTTAAAATATTTATTTATTTTGCTTTGCTGAGTCTTAGTTGTGGCATGCCAACTCTTAGTTGGAGTGAGTGGGATCTAGTTCCTCGACCAGGGATCAAACCCAGGCCCCCTTCATTAGGAGCATGGAGTCTTAGCCGCTGGACCACCAGGGAAGTCCTAGTTTTTCACTAATTTTGATTTTGGTTTCCTACTGGATATTTAAAGAAATAACTGGTAAAGTTGACCAGAGAATCTCTTGGAGTCCCGTCAACGTGGGAGGTGTCCACACATGGCCTCCTTCAAGGGTGGAAATGGGGGCCCTTAAGTTTGACGTGGAATGATTTTGTTGCAGAGAAAAAGCCAGTTCTGACCCCATGCTGGAAACTGTTCCTTTGACTTGCTTTCCATTTCTTTTGTTACTATAATTATACTTAATAGCTGTTTCCTTTAGGAAATGGCAAGTGTCTATCATACAGCTTATCTAGTGCTAATCGGGCAATTCCTGATTGACTACCGTAAGGTTCTGTTTCTGGGAGAGCAGAAACTTTATTGGTTTGGTGATGTGGGACATAGCAAAAGCTATTGTCATATTTTAAACAATTTAGTGTATTAATTTTTTTTCATCCTGGATTTTCTTCACTAATTTTGATTTTTTTAAAAAATATTGCATGATTGGGACTTCCCTCATGGTCCAGTGGTTAAGGCTCCAAGCTTCCACTGTAGGGATAGCAGGTTTGATTCCATGATCAGGGAACTAAGATCCTGCATGCCTTGTGGTGTGGCCATAAATGAATAAATAAATAAGTAAATAAATATTGCATGATTTAGGGAATTCCCTAGTAGTCCAGTGTTAGGACTCCATGCTCTCACTGCTGAAGGCCTTGGTTTGATCCTTGGTCAGGGAATTAAAATCCTACAAGCCACGTGGCACAACCAATAATAATAATAGTAATAAAAATAAGTTAAAATACTGCATGACTTATATTGATACTGTCTAAAGTTGATAAACCAAGAAATAGAGCACATTATCAGAGTGTAACCACCAGAACCATTAAATACAGTGTTTCACAATATTTCTTCTAGGAATGAAAAGTGACAGATTATTTGTTTATATTTAAGAATGAAAACTTTTAAGGGGTATGAGAGTTTAATGAAGAGTTTGCTACTCAGTAAGTTTTTGGGGGGACATGAGGGTCCGTCTAGTCAGTTCAGTTCAGCCGCTCAGTCGTGTCCAAATCTTTGCGACCCCATGAACTGCAGCATGCCAGGCCTTCCTGTCCATCACCAACTCCCAGAGTTTACCCAAACCCAGGTCCATCAAGTCTGTGATGCCATCCAACCATCTCATCCTCTGTTGTCCCCTTCTCCTTCTGCCCTCAATCTTTCCCAGAATCAGGGTTTTTTCAAATGAGCCAGCTCTTCGCATGAGGTGGCCAAAGTATTGGAGTTTCAGCTTCAACATCTGTCCTTCCAATGAACACCCAGGACTGATCTTCTTTGGGATGTACTGGTTGGATCTCCTTGCAGTCCAAGGGACTCTCAAGAGTCTTTTCCAACACCACAGTTCAAAAGCATCAATTCTTCTGCGCTCAGCTTTCTTTATAGTCCAACTCTCACATCCATATATGACCACTGGAAAAACCATAGCCTTGTTGGGAACACAGAGTTTTAGCCACCTGGGAAGTACGTCCTTTTCCAAATTCTTGATGCCTTGTGGTATGCTGTGTTTTAAAGTAATGTCTTAAAAAAAATAAATAAATAAAGTAATGTCTTGTGTGTGCCTTTTCATTTTAAGATGGTGGTCCACAATGTTTATGGCAGCAGAGATGGGTTTCATGGAAGGCAATTATTCCATAGACTCGGGCTGGGGCGGAGATGATTCAGTGAAGCTGGCGATGGGGAGAGGCACATGAAACTTCGCTCTCTCAACTGCTGCTTCCCACCTGCTCTGCTGCCTGGCTCCTAACAGACCACAGACGGGAGCAGTCTGGTGGTGGGGGACCCCTGTTTTAAGACAGTACTTATTGGCTTGCTGTTATGAAAGTTGAGGACGAGTATTTGGACAGTATCCACCAACTCGGCCTTTTCTCCCTCCTATTTTTCCAATATGGTGACACCAAAAACTCTGACTGAATCAGTACTTAGCGTTTATGCTATTACAACAACAGACAAAGCAATGAATTATGATCACGTTTCCTCTCTCCTACAACTTTGTATCTTTCTAGAGCAATATTTGCCTCTTTTTTCATGATTTTTCTGTACTGTAAGCACTCACGGTTCCCAACCATGCCATCTAATGTGTAAAAAAAAAAGACAAATAGCACACATACCATGAATGCTATTTTTTCATTTGGTGAAATTCATCAGATTTCCTGTCAGTTCTAGTCTTTGGAGAAAGGCATGCTGGATGTCCTGTCTTCCACTTTGGGCCGATCACTCTCTGAGGTCTGCTGCGCAGCTGTCTTTCTGGGGTTCTTTTTACCTCTGTCTTATGTTAGAGCCCAACTGTTTCTCTCTTGTTTACTCTTCCCCACCCCACTCAGGATTACTTTCTCCAGTAGTTTCCCCAGAAAGGATAAATGAAAGGTAAATTTTTTGATATATTGCATATCTGACCATTAGATATCAGACCATTTGGTTGTGTGTAGAATTCTATGGTTGTCATGGAAAATCTGATACAATTTGCTTCCTGACCATTTGGATGTAGATCACTTACATTTTTCTCTGTAGGCACCTGAGATCTTTTTATTCCCAGTGTTCTGAAATTTTACCAAAATGAACATTATAGGGGTAACCCCCTCATATGCCCTTACTCTGTATATTACTATGAAATATAATATGTACATTTATATATTACTATGAAAACCATATTGTATTAATTTGTGCTTTTCTAAATGATCAAAATATACCATTCTAGGCTTATCAGTGGACAATTCTTCTAATTTCATTATCCTTCATGGAAGAAAAGTCAACAGATTTAATTCCTCCATCCCTGTAGAGTAGGAAATAATGATCATGCAATCACTGAAGACTTACTGTGCATCAAGGACTGTTCTAGATATAGTTATATATGTATTAGCTCATGTTAATTCCCAATAAAACCCTTTGAGAGAAGTGTTATTATAACTCATTTTTTAGCAGCTTTATTAGGATATATGAGCCATAAAATGTGCAAATTTAAAGTGGCTGGTACAATGGCTATTAGTATATTTTTAGAGTTTTGCTGTGAGGACATTAATCTCATTTTAGAACATTTTTTCATGTTCAAAAGAAGCCTTGTACACAGCAGCAATCACTCTCCCATTTCCCTGGCTGTCCCTGACCTTTGGTCCTCGGCAACCAGTTATCTACTTTCTGATTGCCATTCCAGGCATCTTATAAATGATATCATACATTATATGGTCTTTTGAGACTGGCTTCTTTCCCTTAGCGTAATGTTTTCAAGGTTCATCTGCTACTGAGTCCAAGTTCATACTGCTCGCTGCACAACAGGTCAATAAATTGAGAGACAAGTTGTTGGGGCAAGGAAAAGTGATTTTATTCAGAAAGCCAGCAGACCCAGAAGATGGTGGAATCCTGTCCCAAAGAAGAATCTTACCCTAGTTAGAACTCAGGCTTCTTTTACACTAGAAGGAGGAGATGTGGCTCGTCATTGCAAACCTTGTGGTGCTGGAATCCTTTGTTCTTGCAGCTGTCCACAGAGGTCTGGTCACAGTGTTCCTATAAACATCCAGTAAGACAATTTTTATTTTCTGTTCTGCAGGGATTTTTTTTTTTTCTTTATATATGAATGGAAAGGTATTAAAGGTCAGAGCCTTGAGAATGGGCTGTCCTATAAATGTCAGGCTATAGGCAATATTCATTTATAAAGGTGCAGAGCCAGCATGACTAAGCACAGGCAACAGAGCTCAAAGATTAGAGCTAAAGAAACAGATTCAGTATGGAGTTAGGTTTGTTTTCTCTGTTATGCATTCATGTCAGTACTTCCTTCCTTTTTATGACTGTATTATACTCTGTTGTGTGGATAAACCACATTTTGTTTATTCATTCATTCATTTACTCATTCAGTTGAAGGACACTGTGTTGTTTCCACGTCTGGCTATTATGAGTAATGCTACTACAAACATTTGTACACCAGTCTTTGTGTGGACATATGTTTTTTATTTCTCTTGGGTAAGTATATATAGGTGTAGAATTGCTAATAACTCTATATTTAACATTTGAGAAACTCCCAAACCGTGAGGTCAGGAATAAACCCCCCATTTTACAGATGAGGAAGCAGGCACCCAGTGCTCACCAGCTTGTCCACGGCTCTACAGCTTGTCAGTGGTGTAGTCCAGAATTGGAACTCAGGCTCTTGGTCTCCAGAGCCAGCTCCTATCTCCTTGTTATCAGAGTTAGAGTCAAAGTTCTTGAGTCTAGCTCCAGGTCAGCTGCTAATGCTTGTCTCTCTGAGCTCTGTTTGCCTTATCTGTAAAAATACAGCTTGGGACTGCATTGTCTTAAAGGTCTCTCTAGCTTTAACTTGCTGTCAGTTTAAGATTGTACAGTTCCCATGATCTTCTCCAAGCAGGCCTCAGTCCCAGGTGTAGGTATGCACTGGGCATTGTGTATCAGCTGAAAACAGTGTCCTCAGGGCCTTCCCTGCATCCCCAGGGAGCACGCCAGCGCCGTGGAGCTGTAAGAAGCTTTGTTGATCGTCTTTATTATCTAGAAATAAGCAGGGGCAGAACCCTCAGGAGTCCCTCATCCTCCCGATGAAAGAACACAAACAGCCTCATTAGTCACCTGCCAAGGCCCTGTATCCAGAAGTCCCCAAAGTCCCCTTGGTTTTTTCCAGCTGCAGGTGATGGACTTAGCACAGTAGCTCAGAGCCATGTTTGGGCCTGTCTGGGGACCCAGGCATCTCTTGTCCTCGATGGTTCCCATGGCTACCAGCCAAGTATCCATGGAGGGAATAGGTCCTTGGTGTCAGGAGAGAGATGGTTCTTCTACTTTAAGCCCCGTCCCATTTTGCCCTCCTGTCTCACAGTCACAATCACTGCTGCACAGAACACACACTGTTATGTTGGACTCCCTGTTTTCCTGTGTGTCTTGATGGAATTTTGTCCTGTTACATATTGTGTGAAGTAGGTCATCCTCTGTTGGACTTAGACCTTCCCTGATTAAAGTGAAATTTCTCTTCAAATGGCATACATGTGTTGTGAAGAGATTTTATCTGATGTAGCAAATTGAGTTTTGGTCTCAGATCAGAGAACATAAAGTATAGAAGGGACTCATTTCCTTTTTTTCTTTCCTTTAAAATTTTTTTTTTTTTTTTTTGCTGTGCTGGGTCTTAGTTGTGGCAAATGAAATCTTTAATCTTCCTTGCAGCATGTGAGATCCTTAGTTGTGGCATGCGAGCTCTTTAGTTGAGGCATCTGGGAGCTAGTTCCCTGACCAGGGTTTGAACCTGGGCCCCCTGCACTGAGAGTGCAGTCTTAGCCACTGGACTGCCAGGGATGTCCTAGGGACCCATTTTCAATGCTTGATCCTTTTCACATCACTAGTAACTCTTCAGCTTTTGCACAAAACCTTCAGGATGGGGAACTCATTTGTTATTTCCATGAGCAAACTAAAAGAAAAGTTTGGAAAAAGTATTTCTTGCCTCTTGAATTATGTTCTCTAAAGTGGTCTGAGTCACGCATTCAGCTCCACAAGCATTTGTTGAATATCATTCAAGATCCAGGCACTGAGCTTCGTGAACAGTGTAGAAAGAGAACACCCAATGTCTGAAGAGGTACAAGCAGCTGTTAGTAAACATGCACAATGTCACTGTGCTTCACAGAACTGCAGTTTCCTCGTTGTCTTACTTACACAAAAGGTTTCATTTATAAGAATTTACCTCCAAATACATGAACAAAAAAACATAGTGATGTGGACGTGTTGAATGTTTCCACTCCAGATTTCTTCCTGTCCATAAATACTGGGGTAGATAAGTAGGTTTAGTTGCTCAGTTGGGTCCGACTCTTGTGACCCCATGGACTGTACCCTGCCAGATTCTTCTGTCCATGGGATTTCCCAGGCAAAAATACTGGAGTTGGGTTGCTATTTCCTTCTCCAAGGCATCTTCCTGACTTGGGGATCAAACTTGGGTCATTGATAATAATGTATATGGGGTATTCTTCTAGATCCCCCAGACTGTTGCTGCTTGGCTATGAATTAGGATGATACTGCTTCCTTGGGAGAGTGTTTTGAAAATGTGAGAACACTGAACTTTCTCTTAAAAAAAAAATTACTTTTGGCCACGTCCGGTCTTAGTCGCAGCAGGCAGGCTCGGTGGTTGGGGTGCGTGGGCTCTCTAGTCGAGACACGGAGTTTCAGTTGCTGCAAAGCTTGTGGGATCTTAGTTCCCGAACCAGGGATCGAACCCATGTCCTGTGCATCGGCAGGGGGGCTAGACCAGCGGGGAAGTCCCAGGGATTGTTTCTTGTTCCAGTGGGATTGGGTGGGGCCACAAGACTGGTTCTGGCATCAAACTAGGAGTAGGATTCTTGCAAGGTTGGCTTTGTCGGGTGAGACCAGAGCAGCCTTTAGTCTGGAAATAATTGTTTCCTGATCTGGAGTACCTGCCTGATGCCTGTGAATTAGGAAGTTTTCCACTCTGTATAGCAAGAGTGTGAAGCGTCCCTGGCTTCGGGTGAGCTTCGAGGATTATCTCGTTTGGGTGGGGAGGGGTATTTCCTTCCCCAGCCTCAGGAAACGCCTCACGTTTAAGTGCTCATCAGTGCTTCGCCGAGGACGCACAGGGGCCCCTCTGCAGACCTGGAATGCTTGCGTGCACTCAAGCGCTGTGATGGCTGCTCCTTCCCTTTCTTTGGGCCCTCCTGGCCTCCCGGCACTGTTGCTCCACCTCTTCCTTCTGGAAATTCTCTCTCGATACCAAACCAGTGCAATTGTGGAGCTCACCTGTCTCCTCCTCTCTTAGGGATCACCTGCTTGACCTCCAGAAGCTGAATACTATGGTTTTCCGTGTTTTAGCTCTTTATTGTTTCAGGTGAGAGGGTAAATATGAACCCTTTTACTTCCTGTTGGCCAGGAGTGAAACTGTATAAAGACAACCCTAAAGGATTTAAAGGCAACCTCCACAACCAAGCTAGTATTCTGGCTCTGTCTTCAACAACTGAAACTGAAACTCTTAAATCAGTCAGGAGAAAGTCGTGATGCATGGCCAGCAGGTGGTGTTTGGTTATATATATATCTCAGTTTTTACAAGGCTAGTATTAAACGCCAAATATATGCAACAAGTATTTACCGGGCACCCACCATGTTCCAGGTACTGTTCTGTGTGCCTATGAGCAGTGGACGAGATACTGCCTTGTCTTCCAAAATGTAACACACACCCACACTTTTTTGCAAAAGAAAACACAAGGATAAGTCAGAAACAAATGAAATGGATTAGCCAGGGAAAAAGAGGAAACGGGGATGAGAGGGGAAGGCCATCTAGTTCTACACACACCTCTGTTTCACATAGTTTACATAGTTTTTACTTTCGGAACTGAGTTTTCACATTTAAAAAATACATAGGACAGGAAATACCTTAAACTGAATTTAAGTTCCCCCCAATTAGCTTTATACTAAATAGAAGGCAATGGCACCCCACTCCAGTACTCTTGCCTGGAAAATCCCAGGGACAGGGAGCCTGGTGGGCTGCCGTCTATAGGGTTGCGCAGAGTTGGACACGACTGAAGCGACTTAGCAGCAGCAAATAGACAACCATACAGGGAAAAACTTGATGTAAGGAACTTTTGAAGCTAGCACTCTGAATATGCTGTTAATGTAAAGAACTTAAGAAAGCTACTCAGCAGGTTTATTTACCAAGTAATCTGTTAAGCATCATTTAGGGTGAGGCACTGAGAACCAATGACAACGTATGTAGCTTTCTTGTCCCATGTGGGTCACCTCTATCTAATTACAAGGAAACATCCTGTCCAGCCCAAATAGAGGGGCATGTTGAAAACCTGGCTAATACTATTAAAAAGGTCAACTTCACAAATGACAAAGGCAGAGAGATTGTTCAGATCTGGGGGAAAATGTTATGAAGGACAGTACCGGGGCGAGTTGGTAAAATCTGAAGTGTTATGTATTAGGTAACAGTAATGTATCATGTTAAATTTCCTGAATTTGATCACTGTGCTGTGGTTATGTAAAAGAACATCACTGTCCTAGGAGACACTTTGTGTGTGAAGAAAGGGAAAAGCAAATAAAAAATGTTAACAATGGGAGAGTCTAGGTATTTTCCTGGATGACTGAAATGTTTTCAAAATGAGTTAAAATTAAGACCTACAATTTTTTTTTTAAAATAATAAAATTAGTACCTAGTATACTTTCTGGCAAAAAGAAAACCTAAATGCTTGATCCTTGAGTGCACACCTTAAGCATTTCTCTCACTGCTGGGCATACACACTGAGGAAACCAGAAGGGAAAGAGAGAGACACGTGTACCCCAATGTTCATCGCAGCACTGTTTATAATAGCCAGGACATGGAAGCAACCTAGATGCCCATCAGCAGATGAATGGATAAGAAAGCTGTGGTACATATACACAATGGAGTATTACTCAGCCATTAAAAAGAATACATTTGAATCAGTTCTAATGAGATGGATGAAACTGGAG
>NW_011494869.1:5195173-5211889 GCF_000754665.1 Bison bison bison | reverse complement strand
GATGCCCATCAGCAGATGAATGGATAAGAAAGCTGTGGTACATATACACAATGGAGTATTACTCAGCCATTAAAAAGAATACATTTGAATCAGTTCTAATGAGATGGATGAAACTGGAGCCTATTATACAGAGTGAAGTAAGCCAGAAAGAAAAACACCAATACAGTATACTAACGCATATATATGGAATTTAGAAAGATGGTAACAATAACCCTGTGTACGAGACAGCAAAAGAGACACTGATGTATAGATCAGTCTTACGGACTCTGTGGGAGAGGGAGAGGGTGGGGAGATTTGGGAGAACGGCATTGAAACATGTATAATATCATGTATGAAACGAGTTGCCAGTCCAGGTTCGATGCACGATACTGGATGCTTGGGGCTGGTGCACTGGGACGACCCAGAGGGAGGGTATGGGGAGGGAGGAGGGAGGAGGGTTCAGGATGGGGAACACAGGTATACCTGTGGTGGATTCATTTCGATATTTGGCAAAACTAATACAATATTGTAAAGTTTAAAAATAAAATTTAAGAAAAAAATGCACAGAAGCTTATAATCACATTTATTAGAAAAATATTACCACTTAGAAGTTCCTGTCTTTAAAGGTTGAAGATCTGCTCCAGGCACCATCAGCTCTGTTTTCGTCAAACTCCCTCAACAAGGCAGGAATCCCGGTTCTCTGGATGCGCACAGGTCAGGGGTTAGCCAGGCTCCACCACAAACCCAACCCGAGGCACCACAGCAAGTCCCAAGGCAGCGCTGAGGAAGTCAGGCCCTTTCTCTGTGTCCAGGGGGTTGTGGGGCTGGCACACTGGGGAACCTGAGACCGGGTCTCCTGGCAGCTGTCCAGCTTGCCCGTCGAGCTTATGCTTCACCTTTTCTTCACAAACTTCTTTCTGGAAGCATTGGGATTTAACCGTCTCCTCCCGGCTCCCAGGGTGCTGTCTCGGACCTGCAGGGTGGCTGAGCGGCTGGAGATGTCATTCTCTGCAAAGGGAGACACCCCAGCTACGTAGTCAGGGGCAAACACGTCGGTTTTCTGCCTGGCCTTTTGGGAAAGTCGCAGCTGAGGGAAGCGCTGATCCTCGGTCAGGTGGGGGTTGATGGCATACTTGCCCCCTTTGGGAGTGGGGAGAGAGTACTGCAAACAAGAAGGGGAAAGGCCATTAGAAGGACCGGGATTCGTATTCATGCACACCAGATCCTGAAAGCTCAGCTGACAACTCTGCATGTGGGCTGACAACCCCAGTGGAGTCTATCACCACTGCCTGCTGTGCACTAAGACCCTGACATGCATCTTCCCACTTGAGCCTCACCTCACCTCACAGATGCAAAACCCAAAGCCGTATGCTGACTACATACTCTCAGATAAAGACAGAAAGACTGCAGACTTCCGACTATCTTTCTCTACTTATTAATTACAAATAATAACCTTATGGGAAATTTGATCATCTTGGTTTTGGTTAATTATATTGGCATTACATAAGAAACTGCCTTAACTAAGTGATCAAAGTTATTACTAGCAGTAAACTGGACAACTAGTTATCATTTCCCCCCTGACAGGATGCACTGGGAAGACCCAGCATCACTTCCGGGTGCTCCTGCCAACACTGCACAGCCTGAACCTAAGCAGGAGGGAACACCAGGCAAACCCAATGAGCGATGTTAGGGAACTGCTCTGGACTCTTTAAAACCATTGAAAAGTGTCAAGGTGTGAAAGACAACAGACTTGACAAACTACTTCAGTTTTAAAGAGAGATGACAAACACAACGTGTGAGCCTAACCCTTTCTTCTTTTGCTGCAAAGGAAATCCGTGTCAAACTTTGAATATGACCCATAGACAGCAGAACTGCAGGCTAGGTCACTGAGTTGCATCTGACTCTTTGTGACCCCACGGACTGTAGCCCACCAGGCTCCTCTGTCCATGGGATTCTCCAGGCAAGAATACTGGAGTGGGTTGCCGATTCCTACTCCAGGGGATCTTCCCAACCCAGGGATCGAGCCTGCATCTCTTAACATCTCCTGCACTGGCAGGCAGATTCTTGACCACTTGCGCCATCTGGGAAGCCAGATAGTAGTGCTGAAGTAACGTTAACGTCTTGGTTTTAGTAACTGTACAGTGGGCGTGAAAGCCAAAGTTCCTGATTCAGGAAACACACAGCAAAGTATCTAGGGGCCAAAGGGCAGCAGGTAGCATTTACTCTCAGATGGCTTTTAGGGGAAAAGAAAAAATATATATAAATGACAGAGCAAATGTAGTAAACGATTAAATTGGGAAATTAAATGGGAATTTGTACTATTTTTTGGCAACTTTTCTATAAATCTAAAATTATTTCAGAATAGAAAATTTAAAAATGAACAACCCTTCTCACATTAGTGGCATCTGCCTAGGAATACCTGCTGGCCTTTCAATGCTTCTCTCCTGATTCCTCAAGACAAATCCATTCGGCTGTGTGTCCAGGCAGAACTCTTGTGCAGAGCACTTCACACCCCTTCCCTTGTGGTTCTTGGACCTTCTGGAAATTCTGCCCATCCTCAAACTCCCGCACACATCCAACCTCCACCACCCTACAAACAACCTCTCTGTGACCCCACATGTAATTTATTGTGTGGAATTACTGGTGATTTCTTCTTAGACTGCAAACTCCTCAAAAAGCTCACGGTGAGGCTGAATTGTGAGCCTTCCCCATCTGGATCACAGGCTTTCACGAACTATCTTGTAGAAATCATGAGGCTTTCTTCTTCTCCCTGATCATTTGCTCCTGATGCTAAGAGGTCTAGCTTCCCCAACCCTGGGCCCTGCCGTCAGGGGAGGGGAAGCCGTTCCACTCACCCTCAGGCCGCGAGGATTTAGCACCTTCGGGTTGCGGGAGAAGTGCATGTGCAGGGTCCCGTCATCGCTGACGGTCACGGACACCTTCTTCAGCGTCTTGTTTCCACAGTGTGCACAGAACACTCGGCTCATGTCAGACGTTGTCCTATAGACACAAAGGAGCCTCACTGCACTGGAGCCTCAGGCAGCAGACCCAGTCCCCGGGGCGCATGGCGAGTCTCGGGCCTCGGAGGAGGAGGAGGCAGCCCAAGAAGTGGAAGGGGACAGGCTGAACTGCACTGCCATCCTGGACCAGGGCTGCCCGGCTGTATCGCGCGGCTGATACATGCACACTGCTGGTCCACGGTCCCAGGGGAAAATGACACAGGTAGTAAGAAAACTGAGCAGGATGTTTTTGCAGTGGCCGTGAACGCTTCACCGAATTCTGTCAGGCATTATGCTACAAGTGTACCCTGGAAACAAGCCCATGAGGTGGGTATATCTGCATTTCACAGGTGGGGAAATGGCAGCTAGGCAAGATAGCTAGCTGCTCAAGGTCACAGAGCCAATAAGTAGCATGCATACGCCCAAGGAATATGGCTCCAGAGTCAGCGCTCTTACCACCAGCCCCCCTTCTCCAGGGCCATGCTATTACATTATTATAACTATTACTGAATACCTCGGCCCCAAATGTCATGTCACTGGGCATGATGCCAGGAGGTGGCTCTGGAGATGCTGAAAATTTATTAACGAATCATACAGGAAGCACTACGAAGCTGCTATGGTCAATGGGTGTGGGCGTTGAGGCTGACCCCCAGGCCTCTCTCCTCCCCTCTCAAGCCCCAATGGTGGACTCTGAACAGGAGAAGCTGCTGCTCTCAAGGACCAAGCAGGAGCCCTAGTGTCTGTCCTTAAGGAATTCTCCCTCAGTTCCCAGGGGCAGGAGACAAGAGCTGCATGCAACTGCCAGAGAGGCCAGGCCCCTGACCTGATGTCTGTGCAAGTGAACGGAACCCTCTCAACAGGGGTTAGGAAATAATTATTCTGTGCAAGAAACCATCCCGTCACTGGGGCTAATCTGAGGTGGAAGGAACACCTGCACAGAAGGCAAGGCTCCCTTTCAAGAAGCCCACAGGTTTAGGAAGAGATGGGTGCTCGACAGGGGCACCGGCGCCCACACTACTGGCTACGTACTTGAAGCAGCCATGGCAGCGCAGGATGTAGCTCCGGGCCTCGCGGATCAGCATGCCGTTCACGGCCAGCACGTGCAGCCCCATCTGCAGCAGGACATTCTGCAACCGACACGTTAACGGGGAACCGAACTCAGAGCAAAACCGACATTATCTTTAACACCTGCATAATCACAGTTAAGAGAACTTCACAAACCCTGGTCTGGCTTATGAAGGGCTTCTGCTCAAGAAAAGCAAGCGTAGGATGCCTCTCAAGACGGGTAAACCAGGACAAGGACCCAGATTCTTCTGATACCAAGTGCGACTGACTGTGAGCGTTAATTAGCCAAAACCTCCCATGAGTGATCTCTCTTTTTTTTTAAAGCAATCTCTTTAACAGAGACATTCATTGTGTCAGAGCAAAATTATTCATTTCTGGGTTGGAAACCTCTATAGTCTCGAAATACTGAACACAGCACAGAACATTACACACACTGAAAGAAAAGCACCAACCGATTGTGAATGTCAGACGTTAGAAATGTAATGTACTATATACATTTTGTCAATATATTATGAATCCCCAACCTCCAAGCGAAATGGCAAATTACCAAAGAGCATAGGCAAAGTTCTAGAACCAGGAAAAGAAGCATTATGTAACAGTTCTGCACATCCCATCCCCAACCTCCGAGGGACCACTGTCCGTACAGGTATGACACTGAGCCCAGGCAGACAGATACCCACTCCACCCACCTGCATGGCGAAGTCTGTAGTCACACAGCCGACCCGCACGTCCTTGGGGACAGCACACTGCTTCATCTCCTGCTGGATCTGCTTGATGTTGCTGGGGGTTATCCACCCACCCCCGTCGTCATCACTGTCTTGGTCCTGTCTTTCATCAAGTCCATTCTCTTCATCCTCCTCCTCATTTGGAACATCCTCACCTCCATCCATCTGAAACATTAATAGAATTCAAACTCCCTGCCCATGGGTGCAGCTGGAAGATGCTAGTCTGTGGTCATCATATCATAAGGCAGGGCCTTACCAGCAGCTCCTGCAGTTCACAATCAATGTTAGGCAAAGGATTTCTCCAGAACATGAAGGAACTGAACTCTAGGTCCTCAGGCTCACTGGCTGGGTGTCTGTGTTCTACTGTTTCTCGTGGGGGTTTAGGCTGAGATTAAAAGAATAGTAATTTTAAAACCTGAAAACTGAGAGAGAGTGTTAAAGATGACATGATATACAATGTACAAGTCAGATCAGGCAGGGCTGGACATATTGCAGCATCTCTCGGGATAAATTTGGTTCCCTGGAATTTGTGGAGATCTGACATGGAGCAGAAAAAAGCATGAAGAGCCCAGCCTGTCTCAGAAATTACCTTTGAGGGCAGATGGAAACCAGAAACGTGCAGAGGCGTTTCCGGGTGCTGAATCGATGAACTCACTTTAACCTTTAAAAAGAAAAAGGAACAAGAGACAGCACTAAGCAAAGAAATACAGGCTGAAAATTCAACATGGAAGAGTAATTAAAAAAAAAAAAAAACAGAAAACAAAATACTTCCCCCTGGTTATTGAAATAAAAAAGATTTATTCAATGTTTTTTAGAGTGAGAAACATAAAAATATATATGAAGAATTATTCAGGGAGTCCACTGCCACCAAATAACCATTTTAGGACATTCCTTTTTTGGCCCTGGACATAAAGCTCTAATGCACATCATTATGTATAAAACTTGGAAGTATCTTTGGTTACATCCTTAGGATAAATGCCCAAAAGTGGAATTGCTGGGTCAAGAGAGAGGAGTTTTAAAGCTTCTGATACAAAACAGGTTAACTCCTGCCCAAAAGACTGCAGGAAAGGGTGGTTTTTAGGAATCTCAAGTTGACAGATGCCAAAACAGAAACCCGGCTCAGCCACAAAGTCAGCCTTTATGTAAAACTATTCCCTTGACTCCCATCCCCCCAAAACATTCTGGTGACACACAGAAGTCTGTACTTTCGGCATCGCTTTTAGACTTTTTGGATTGGAGGACTCTAAACCTGGCTGAGAACAAGTGAAGGCAGTTCCAACTAGAATAGGAACATCGGTCCACTACAGTGGAGTGCTCACAAGTCTACTAGTTTTGATGACTTTAGACAGTGGAGATCAAGTCATTCTTTGTAACCACTAGTTGAAATTACTTATTACAGTATAAACTATCTATCTTCCAAAATCCTCTGGCCTGGAAACAGTCAGTGCGGCCCAGGCACAAAACCATTAATCTCTTCAACTTAAACGAGTTGGACAAATCTGTAAAAGCACAACAGGAACCCAGAATTTTGAAGGTTAGAAAGAGTTGAAAAAAATGGTAGCATATTTGGTATTCCTTCTTGCTTGTTTCTGGAAAAGAACTCTATTTTTTCAAAAGTAGTGATAATATAATTGATTTTTACTCTCTTTCCGCATTTTTATTTATTTTTTTTTTTTCGCATTTTTAAATTAAAAAAAAAAATTTATTTGGCTGTGCTAGGTCTCAGCTGTGGCATGCAAGATCTTTTAGTTACAGTATACAAAGCTGCTTAGGTGCAGCATGTGGGATTTAGTTCCCTAACCAGGGATTGAACCTGGGACCCCTGCATTGGGAACTTGGCGTCTTAGCCACTGGACCACCAGGAAAGTTCCTCTTTCAGCATTTTAAAATTTAACCATTCTCACCAAGAACTTACAGGTCAAGACTGAGACACATTTGCTAACTACAATGTAATGAACCTTATCTGGATCCTGATTCAAACAAATAAACTATTAAAAAATTTATAAAGTAATTAAGAAATGTGAACAAACACACATTTGGATATCTGATGATACCAGGGAATTGCTATTAATTTTGTGTAGGTGTAATATTGGTTTTGTGGTTATATTTTAAAAAGACATACCTTGTCTCTTTCAAGACACACCAAGAAATATCAGTGAAATAAGATGTCTGAATTCAAAATGCTCATGGCTAGAGTGGGTGGAGATGAAAACAGACTGGTCATAAGTTGGTAACTATGGAGGCGGAATGATGGGGACACTGGGTCCATTACACTACTCCCTCTACTTCTGTACATCTGATAGTTCTCATAATAAAAAAGTAAAAATGGATGAAATCACAATCCTTCTTATTTACCTTTTCTGGTTCTTGTTTTAGGTGAGACACCCCAACAAATTCTGCTTCCAGCTGGTAAGTAAGTGCCAGTACTTGGATATCTGTAGCAGAAAGGCTAGGATAGTCTCCAGTTTTCTTTGAAAACTCAGTCACTGTAAACAAGAGATTCCAAACTTCAGTTAAAAGCAAAGAGCCATATAACTGTAATGAAAGTATAAAAAGAACTTTGGATCAGTATCCCCAAACACACCTCACTCATTCATCTCCTGATTTTTTTCTACTCAGAACCGAGACATTTGTATCTCTCAAGATTTATGCCAGTTAAGTTTACTGTAATGTCCTTATTGAGTGCAGATGAAGGGACAGAAAAAAGTTAATAGAAAATCACTGAAAGTTAGCATAATATTTGCAAATGATAAGAGTTCCTTTTCTAGGCTCTGGTATTATATTAGAATAGAAAGTCTCTTCTCTCTCAGCAATAAAGTTCTGTGATTCTAACAATTCTTTTTAATAGAATGGATGATCACAGTACAAGTGGGATGGAAAGGTGATTCAACCAGTAATTATTGTCTATGATGAGACAAAAATACTGGGTAACAAATATTGAACAGTTTTTGTATGTAAACCCACCCCAACAAGAAAACCCACATCCCTATTTAACACAAAGTGATCTCCAGCTCTTGTGTTGTTATTCTCCTGAGACATCAATAATAAGCATATACAATATTTTGACACATTAACAGAAAGATGTCTTCTGCTACATTCAGTTCAGTTGCTCTGTCTTTGCGATCCCATGAACCGCAGCACGCCAGACCTCCCTATCCATCACCAACTCCCTGAGTCCACTCAAACACATGTCCATTGAGTCCGTGATGCCATCCAACCATCTCATCCTCTGTCATCCCCTTCTCCTCCTGCCCTCAATCTTTCCCTGCGTCAAGGTCTTTTCAAATGAGTCCACTCTTCGCAGCATGTGACCAAAGTATTGGAGTTTCAGCTTCAATATCAGTCCTTCCAATGAACACCCAGGACTGATCTCCTTTAGGATGGACTGGTTGGATCTCCTTGCAGTCCAAGGGACTCTCAAGAGTCTTCTCCAACACCACAGTTCAAAAGCATCAATTCTTCGGCACTCAGCTTTCTTTACAGTCCAACCCTCACAACCATACATGACCACAGGAAAAACCATAGCCTTGACAAGACGGACCTTTGCTGACAAAGTAATGTCTCTGCTTTTGAATATGCTATCTAGGTTGGTCATAACTTTCCTTTCAAGGAGTAAGCGTCTTTTAATTTCATGGTTGCAGTCACCATCTGCAGTGATTTTGGAGCCCCCAAAAATAAAGTCAGCCACTGTTTCCCCATCTATTTGTCATGAAGTGATGGGACCAGATGCCATGATCTTAGTTTGCTACTTTAGCACCAGGAACAATAAGTATACAGCTCACTAAAAATGCAGCTATAAATTAACAGCAGCTAAAATTTATTGGGTACTATGTATCAAGTGCTATGTTAAAAGCTTTTCATTTCATCCTTCAGTCAAATCTTTACAAAAATTTTTAAGTTGAAATACAGCTGATTCACAATGTGTTAATTGCTACTGTACAAAACTGATTCAGCTATACATTTATACATATATATTCCTTTTAAAAATGTTCTTTTCCATTATGGTCTATTATAGGATACTGAATACAGTTCTCTGTGCTATACAGTACAATCTTGTTGTTTATCCAGTCTATATATAAAAGCTTACATCTGCTAATAACCCAACCTCCCTCCCTCAACTCCCTCCCTCTTGACAACCAGAAGTCTGTTCTCTATGCTTGTGATTCTGTTTCTGATAGGTCATTTGTGTCACATTTTATATTTCACATATAAGTAATGTCATATGATATGTGTCTTTCTTAGTATGATAATCTCTAGTTGTATGTATGTTGCTGCAAATGACATTATTTTGTTCTTTTTTATGGCTGAGTAGTATTTCATTGTATATCTGTACCATATCTTCTTTATCCATTCATCTGTCAATAGACATTTGGGTGGTTTTCATGTCTTGGCAAATGCAAATAGTGCTGCTATGAATATAGGGGTGCATGTATCTTTCTGAGTTACTACAGCTTTGTCTCAGTATATCCCTAGGAGTGGGACTGCTTTAGCCAAATCTTGTGAAGTAAATACTATTAGTATTTCCTCAGAAAGATTAAGTAACTTGTCAAAGATCACAAAGCTAGTATGTTAGAGAAAGCTAAAGAAGTCACAAGTAGTGTAGGTAGCACCATCTCCAATATCAGCCTTTAAACCCTAAAACCCCTAAAAACACTTTCAACCACCTAGGTCCTTTCCAAGGCAGGACTTCTATTTTTAATCCAAACAAATTTAATATTTACAAAACGCTAGACACTATGCTGAGTGACATTATTCTTCCTTTAATGCTCCCAGCAACCCCGAGGATAGGTACTTTTGTTAATCCCATTTTACAGATGAGGAAACTGACGCCTATAGAGTCAGTGATACACGCAAGGGAACATAGCCAGTAAGCAGCAAGGCCTGGCTGACTCATGACTCAGGAAGCCTCTCTCCCACCAGGATCTTGACCGTGGGGTTTCTAAACCAACTCTGATAAAGTAACCAGGCTCCAACTAGCACCAGAGCAGGTTCAGTCAGCAACCTGGGACCCAGCTTCACTATCAACATCGGGCAGAGGTACTCACCCAGTCGCACGTATTCAGGGAAGGGCTCCTTGAAACGCAGCTCGTAGGGCAGCACGGCGAGCCGCCTGCGCGTGGCCTTGTCCCGAATCTCGCTGATCACATTCCGGATGGTGTAGATGTTCTTCCCGATGTCCTGCGGGGAGACCAGCCCAGCTCACACCATCCCGCACCACGCAACGTGCTGCCGGATTTCCCAAACTCCGTCAGGGGCCACCAGCCCAGACCCCGCTCCTCTCCACAGAAGCACCCTGTACCTGCAGAGCCGCATCCAGCAGAAACGCCCCGGCATCCGCTACAACGTGCTCCACCGGCGCCATGTTGGCCCAACGAGGCCACACCGCGCATGCGCGCGGAACTTCCGCCCGTCGCTCGGTACCAATCCGGGCCTCTGGGAACCGAGAAAAGAAGCAGCAGCTAAGCGGCGACTCCTGGCGGGCGCGCCGGCATTTTCCGGCTCTGGGCCACCGGCGCGCATGCGCAGTACGCCCGCCCGATTGCCTGGGAGGTGTGGGCGCGGTCAAATCTTGGGAGGGATCTGGCGGGAGGTGGTCGCCTGAGAAAACGCTGTTTGGCATCAACTTTTGGCCCTCAGGGCTTCCCTGGTGGCTCAGACAGTAAAGCGTCTGCCCGCAATGCGGGAGACCCGGGTTCGATTCCTGGGTCAGGAAGATCCCATGGAGAAGGAAAGGGCAATCCACTCCAGCACTCTTGCCTGGAAAATCCCATGGATGGAGGAGCCTGATAGGCTACAGTCCATGGGGTCGCAAAGAGTCGGACCCGACTGAGCGACTTCACTTCACTTTCATAATTGGCCCTCAGGGGCTTCCCTTGTAGCCCACTCGTTAAAGAATCTGCCTGCAGTGCAGATGACCTGGGTTCGATCCCTGGGTTGGCAAGATCCCCTGGGGAAGGAAATGGCAACACATTCCAGTGTCCTTGTCTGGAAAATCTCACGGACAGAGGAGCCTGGTGGGCTGCAGCCCATGGGGTGCAAAGAGTCGGGCACGACTGAGTGACTAACACTATTGATCCTTCAGTTCAGTCGCTCAGTCGTGTCCGACTCTTTGCGACCCCATGAATGGCAGCACGCCAGGCCTCCCTGTCCATCACCAACTCCTGGAGCCTACTGAAACTCATGTCCATCACGTTGGTGATGCCATCCAACCATCTCATCTGTCGTCCCCTTCTCCTCCTGTCCCCAATCCCTCCCAGCATCAGAGTCTTTTCCAATGAGTCAACTCTTCGCATGAGGTGGCCAAAATACTGGAGTTTCAGCTTTAGCATTATTCCTTCCAAAGAAATCCCAGGGCTGATCTCCTTCAGAATAGCCTGGTTGGATCTCCTTGCAGTCCTTAGAGACTTTAATTGGCCCTTTGGGCGTCCCTGGTGGTTCAGCGTTAAAGTATCTACTTGTAATGCAGGAGACCCAAGTTCGGGTCCCTGAGTCTGGAAGATTCACTGTAGAAAGGCATAGCAACCCACTCCAGTGTTCTTGCCTGGAGACACCCCATGGAGTCATATTCTTGCCTGGAGGTGCCCCAGCTTCTGTACACTTGAATTCAAATATTCTGTATTTGGTTTTATTGTTGAGTCAGTCGGTTCAGATGACCTAAAGACTGGGCTTCCCTGGTGGCTCAGTACTAAAGAACACTACCTGCCAAGGTAGGAGACTCCAGTTGAACCCCTGGGTGGGGAAGAGCCCCTGGAGAAAGAAGTGGCAACCCTCTCCAATATTCTTGCCTGGGAAATTCCATGGACAGAAGGGGATTGGCAGGTTACAGTCCATGAGGTCGCAAACGGGTTGGACATGACTTCGTGACTAAACAACTCTATGAAATACTATTTTATAGGCAAGGGGTGGTTGCTCAAGAAAACGAGGCCAGGCTAACATTGACTAAATGGTGCATTAACACTGAAACAAACCAACTCAGAGCCACTTTCTTACCTTTATGCCAGGCCAACCCCTGCTTTCTTACCCCTACTTCATTTTGAGCAATTTGGGGCAGGGATCTCTATCTCTCAATTTTTTACCTTAATATTCTTGCTCCACTTACATAAAGCAGGGCTCATAATTCCTTGCTGAAATTCTGTAATTATGAAATCTGGTCTGTTAGAAATTCATGCTGGTGAACTTGACTGAATAATGTCTTTTCAGTCATCTATCTTCAGTGGTGTTGAGTTAATTCTAAACTGTCTTTCTAGTCTTCACTCCAGTTTTCACCCCTTGATTATAATTTAGCCCTTGTACCTCCAAAAAGTCATTCACACCTCTGGGGGGTCTTAACCACTGAACTACCAGGGAATTCCCTATCATCAATTTGTGTTGTTGTTCTTATTTCTGACATTCTCAGTTCCTCTGCAGAATTTTACATGGCTGACCATCTCCTCTTTCTGGACTGTCTCTCCTCTCTTCACTCTCATGATGCATCACTATGGTCCCCCTGCATCTCTGGTGATTTTTCAGCCTCCTTTAGTGCAT
The DNA here is from genome assembly GCF_000754665.1 of Bison bison bison. Lineage (NCBI taxonomy): Eukaryota > Metazoa > Chordata > Mammalia > Artiodactyla > Bovidae > Bison > Bison bison. Next base: position 5,199,597 of record NW_011494869.1, on the reverse strand, counting down.
TCTCTTCTGCCTTGCGCACAGGGCACCATCCACAGAACTGTCTTGGCCTCCATGTCTCTCTGTTTTCTCCTTCACCAGTACTATCTATCCTCAAAGCTGGTCATAATGATCACATTATATGAATACCTCTGGAATCTATAGGTCCAATCCTTGTTTATTCCATAACCTAGTCTTTTGGCCACATCCTTCTGAACATTTTTGGCATTATTACTCAGGAGGAGGGTTAAAACTAGGTAATTGTCTCTCCTGCCCCCACTTAAAATTTCTTCACTGGTTGAGTTTCTATTTTTACTAATGGCATCACCAAAAAAGGCATTCAAGGTAAGAATCTCTTCTGAGTCATCTTTATTTCAACCTGTACTCCTCTTGCTCAAGTTTATTGATGTCACTTCTGAAATGGTTTGAGGTACCTGGGTCCCTTCTCCATTCATTCCCATTAAGTTTTTATTTCATGCCTAGAAAATATAGTTCACTATAGTGAACTATAGTGAAAATATAGTTCACTAATATTCCTGTCTCTAATTTATTCCTTAATTGACTGCTCCTGCTGCCTGGAAAGGCAGGGATTATATAGAAACTAGACCCCACAATAAAAGAGGTTTATTGAAATCAGCAATAACTCTGTGGACACTATGGTGAAGGAGAATGACCTAGATCAATGTTCTCCAACTTGAGTGTAAATCAGAATCACCTGGAGAGATTGCAGAACTAGAAATAGCTGGGCTTCGTCCTCAGTTTCTGATTCAGTACGTCTGGGCAGAGATGGACAAGCTGCCTTTCTAGTAAGTTTCAGGTGACACTGATGCTGCTGACCTGGGGTCACACTTGAGAACCACTGATTTAGGAGAATGGTCAGGAAAAGAAAGATCAGGCTTTGAGCCATTCTTTTTCTAGTAAACATTAAAAATACTTGTCAATATAGGTTTCTTGACACTTTGTAGCTTTTGTCATTTTTTGGTAATACTTTAATCCCTTTTCTCTTTCCCTGTAATGTTAGTCTCCAAGTCCCCTGAAGCCTTGGGACTGTGGAAAAAAATACATACTGAGAGCTAATTTACACCACCACGATTTGGGTGATGTAATAGCTACGAACAAAGTGATATCTTGTGTAGTGTCGAGGGGCAAGTTTGAGTTTAGAGGCCTAAGCTTCGGAGCCACATCTTGAAGGATGATGAGGGCAAAGACTCATGAGGTCTGAAAATCCAAAGGGAGTGTTCAGGGAGTTGAGGGTAATGTCTTTGGTAGCTGAAGGTGTCTGGGGACAGGTTCTCTCAGAAGTGAAGGGAAGAAATTCCTTGGTGGCCTAGTGGTTAGGATTTGGAGCTTTCACTGGGAGACCCCAGTTCCATCCCTTGTTGAGAAACCATCCCACATGCTGCCAAAATACAAAAAAAAAAAAAAAAAACAGAAAACCTCAGAGGACCCAGAAGTGAAGTGAACCCTGAAACACGTTGTTTGAAGCTCCTTGTTTTTTTAAAAAACGAAGAAAGTGAAGAAATCTCAAACATTATTATGAAAATTGTCACTGGAAACAGTTTACCTTAATAAATGAACACTTTCAAACATATGTAGTGGAGAAGGCAATGGCAACCCACCCCAGTACTCTTGCCTGGAAAATCTCATGGACGGAGTCTGACAGGCTGCAGTCCATGGGGTTGCGAAGAGTCGGACACGACTGAGCGACTCCACTTTCACTTTTCACTTTCACGCACTGGAAAAGGAAATGGCCACCCACTCCAGTGATCTTGCCTGGAGAATCCCAGGGACGGGGGAGCCTGGTGGGCTGCCATCTATGGGGCTGCCCAGAGTCAGACAAGACTGAAGCGACTTAGCAGCAGCAGCAGCAGCAGACATATGTAGAAGGACTCCACGTATAACTCATTTGGAGATAATGACAACTTTAACATGTGAGACCCTTTATGAAAGAGAAAAGGTCTTGATTGTGTGCCAGTGAATATTTGACTTCACTTCTAGGAAAATTTACAGGCTATAAAACTTTATACTTAACAGTTGGGTAGGGGAGAGAAAAACTTGATGCAGAAGAAATACGACTTGAATTCAGTAAGTATATCTAGAATTCCTCTGGACTTTCCTGGGAGTGTCCCGGACTTTCTTGTCTCTTGCCTTTGACCTTGTTTTCTCTTCTGCCTGAAAATTGTTCTTGCCAACCCCCACTTACTTAGTCTCCAAGAAGCTACTGTGTTGTTCCCTCTGCAAACTGGTCCTGATTACCCAAATCAGAGTTTTCTCCAAGGACAGATTTGGACCTTTATTTCCCACCATACTTAAGACATTTCAAATCTAGCCCTCAGTGAGCAGTTATTACTTCTGCTTTGCATTGCAGTTACTTGGTTGTCTTCTTTAAGTAGGTTGAAAGTCAGGGACTGTTTTAGGGGACTTTTTCCTTAAATGAACATTTCAACTTCTTTTTAATTTTTTGGGGGTGCTTTCATGATGACATAGTTCACATTTTTTATGTGTCTTAAAATATCTCCTATATTGTAGGACCTATAGCAGCCAGTTCAGTGCTCAATAAAAGTTGATGTAGTCTATTCATTCAACGGATTATTTAAAGAGGCCTCCTATTGGCCAGGTACTGCTTTGGAAGCTGGGTTATGGCTCCTGTCGTCGTAATTTTTTTGTTGGGGGTAACAGATTATACATATACACATTCATGTGAAAGGCAGATAGTGCTAAGTTGAGGAAATAAGGAGAGAAAAAACAAATCAGGAAGGGACTGGGAGGAGGGGAAGGAAGAGATGAGTTGCAATTTTAAATAGTGTAACCAGGAAAGGCTTTACTGCAAGGGACAGTTAAGCAAACATACGAAAGAGATGAGGGGGTGAGCCAACTGACTACCCAGGAAAAGAGCTTTCCAGGAAGAGGGGAAAAGCAAGTCCACAGACCCTCAGGATAGAGTGGCTGAAGCAGGGCACTGAGTCAAACTGCAGTTGGAGATGAGATGAAAGAAACAAAGGGGAGGGGTGGAAGGGACCATGTACGGACTTTATGAAAGAAAAGTGAAGTCTTTCAGTCGTGTCCGACTCTTTGTGACCCCATGGACTGTAGCCTACCAGGCTCCTCCGTCCATGGGATTTTTCCAGGCAAAAGTTCCGGAGTGGGCTGCCATTATTCAGGATATATATTAAGCTTTTACTCCTTTAACCCACAGTGAGAGACTGCCTTGTCTAATCCCTTTTTTCCTTTGGGTGAACACCTACTCAAATGCCACCAAATCAAAGAGGCCTTCCTCTAGAATAGAATTAGTACAACTCCCATCTAGAGAACGTTACTAGACAGATTTTAGTAGTTTTATAGATGGGATTACTGTAAGAATTAAGGTGTTAAGAGAGGACTGTAGCTCCTTAAAAGGCCATCTCCTGGATGGATTTGGGATGGGAAAAGTAGAGACTAAATGCTCAACCAGTTTAATTTGTATGCATATCTGATCCCTCCAACTGGAAGACCTAAGAATAACAGACTAATTAGTGCACAGTGCTTAAGGCTAATTAGGTGATTAATACTCATTTTAGTTAATGGTGATTGAAAGTGAAAAATTGAGCCTTCATTCAACTTGTCAAAGCTGAAGTTCTTGACCATTGGTAAAGAATATGGACTTAAAATGTTTTATTTTCCAATTCATAAAGTTCTATCTAATCCATATATTATCGAAATGGGGTTAGTTTGGTGTGCTGGGGCATCTTATGGACAACAGCAAAGGTTTCGGAGCTTTTCTAACCTTTGTTTTATGTCACAAGAACAGATGCTCCACAAGCTACTTTTGAGTTTCTACAGTCTAGAAACGTGCCTGGCACATAGTAGGCTTAGGGTTGTCAGGTATAGCAAATTAAAACATAGGATGCCCATTACATATGAGTTTTTTTTTTTTAACTATAAATATGTACTGTACCAGACAATATTTTGGGGCACACCTCCGTATTAATGGCTGTTTAAAATTACAATTTAACTCGGTGTTCTGTATTTTATCTTGTCTGTTAACCCTAAGGAGTTCAATAAATATCTGTTGACTTAATAGATTGAACGCCTCCTCTCACCTGTAAAATGGAGCTAAGATAGACCCGCCCTCAGCGTTGATGGGAGGAGTAAACGAAGCGCCTGGCACTCTGCGAGACTTCAATTTGTTTGCTGGGAGACCATCTAGCAAGTGGAAAATCCTCCCACTTTTTAAACATACAAAGGACAAGAAAGCCTTCTGGCCAGAGGTTCTCAGGCCCGGCCTAGGTTGCCCACACCTGAGGCCCGGCCAGCCTCTTCCGGGTCAGCTGACCGCGCGTGGTCACGTGACCTGGCCCGAGTGAGGGCTGTGGAAAGCGGAAGTGGGAGAGGAGTTGGGCGCCGCTTCTGTGGCCGCTGCAGGTAGCCAGCGCGGGCACTGGGGACGCAGCTGGCGGGTGGGGGCGCAG
>NW_011494869.1:5191345-5195032 GCF_000754665.1 Bison bison bison | reverse complement strand
GAAGGCCGTCCTGGGTGCGGCGGCCAGCAAGTCGTCCCGGAAAGGGAAAGCATCATAGGTGCCAGGAATGAAGAGGAGTGACCTTTGTTGAGGAAGCGGAGCAGGGGGAAGGGGCGACTTGGGGGATTGAGTTGCAATGGGTCGCCTGAGAATGGGCGAGTGACGTGGTGGGGAAAAAAGGAGAAATTAGCAAGAAGATGCAGCGTGAGCCTCACCTGAGAGTCTTTTCCTTTCTTCCTCTTTGGAAATGATTGGTGCTCCAGACTTTGATTTTGTTCCCATTCAGTGTTTTAAACTTTAGGAGGGATCATAGAATCTTGACCGTCTTGCTTTCGTCACACTCACTTAGTCTTGCTTGGGTAGGGTTTCCACTTCTTGGGAACCTGGTCCTTCAGATCATCTTTCTTAGCGGTTTGCTCAGATCAGATCAACTTCTAGACTTAAAAACAGAGTGTGGGCACGTTGCTATGGCCTTAAAGTGGCTTTTAACCTCCAGTGTTGAGCAAGACCTAGTCCCAGCATTACCTCACCAATATAGATATGCTGTAACCTTGGACAGTGTCTACCTACACTACTTTATGACTTTTCCTCTTTCTTCAGTTTAAATTATTCAGTTTGCTTTACCTTGTGACTGCTTATCTCCACGGGCTGTAACTAGGTAGCAAGACTGAACTGTGACCTGGATCATGATTTTGAAATTAAACACCTCTGCTAAAGCTGTTCGTCCTCCTTTTCTTCGTGTTTACTAACATTTGCAAAAGTGGAATGAATTTCACAGATGTGGTGTTATTGGAGTGAATGTGTAAACTGGGCATTAACAGGAGTCAGAGTCGTTTTGGATTACAAGTAGGAAAAAAAAATACTTTTCTAATGAATAACGAGTTCAAGTTTTTGGAGTACTTGACAAACATTTAAAAATTGATTTTTGTGGCAGCCCTGTGAGTTAGGTTGGGAAGGTGTTATTTCCATCTCAGAATGAACAAACAGACCTGAGAGAGATGACTTGATTTTTTTTTTTTTTTTGACAATTTTTTGCTTTTTCTTATCTACTCATCTCTTTCTCCCTGCTAGACTGCAAATTCCTCAGGGGTAGAGTCCATATCTTATTTGACTTATTTAACTACTAATCTAGTTCCTGGCACGTTGTAGGCACTTGGTAAGTGTTTGGTAAATAAATGAGTTCCTGAAGGTCACAGACCTGTAAGTGGAGGACAAGATTTGAACCTGAGTCCTTGGTCTTCTCTTGTCAGATGTGCTTGCCATGTTCTGTTATTGCTACATGTGAAAATGATGGGCATGACATAAGGCTTGAGTTGGCTTCTCAGTCTCCTTCATTTAATGACTACTTTTCCAGTTGCAAAGAGTTTATGACAGCATCTCATTTAATCTTTACCGTGATCCTGTGAAGGTTGGAATTGTCCGTATTCTGCAGAAGAAGAAACTGAGGCTTAGGGAAGTCCTTGGTTTAGAATCTGGAGTGAGTGACTGAGTAGGGACTCAGGCCCAGGCATTTTATCCTTCAGCGCATTCTTTTCCATTTATAGAAGCAACATAAAGTTTTATTTTAAAATATTTTTTCAAGTTTATAAAGGATGACATTTTAAGGGAAAGCTAGTACAGGTTATAGCGAAAATTGTGAACATGGAGTATAACTGAAGTTTAGAAAATCCTGTGCTATACTGTAGCTGCCTCTTCCTGGGAAAACACTTTTTCATTCAGTGAACATTTATAAGTGCCCACTCTGTGCCAGGCATTGTTTTAGAGTCACATTGTCCAGTGTGGTGGTCACTCTGCAGTGTTGAGCCCTGGAGTTAGGCTATGAATATAAAACACACACTATATTTTTGAAGTCTTAGTATGAAGAAAAAAGGCAAAATATTTAACTGACTTTTAAAAATATTATAATACATGGTAATGTAAATATAATATGAATATGTGCTACAAATGATAGTATTTAAAGTTTATTGGGTTAAAACAATAGGATTGAAATTTCCTTTGCTTTTATTTTATAAAATGCTTCCTGAAAAATTAAAAATTATAGTGCACAGTGCTATTCTGAGCACCAGGACTGTGTTACACAATGAAGGCAAAAACCCCTGTCCTTGTGGACCTTTAATTTTAGTGGTGAAAGGCACATGAACAAAATAACCAAGTAAATGCACATTATGTTGTAATAAAGGAGGGAGGCAGAATGTGGAGTGTTGCTTGGCATTAAAATTTTATTTATTAATAAAGTAATAAATATTAGCTGTACCAGGTCTTAGTTGTGGCACTCAGATCCTTAGTTGCAGCCCATGGGAACTTTAGTTGTGGTATTTGAACTCTCAGTTGGGGCATGTGGGATCTAGTTCCCTGGCCAGGGATTGAACCTGGGCCTGCTGCATTGGGAGCTCAGAGGCTTAGCCATTGGACAACCCGGGAAGTCTTGGCATTGCAATTTTGAAGAGAGTGCTTAGGAAGTCTTCCTGAGAAGGTAACAGTTGAGTGAATATCTGAAGGAGGTGAGAGGAGCCAAGTGGCTAAATGGGGACATAGTGGTCCAGACAGAGGGAAGAGCAAGCTCGAAAGCCCAAAGGATGGACCACCCTTGGCAGGTTGGTGGACTTGCCAGGAGACCAGTGTGATTGGAGTGCGTGGGTAAAGGGGAGGAATGAAGAGGATGAGGTCAGAGAGGCGCTGGGGGTAAAGGGAGAGATGGGCAGGTTGTGGGAACCTTGCAGACCACTGTGAGGATGTTTGTTTTCACTCAGAGTGAGTTGGGGCCATTGGAGGATTTTGTGCAGTGGATTGGACACATTTCATCCTGTCTTTTAACAGACTCACTCTGGGTGCCTTGTGGAGAAAGCAAAGAGGAGTGAGGTAGAAGCAGGGAGACAAGTTTAGAGGCTCCTACCGTGGTCCAGGTGAAGGATGGGTGGGTGGCAGTGATGGAGGTGGTCAGCAGCAGTTCGGCCTGGGTTTATTTTGAAGTACGCCTACAGCGGGGGTGGAGGCGATGTGAAAGGGAGAAAGGAGTCAAGGCAACGCAATCTTACACCTGGAAGAATGGAATTGCTACTAACTGAAACAAGAGGTTTCAGACCACCTGACCTGCCTCTTGAGAAACCTATATGCAGATCAGGAAGCAACAGTTAGAACTGGACGTGGAACAACAGACTGGTTCCAAATAGGAAAAGGAGTCCATCAAGGCTGTATATTGTCACCCTGCTTATTTAACTTCTATGCAGAGTACATCATGAGAAATGCTGGGCTGGAAGAAGCACAAGCTGGAATCAAGATTGCCGGGAGAAATATCAATAACCTCAGATATGCAGATGACACCACCCTTATGGCAGAAAGTAAAGAGGAACTCAAAAGCCTCTTGATGAAAGTGAAAGAGGAGAGTGAAAAAGTTGGCTTAAAGCTCAACATTCAGAAAACGAAGGTCATGGCATCTGGTCCCATCACTTCATGGGAAATAGATGGGGAAACAGTGGAAACAGTGTCAGACTTTATTTTTTTGGGCTCCAAAATCACTGCAGATGGTGATTGCAGCCATGAAATTAAAAGATGTTTACTCCTTGGAAGGAAAGTTATGACCAACCTACACAGCATATTCAAAAGCAGAGACATTGCCAACAAAGGTTCATCTAGTCAAGGCTACGGTTTTTCCAGTAGTCATGTATGGATGTGAAAGTTGGACTGTGA
>NW_011494869.1:5152464-5191243 GCF_000754665.1 Bison bison bison | reverse complement strand
ACTGCAAGGAGATCAGCCCTGGGATTTCTTTGGAAGGAATGATGCTAAAGCTGAAACTCCAGTACTTTCGCCACCTCATGCGAAGAGTTGACTCACTGGAAAAGACCCGGATACTGGGAGGGATTGGGGGCAGGAGGAGAAGGGGACGACAGAGGATGAGATGGCTGGATGGCATCAACGACTCGAAGGACATGAGTTTGGGTGAACTCCGGGAGTTGGTGATGGACAGGGAGGCCTGGCGTGCTGCGATTCATGGGGTCGCAAAGAGTCGGACACAACTGAGCAACTGAACTGAACTGACTGAAACAGGAAGACTGTAGGAGAAACAAGGCTGGGGCTCAATTTCATTGACTCTGATTGTAGAATGCCCAGTGATGGTGTCATGGGCAGTTCAGTAGGGAAGTCCAGAGTCAGGCTGGGCTGGGGATGTGCCTGTGGAAGTGGTTAGCAAGAGGAGGTGAGGAGACTGGGCAAGGTCACTTATGGCGTAATGTGGATACATAGCCAAGAGGAGTGCTAGAATTTAAATTTTGAAACAAAAATCTTGGTTTATACTAGCAGGTATTTTAAGCATTGCAGTGTGTTTTGGGGAGCTTGGTTTTCTCTCCTTTTCACTTTTCATCTAAAGACCCTTTTGAATAACCACAAACTAATGGGTTTCTTTTCTTTCTAAGGAGGTGACTCTTCCAAGCACGTGTCTCTGTAGTGCCGCTGAAAATCTATTTGAGTTCCACTTTTTGGAATTAGTTGGGCTTTCTGGGTTGGCAACCAATTTAGAGACCTCCAGGAAGGATGGGAAAGAGACAGACAGCCCGCAAGGACGGGTAATGACTTTTTACTGTTGGAAATGTGGGTTCTACCTAAGAGGTATTGAATGCATGTTGTTGCCAGGCATCCTGCTGTTTTATAGATTTAAAACAAACAGAATCTCTCTGTGGTGAAGTGATCCATGCATGAGGTGGTGTAACTTAAGACGTGGATGGGCTGGCGTTTGGTCTTCTGAACCCAGGTCTGATGCTTCTGTCAGCAGGACCTGTGGTAGTGGATGCGTGAACGTCAGCTTCCACTGGAATCAGGTCAGTGAACTGCTTTTGAATGACTTTGGTCGCTTCAGACAGTTTTAGACTCTTGAATTTCTGAGAGGTAGGGACAAAAGGGAAAATCTTGTTTCTCTTAAAAAGAACCATCTGAATCTTTTTGAGAAGGTTGCAGTCCCCTGCTCCTGCTTCTCCCCCAGCAGCTTGAAAAGCATTCAGTGCTTCCAGTCCCCACGTTAATCACTCCTTCCAGGAAAATGCCAGCTATCAAGACTTGGCAGCCCTGACCTAGGGCAGGTCCTCTTTCTGTGTCACCCATGCCTTTTGCTTCCTGTTTTGTCCTTGGAACTGCTTTCCAGTCTCCTCTCTTGTTTTATTTTGGCCAGCTGTGCAGCTTGCAATTCCCCAGCCAGGGTTTGAACCTGGGTCACAACAGTGAACACCCAGAATCCTAACCACTAGGCCACCAGGGAACATCCCTGTCTCTTTTATTACTAACTTACAGTCCCACTGTGCTTCCAGTGCTATGACCTCCCCTGTCCCTCCCTCTCTTTTTATGTGCTTGGTCTTTGTACGGATGGCCTTCGGCCAAGTTCAGTTCCATTTGATTGCTTTTCAAGATGGGTCTTTGGAGGATGGAAGGGAACTCAGTGGTGGACAGAGGAAAGAGGCCAAGAAAGAAGCATTGGTGTTGGAAAAGCATGAGACGGTGGGGGAAAGAGGAATCTTCTGAACAGACCTGTCTCATCCACTTCTTTCAAGAAGTGGATACAGAATGGATCTGTGCTTATGAATAAGAAGCTCTGCCTATTTCTACCTGTTGTTTTAAAAAAAATTTGTTTATTTATTTCGTGCTGTGCTGGGTCTTCAGTGCTGCACGGGCTTTTCCCTAGTTGCGGTGAGTGGGGGATACTCTCTCGTTGGGGCGAGCATGGACTTCTTACTGTGGTGCCTTCTCTTGTTGTGGGGCATGCACTTGAGTGTGTAGCTTCAATAGCTTCAGCTTTCAGGCTCTGGAGCACAGACTCTAATTACTTTGGCACAAGGGCTTAGATGCTCTGTGGCATGTGGCATCTTCCTGGACGAGGGATCAAACCTGTGTTTCCAGTACTGGCAGGTGGATTCTTTACCACTGAGGCACCAGGGAAGCCCTTCTACCTATTTTTTAATTAAAAATAAAATCTTAGTGCTGGTGAGTTGTCTTTGCTCTTCCCTACCTCATCTGCTGTGCAAGTTCTTCTGTCTCAAGATCAGTGTTCAGTGGTTCCTTGAGTCAAACCTGGGTCAAGAATTTCAGGAATCTCAGAGCTGGAATTTCAACATCAAGAATATGTTTAGCTTGTAGTAATCCTTAAAGAGCACTTAGTAGTTATTTGCTGGCTGCTTTACCTGAACTCGTTTATTCCCTATGATCATCTTACAAGGTAAGCATTAAATGCTATCATTAGGTTCATGTCACAGACTAGGAAACTGAAATTTAGAGAGGATGAGAAGTAACTTGTCCAGTGCCACGTGATGGCTAGTGACTGATGAAGTAGTCTGTTTCCAAAAGATTTACTTACTGGTCTAAAATGTTCTTGCTGAAGTTGGGTGATAAGAATAATCAAGTACTTCAGACACTGTCACTTGCTAAATCTGATGTGTGGTTGCTTTCTCCTGCCAAGAGCTCTCTGAGGATTTATTTAATGGGGGTCTCTTAGATCAAGATATCTGAGTCCCAAAGGGCAGGAGCCTCATGGCATTCTGCATTTCCAGGGCCTGGCATAGACCCGGGGCTCACCAGGGGTCTGTGAACATGTGTTGAAAGACTGACCCTGGCTCAGGACTGGTTGGGTTGAATCAAAGGGGTTTGGAAGAGGTGTGGTCAGAAGGCCAGATGCCCTCTTGCTGGAGGTGCCCTTGACAGTTATAGTCCCCTGCCGTGACCCCTGCAGATACCAAATCTGCCATTGCTAAGTGAGAAGTGTCAGTCACTCAGTTGTATCTGACTCTTTATGAACCCATGCTTAAAGAATCAACCTATCCTGGGAATTCTAGTGGCTGGGACTGGCACTTTCACTGTGGTGGTCCACGTTCAATCCCTGGTCAGGGAAGTGAGATCCTGCAAGTCGTGCAGACCAGCCAACTGCAGCAACGTAAGAATCAACCCGTCCTAATAACACAAACATTGAGTTGTCCATTGGCTGATGAATGGGTAAACAAAATGCGGTCTGTTCTTACAAATGGAATGTTACTCAGCTAGAAAAAGAAATGAAATACTGATACCTGCTACAGTGTGGGGAACCTTGAAAACATTATGCTAATGAAAGAAACCAGATGTAAAAGACTACATATTGTTTGATTTCATTTATTTGAAATATCCAGGATAGGCAGATCCAGAGAGACAGAAGAGGTTAGTGGTTAGGGACAGGGGAGCACAGATGAGTGAGAAGTGACTATTGGTTTCTTTTGGGGTGATGGAAATGTTCCAGAATTCAATAGTGGTGATGGTTGTACAACTCTCTGAATATACCAAAGCTCACCAAATTGTATGCTTTAAAAGGGTGAACTTACGGTGCCTGAACTATATTTCAACAAAAACAAAGAGTCAGCCATGTATTTTCACCTCTATTCTGTCCAGGTCAAGTCAAGAATTGTTTTTCTATTTTAATTGCACTGGGTCTTCGGTGTGGCACTTGGTCTTCTGTTGCTCTGGAGCATGAGCTCAGTAGTTGCCCTGAGGCCTGTGAGATCTTAGTCCCCCCACCAGGAATTGAATCCGTGCCCCCAGCAGTGAAAGTGCAGAGTCCTACCTCTGGATTGCCAGGGGATTCTGCAGTCACATCTCTTACCACTATTATCCTCCTCTTTCTCTGCCCTCCAGCAGCACTGGCCCCCTTTTGTTCCTTACACTCTAAAGAATCTTGGTACAGTTTGGTACAATCTCAAGAGCTTTTGTTCTTGCCCTTTTATCTGCCTGGAATGTTCTTTATTTGGTTGCTTTGGGTCTTAGTTGCATCATGCAGGATCTTTTGTTGCTGTGCACAGACTCTCTAGTTGTGGTGTTTGGGCTCAGTAGTTGCGAAGCTCTGGCTTAGTTGCTCCATGCCATGGGAGATCCCTGCATAACAAGGCGGTTTCTTAACCACTGGACCACTCGGGAAGCCCCTGTCTGCTTGGCATGTTCTAAGGCAGATACCCTCAGTTTCCTTCTTCAGACCTTTGCTCGGAAGGGAAAATCCCCTTCTAAATGAGACTTGGCTTGTCTGCAACCTTTAAAATCTTACTTCCAGCTCCTACCACCAAATCCCTGTGTTCCTTCACTGCTTTGTTTTCCCCTTCTCTAGTTCTCTTGTTTGTTTCCTATTTGACGTCGCCTCCCCACACACGCCATTTCCCTCAGTACCCATCTTTTACTGTATAAAGAAGCCAGTGGGTGGAGCTTCATTTATTCCTTCTCTCATGCTCTTTCCTGGTAGCTTAGTGGTAAAGACTCTCTCTGCAGTGCAGATGACACAGGAGACTTGGTTTGATCCTTGGGTCAGGAAGATCCCCTGGAGGAGGAAATGGCAACTCACTCCAGTATTCTTGCCAGGAAAATTCCACGGACAGAGGAGCCTGGCTGGCTACAGTCCATGGGGTTGCAAAGAGTCGGACATGACTGGGCATTCACGCGTGCGCACGTGTACACGCAGACGCACGCACGCACGCACGCTCTTTCCTATGTGTAGATATGAGTCTCTGACCTATATAATTTTCCTTCTTTCTAAGGAACTTCTTTTCAACAGTTTTTGCATAGCAGGTTTTTGTTTGAGAATATCATTTTTTCTCCTTTGAATGGTAACTTCATTGGATGGAAAATTCTAGGTTGGTGGGTTTTTCCTTTTAACACTGTAAATATCCCATTGCATTCTTTTCTTTCTTGTTTTTTAAGTTTCTTTTTTGATTTTTGTATTTTTAGTCAAATTGACTTTGGTATTTTTGATTCTTATGAGCTTCCTGGATCTGTGGTTTGGTGTATATCGTTACTTTTAGGAAATTATTGGCCATGTTACTTCAGATATTTCTTTTGCTCCATTCTCTCTTCTTCTGGTATTTTAGTTATGTGTATTTTATACCCTTTAAAATTGTCCCACAGTTCTTGGCAGTTTCTGTTTTTTCTTTTTTCATTAATTCTGTTTTTTCTTTTTGCATTTTAGTTTGGAATGTTTCTGTTAATTTATTTCCAAGCTTACTGATTCTTTCCTCAGCAACGTCCAGGCCTTCTTCATTTCTGTTACTGTGTTCTGCATTTTATTTGTATTCTTTCTTAGAGCTTCCATGTCTCTGCTTACTATTACCTACCCCTCTGTTTTTAATGTTGTCAGCTTTTTCCATTAGAGCTCTTAAGATATTAATAATAGTTATTCTAAATTCCCTGTCTGATCATTTGAAAATGTATGTCATATCTGAGTCTAATTCTGATGCTTGCTTTGTCTCTTCACACTATTTTTTCTTGCCTTTTAGTATAGCTTATAGTTTCTAGTTGAAAGCCAGGCATGATGTATTAGATAATAAGACCTGGGGTGAGTGAACAGGCTTTTATCTAGTTGGGCGTTTTGTGTAATCTGGCTTGGAGTTGGCTTGTATTTAATGATTAAAGTAATTGAAGGTACCTGAAGCTCATATTCAGAGAAGGCAATGGCACCCCACTCCAGTACTCTTGCCTGGAAAATCTCATGGACGGAGGAGCCTGGTAGGCTGCAGTCCATGGGGTCGCTAAGAGTTGGACACAACTGAGCGACTTCACTTTCACTTTTCACTTACATGCACTGGAGAAGGAAATGGCAACCCACTCCAGTGTTTTTGCCTGGAGAATCCCAGGGACAGGGGAGCCTGGTGGGCTGCCGTCTGTGGGGTCGCACAGAGTAGGACACGACTGAAGATACTTAGCAGCAGCAGCAGCAGTTCATATTATGCTAGTATCCTTGTTTTTGCTTCCCTTGTGTCTCTGGTCCTCCTAAGAACTTTTTCTTAAGTAGAGTGTATACCTTTTAGCTCTAATATTTTGGACCCTTGATACAGTGGCAGAATGTGGGGGAGGGAAAGCATTTTATAATTTTAGGGTTGAATCTCGTTTTTTTGTTGGTGCTGGGCTGCGTGACTTGTGGGATTTTACTTCCCTGACCTGGGCCCTTGGCAGTGAGAGCGCAGAGTCCTAACCACTGGACTACCAGGGAATTCCTTAAATCTGAGTCTCTTAATGGGTCTCTGTCCCTGGGCTGTGACCTTTACAAGTGTTTAATTAATTAGTTAATTATTCATTCATTTGGCTATGTCTGCTCTTAGTTGCAGCACTCAGGATCTTTAGTTGCAGCGTGTGGTTCTAGTTCCCTGACCAGGCTTTGGACGCAGGCCTACCTACCTGCATTGGGAATGTGGAGTCCAAGCGATTGGACTCCCAGGGGAGTCCCTAAATACAGTTTTTATGAAATAACACTTTCCTTTATGTATGATATACTTTTATATTTTCTACTGTTATTTTATATTTTATTTTAAAAAGTGCCTGTTGAGGTTTATGTAGAGGTGAAGTTCAGAAGACAATGTTTTTTATTTTTTAAGAAAATGTGGGTAGATCTACCACACTTAGTTCCAGCTCCCTTGTTTGTCTCCCAATAAATCCATCACTCCCTTGAATAATGAAATTCTTTGTGCATCTATAACCTTTGGTGATATTTTAGCATGTTCTCCCTCCTCCCTCTGCCTGTCCCACATTTATGCTAACTCAGTTTTCTTGGGAATGACTTGAATACAAATACTTTCATCACTATTAGCAGGGGAAAAATTTATTTGAGCATGTAAAGAGTCATTTAGTTGTGTTGCTTAGACAGGCGAAGTGTAAAATCTGGATCTCAGGTTTCATAAACTTCCTAAAGTGGGTGTTAGGAGTTTGGACCTCATGCCCATTGGAACCATGTCCAACATGGGGCTCTGAGACAGAAATCATAGGTACTTTGGGGTAGGATCTGACTTCTTTCAATAGTGATGGTTATTTGTATTTATACATGGATTGGAAAGGTTCAATTCAAGACCTACCTTGTAGTGTCAGGGTGATATCTTGCTAATGGATTTGGAGAGACAGACAAAGCCCTGCATGAATAACATGAGTTATTGTGAGTAAACAGTGACTGTAATTATGAAAGATGTTAGAGAAAGAAAACATGGTAGTTTTATCTATTTCTACTGCTTTTCCTGTTGGTTTTGTTCTGAGCTACCTTTGGAATTTATCTGATTGATTTTGTTTTCAGGCCATGAAGTATAGATCAAGAGATTTGGTCTTCCTCGCATTTAACAGAACATGTGAGGGCTTTGAGTTTCATCCTCCAGAATTCTCTCGAGTTCCGTCCAAAGGCTAAAAACAGCTAAAGCTCAGGGAGAACAAGCTAGTTTAAAAATTATACTCAGTCGAGTTGCTTTAGGAGAAAACAAGTCCCAGTAGATGTAAAGATTTTTAAATTATTCTTTTTTTTTTTTTAAGTCTACAAATAATGGATTTCCAACTTTTAGTGCTTGCACCTCTGTTACTGAAAGCCCTGAGGCTTAATTTACAATCATTAATCTTTCCTTCATTACTCAAGATATCATCTTTTTTTTTCTCTCTCTTTTAAACTTACTGTTAAATTATGAAAAAAGAACAAACATATGAAGTGGTTCAGAGAAAAAGATAACAGTCATAAAAGCCACCATCTGGATTGAATGAATATTAACATTTTGCCATATTTGCTTCAGTATTTTTTCCTTTAAAGAATGAAATGTGGCAGATACAGTTGAAGCTCCCTTGGTCTCTCTCTGTTCGCGCCAGTTGCCTTGCTCCCTCCTCTGCTCCCCAGAGGTAACTGCTGTCCTCAGCTTGGTGTGGCCCCTTCGAGTCCATGCTTCTGTACTTTTATTCCCTTATGTGTGTCCACAACAGTCAACGCACTTGTTTTGTGTAGGTTCAAATGCATACCA
Organism: Bison bison bison; assembly: GCF_000754665.1. Taxonomy (NCBI): domain Eukaryota; kingdom Metazoa; phylum Chordata; class Mammalia; order Artiodactyla; family Bovidae; genus Bison; species Bison bison. The sequence continues at coordinate 5,183,237 of NW_011494869.1, read as the reverse complement.
ATGGCATTGTCCTATTGGTATGCTGATACTTTTTTTTTTCTTTTTAGTTCTAGTATTATAGTTTGGTGTTTGTGTGTGTAGGCTGAAATCCTACAGTTCAAGAAATCTATAGCATCGCATTTTATAACTATTTCACAATGTATTCATTCTTCTCACTGTTGGGCATTTGGGTTATTTACAAATGTTTGCTGTTATGAATATTACCATGTTGAACATTTTAAACATGGTTTCTTCTGCATTGGTTGGGGGATTTTCCCCCAGCAAATACCTACGGGTGGAATCCTGGGAGGTACAGTTATTGTTGTTGTTGTTCAGTCTCACAGTCGGGTCCGACTCTCTGCGACCCCATGGACTGCCGCACTCCTGGCTTCCCTGTCCTTTACCATCTCCCAGAGCTTGCTCAGACTCATGTCCATCGAGTCGGTGACACCATCCAACCATCTCATGCTCTGTCATCCCCTTCTCCTCCTGCCTTCAATCTTTCCCAGCATCAGGGTCTTTTCTAATAAACTGACTCTTTACATCAGGGGGCCAAAGTATTGGAGCTTCCACCTTCAGCATCAGTCCTTCCAGTGAATATTCAGGGGGCATCTTTAACTCAGTCAGAGGTTGCCAGATACCACCTAATTTTCATTGCTTCCAGAAGTATGGATGGAAGGAGTTGTCATTAACTGAGACACAGAACAGGATTGAGGGCAAATGTCAGAAGCTCAGTTTTGTCAATGGACAAGAGAACCTGAGGTTCAAGGGTGAGGTTCATACTGGACACACCCATTGGGGGTTGTCCACAAAGAGATGGTAGCTGAAACCATGAGATGTGCTGAGATAACCAAGGGGAGATGTGTAAGGGCTAAGCTATTGGACACACAGGTGGTTGAAGGTTCAGGAGTGGAGAAGAAGCCAATGAAGGAGGCTGAGAAAAAGCAGCCTGAAAGGCAGGAAGAGAATCAAGCAGTGGTGTCCTGGAAGAGACCAGAGGAGAAAGCATTTCAAGGAAGAAAGAGTCAACCGTCCATTGTGTCTGAAGCTGCCAATAGGTCATCTAAGACAAGGATCGAGAATTCACTATTGGATTTAGTACCATGGATGTCTGGTTTCCAGAAGTCTTGATAAGAATAGTTGCAGTATTATATTCCTGTATGTTACCCATAACGTTCCAGAAGTTTCCACTGCTGCTTTACATTTAAGATCGAAGTAAACATGCCTGTTACAGACTAGTCTAGAAGAACAACTGGCCCCTTAAAATTTTTTTTGGACTGGGTATATCTCATAAAGAAGGCAAATGGTTTTGTTTTGTTTTTGCTAAAATCTTGAAGCATAGAATTCATCTGTGGAAAATGTCAAAGTCAATGTGACTTAGCTGTAGCTACATTTAATTCTCATACAAAGGACTTCCATTCTTAGAATAATATGGTGCATTCATAACCACATTTTACGGTTAAATAGCTCTTCAGAAGAGGGAGTTAAGAGGAGAGATCAGATACAAATAGAATGAAAGAAGGTACAAATGATGTTGAATGGAATAGGAATTTCATAGTGTTCTTTTTTTAAATTGGGGTATAATTGCTTTACAGTGTTATATTAGTTTCTGCTGTACAACGAAGTGAACCAGCTTTATGTATACATGTATCCTCTCCCTCTTAGACCCCCTCCATCCCAATACTTTGGCCATCTGATGCAAAGAACTGACTCATTAGAAAAGACCTTGACGCTGGGAAAGATTGAGGGCAGAAGGAGAAGGGGACGACAGAGGGTGAGATGGTTGGGTGACACCACCAACTCAATAGACATGAGTTTGAGCAAGCTCCGGGAGTTGGTGATGGACAGGGAAGCCTGGTGTGGTGCAGTACATTGGGTTGCAGAGTCAGACACGACTGAGCGACTGGACTGAACTGACTGATCTCAGCCATGTAGGTCGGCACAAAGCACTGAGCTGAACTCCCTGTACTGTATAGGAGGTTCCCACTAGCTATCTATTTTACACATAGTAGTGTATCAATTCCAGTCTCCCAGCTCATCCCTCCCCCACCCCGTGTCCGCACATCTGTTCTGTATGTCCCGTCTCTGTTCCTGCCTTACAAATAGGTTCATCTGTACCATTTTTCTAGATTCCATATATATGCATTAATATACAATATTTGTTTTTCTCTTTCAGCCCTACTTCACTCTGTATGACAGCCTCTAGGTCCATCCATGTCTCTACAAATAGAATATTACTCAGCCAGAAAAAGGAATGAAATTGGGTCATAGTGGGTGTTTTTTGTTTTTTAAATAAGATTTATTTGTTTGTTTTTGGCTGTCCTCGGTCTTCCTTGCTGCACATGGGCTGCACAGGAGTGAGCAGGGGCTGTTCTTCATTGTGGACCACCAGGGAAGCCCTGGTCATAGTGTTTTTACAGTAGCTGTTCTTGGGTGTGATCCTCAGGGCCCTGGTGGCCCCTCACAACTTTTAGGGTTTTGCAGGGTCAAAACTGTTCTCATGATAACTTTGCCTTCTTTCACTGTGACACATCTGCACTCATGGTGCGAAAGCAAAGGTCAGTGAACATGTTGGTGCCCCAGTGTAAATCAGGGCAGTGTGCCCAGCCCGGGCCACTGTCACTGTGTTCCTCACCACGGCCCACTCAGTAAAGAGGAAAGAAAAAGCCAGTTTCACTTGAAAATGTGCTTGATGAAGCAGTAAAATGACTAATATTCTGTGTGATGAAAATGGAAAATATGCCTAAAACACCTTTTCCTGTGTACTGCAGTATAATGGCTGTGTTGAGAAAAAGCACTTGTGTGACTGCTTGAATAGAGAGCTGAATTATATAGTTGCTTTTCTCATGAAATAACATTTTTGCTTTATAAAAAAATCAACAGAAACTAATGTTAATAGATTTCAGTGTTTGGCAGACATTTTCCTGAAGATGAATGAAGTGAGCCTGTCACTTCAAAGAAAACAACTGACAGTACTTTTTGCCAACGATAAAATATGAGTTTTAAGTGAAAATTAGAAATTTTGGAACCCTTACATCTACCACAAAGAGCTTGAAAGCTTCCCAATACTCAAAACCTTGTCTGATGAGATCAGTGGTGACATTCACAAATGGAACTTTTTTGGATAGAGATTGATGAAACATGTCAACATTTGGACTATCTATAGACCTCAGTGAACCAATATTTTCCAAATGATGATGTTTATGCAATTATATATGAGTAGAAAGATCCATTCAGAAGGCAAGATAGACTTCTGCTTCTAGCCAAGATGAAGCGACGGGTATGCCTTATGGCTGATGTTGTCAATTAAGAATTATTTCCTACCAGGGTCCAGCCCCGGGTCCAGGGATTCCCTCAGGATGACAGCGTTGGCAATTTAGAATAGATTAATTAGAGATATAAAGAGTGGTTAAATAGGGATAGCTCAGTGAGAAAATTCAGTGGAGAAAAGAGGCTGAATAACTTGGTTTATGTGGAAAACCAATAAAACTCCAAGACAAGGAGTTTGCGTCACCTACGTAGGCCGCAGGCGTCCTCCCGTTCTCCCGAAGGAGAGGAAACACTAAGGCCTCCCCGGTCAGATCTTAGAAGCCCAGGCAAAATTAGTAGGCTTGACGAGCTTCCACGCTCCAGATGGGAATTCAGCCAGAAGGTGAGAGAAAGAATGACATGGGGAGACCAAGCTTTGGTGAGCAAGGCCCGTAGCTTTATTTTCCACAGGGGCTTTTATACCCTAAGTTGCACATAGAGGATAATAGGGGATGTGAAATCATGCAAAGTCAGCAGTCTTTGATCCTTATCGAAACCAGGATTTCTTTTCTGCAAACTTATCGTATACAAATGGTTTAGGTGATTTACATCATCTTCTGGCCAGAAGGCCTGTTAACATTTTATGACTCTGACAAAGGTTTGTCAACCATAAGACTTATTTTCTCTAAGAGTAATTATTTTAAAGTTTGGCACCATCCTCCCGAAGGTGTTAGATAAAGTTGCATTCCTATAGGGCAAAGGTGCAATGGGTTTACAACAAAGGAAAGGATTTATTACCTTAAGGGTCTAAAGTTGTTAACACCAAGGCCACTACTTTTTTTTTCTACATACCAACTATATTAATTAATACACTTCCAAGGATACAATACAGGGGATGTGGAAACATGGCAGCAAGCATTGGCTCAACAATGAAATCTTCTACTAGTTTTATTCTGACAATTTCTAACTCTCTGAGAGGCTCTATACTATTTGAATATCTTAAGCTTCCCGTGCCTTTCACGGTTGGGAGACTGTAAACAATCGTCTTCATAGCTGTAGGAGTCTGGGTAAGCCTGTTAGGCAAGTTAGAGAGCCATCTCAGGGGTTTGTGAACTAAAACACTCTTGTCACGCCCAGGAACTTTATTAACTGGAGCTGTAAGTTAACTCTTTTTCGGTGAGAGAGATGGTGGTGGGGGACAGCCCCCCGTAAAGTCAGAGGTGTAGGTGAGAGCACAAAGCAGTAAAGTAGGCAGACTCTGGTTTTGGGGTAGACGCTCAGGCAGGCCCAGAGGGGCACCCCTCAAGTTCTGGCTCGCCTTGCCCACCAGGACTCTCCCACATGACCTTGTTACCGGTGGGGACTCCCATGCTGGCTCCCGGCAATTTCCCGTGCTCGTTGGCCTGGTTCATGAGCCCATGCAGGTGAGCACAGCGTGGTCGACTGAGTAACTGTGGGGCTTTGGAATTGGAAGATGTAGGTTGAATCCTGGCCTGTCATTTCCTTGTCCAACAAGCACACTTATTGGTGTATCTTCTTTAGAGAAATGTTTATTAAAGCCTCTGTCCACTTATTTATTTTTGGCTGCACTGGATCTTTGTTGTGACATGGGCTTTCTCTAGTTATGTCCTGGGCTTTCTCCAGTTGTGGCAGGCAGGTTTTCCTTGTGGACCACGGACTCTAGAGCTCGCGGGCTCAGTAGTTGTGGTGTGTGGGCTTAGCTGCCCTGCAGCATGTGGGATCTTAGTTCCCCTACTTTTTTTTTTTTAATTTGTTGAACTGTAACTTTATTTTTAGTAGATATTATTTTAGGCTCTCCCTCCTTAAGACTCGGATGTAGCAGTCCTGTGTCTTACTCAGCTCATCCAAGTTATGCCCAGATTCAGTAGTCATCACAAGAGAGACAGACAGACATCACTCGGCCGGAAGCAGCATGGTTGCTGATGGCTGCAGTTGTTTGAATGTTGCGATTTTCCTTCTTCTGTCTCTTTAAACTCAGATATTAAAATTGAGCTCAGTTCCTTAGTCTCTTATTAGATGTCCTCTAAACCTGCTGCTGTATTTGTCTTTCAGTGTCCTGGTGATGACATGGCATCTGCCAGCTCCAGCCGGGCAGGGGTGGCCCTGCCTTTTGAGAAGTCTCAGCTTATCCTGAAAGGTGAGTGGCACGGTATGAAGTTTATCATTTAAGGTCCAGCCCCATCCATCTTTGGGAAAGAGGTGGAATTATACCACATCTTGGCTTACGAGCAAAACTATTCATTTTTACAGGGTTGTCATATTATAGCTGGAATTCTTAATTTTTTGTAAAATTAAAACATTTTTTTGGCTGTACCATGTAGCATGTAGGGTCTTAGTTCCCTGACCAGGGATTAAATGTGTACCCCCTGCATTGGAACTGTGGAGTCTTAAGCGCTGAATTACCATGGAAGTACCCTAAAGCTGGAATTCTTGCAGAGGAAGGAAAAAAGGAACTTTTTGGAAGAATTATACAAAATGGCAGTTCCTTCCCTTCCCAGGGCTCTTTTCTATGTACGCTCATCCCCTTGGTGAGTTCATCCAACCATATCACTTTAAGATGTCACCAATAATAAGATTACTGCCACATTTGTACTTCCAGCCTGGCCTTGTTTCTGACCTCTAGGTTTGTATATCCAGTAGCCCATTTGTCATCTCCTCGTGAATGCTTAGTAAACATCCAAAATGTGACATGCCTGGAACTGATCTCCTGATTTCTTTTTTTCCTCAAAATCCTGTATTCAGCAAATCTGCTTGTGTCTACCCTCAAGACAGGGGCCATGTTCAGCCACTTCTCACCACCCCCACCGTCCCACCAGCTGGCATCATCTCCACCTAAGATTAAGGCAGAGGCCTCCCAACCCGGCTTCCTGCTGCTTCCCCTTGCCCCACTTCATTCTGTTGATCACACAACAACCTGTGATCTCCTTAAAATGGAAGCCAGCTCCTGTCCCTCCTGTGCTCAAACATATCAAGGACTGCCTCCCTCATTCAGTGTACAAGTTGAAGGTCATGTGATATGGCCCCTGCCACTCCTCATTTCCTGTTCCTCGTTTACTCTGCTCTGGCTAGACGCACAGGTCCACGTGGACCTCCCTTGCTATTCATTGCCCCTGCCAGACACGCTCCCACCCCTAGGCCTTTGCACTTGCTGTCCTCTCTGAGTGAAATAACCATTTTGACTCAGTTATCTACCTCGTCTACATCCTTACTTTCTGCAGGTCTTTACTCCAGAGTCACCCTATTCAACTAGGCCTTCCCTGACTCCTCCATCTGAAAACCCCCTACCTTGATTTCTTCATGTCTCTCCTCTTTTTGCTACTTTATCTTTTTCTTCTCAGCCCCTGGTAGTATTTAACACTCTACCTATTTTATTTTTTTACAATTACTCATTTATTTGGCTGCACAGGATCTTAGTTGTGGCACTCGGGAGAAGAATTAGAGTGAACTGCCAGGGTTTTGAATTTGAGATTACAGCTTGTACTGCCTTATCTAATAATTAGCAGGACTAGGTCAAAACAGAGGCCTGCCCATGGAAACCTGCGATATCCTGAGGTCCCTGTTTTTGGGCCATGTTATTCAGGAACACAACACACTTACTTCTGAAGGTTTCTCTATTGCCTTTCCCTGGTGTGTATTTTCTTACTAGTGTGGCGAGAACTAACTTGATAATACAGGTGCATCTCATCATACATGCACTTAACCTATAGGAACTTGGTAATACTGACCAGGAAAGTGGTGGGGGAAAGAGAGAAGGATAAAAACAGCCACTTAAACAGTGTGGGTGGTTCTTCCTCCCGTGTGTTTCATGGGTGGAGCCTCAGGTGTAATTCGGGAACTGTGGCCTGCTATCCCCTCTATCTGCCTTAGTTCTCTGTGCCTCTCCATAGTGCAGTCCCAGAGATTTTTAAAAAATTTTATTGGAGTGTAGTTGATTTACAATGTTGTGTTGGTTTCAGTTGTACAGCAAAGTTAATCAGTTATGCATAAACATATATCCACTCTCTTTTTTTCTTTGAGATTAATTTCTTTATTTTAATTGGAGACTAATTACTTTACAATATTGTGGTGGTTTTTGTCATACATCAACCTGAATCAGCCATGAGTGTTCATGTGTCCCCCATCCTGAACCCCCCTCCCATCTCCCTCCCCACCCCATCCCTCTGGGTTGTCCCAGAGCACTGGCTTTGAGTGTCCTGCTTCATGCATTGAACTTGCACTGATCACCTGTTTTACATAGGGTAATATACGTGTTTCAGTGCTGTTCTCTCAAATCATCCCACTCTTGCCTTCTCCCAGAGTTCAAAAGTCTGCTCTTTACATCTGTCTCTTTTGCTGTGTTGCATATAGGGTCGTTGTTACTGTCTTTCTAAATTCCATATATATGTGTTAATATGCTGTTTGGTGTTTCTCTTTCTGACTTACTTCACTTTGTATGATAGGCTCCAGTTTCATTCACCTCATTGGAACTGACTCAAATGCATTCTTTTTTTATAGCTGAGTAATATTCCATTGTGTATATGTACCACAGCTTCCTTATCCATTCGTCTGCCGATGGACATCTAGGTTGCTTCCATGTCCTAGTTATTGTAAACAGTGCTGCAGTGAACACTGGGGGTACATGTGTCTCTTTCAGTTCTGGTTTCCTCGGTGTGTATGCCCAGCAGTGGGATTGCTGGGTCATTTGGCAGTTCTATTTCAAATTTTTTAAGGAATCTCTACACTGTACTCCACAGTGGCTGTACTAGTTTGCATTCCCACTAGCAGTGTAAGAGGATTCCCTTTTCTCCACACCCTCTCCAGTATTCATTGTTTGTGGACTTTTTGATGGCACCCATTCTGACCGGCATGAAATGGTGCCTCATTGTGATTTTGATTTGCATTTCTCTGATAATGAGTGATGTTGAGCATCTTTTCATGTGTTTCTTAGCCATCTGTATGTCTCCTTTGGAGAAATGTCTGTTTAGTTCTTCGGCCCACTTTTTGATTGGGTCATTTATTTTTCTGATATTGAGTTGCATGAGCTGCTTGTATATTTTGGAGATTAATTCTTTGTCAGTTGTTTCATTTGCTCTTATTTTCTTCCATTCTGAAGGCTGCCTTTTCACCTTGCTTATAGTTTCCTTTGTTGTGCAAAAGCTTTTAAGTTTAATTAGGTCCCATTTGTTTATTTTTGTTTTTATTTCCATTACTCTGGAAGGTGGGTCATAGAGGATCTTGCTGTCATTTATGTCAGAGAGTGTTCTGCCTATGTTTTCCTCTAAGAGTTTTATAGTTTCTGGTCTTAAATTTAGATCTTTAATCTATTTTGAGTTTATTTTTGTGTTATGGTGTTAGAAGCTAGAAAGTGTTCTAGTTTCATTCTTTTACAGGTGGTTGACCAGTTTTCCCAGCATCTCTTGTTAAGGGAATTGTCTTTTTTTTGCCATTGTATTTTTTTGCCTCCTTTGTCAAGGATATGGTGTCCATAGGTACATGGATTTATCTCTGGGCTTTTTATTTTGTTCCGTTGATCAATATGTCTGTGTTTGTGTAGTACCATACTGTCTTGATGACTGTAGCTTTGTATAGTATAGTCTGAAGTCAGGCAGGTTGATTGCTCCAGTTCCATTCTTCGTTTTCAAGATTGCTTTGGCTATTTGAGGTTTTTTGTATTTCCATACAAATTGTGAAATTATTTATTCTAGTTCTGTGAAAAATACCATTGGTAGCTTGATAGGGATTGTATTCAGTCTGTAGATTGCTTTGGGTAATATACTCATTTTCACTATACTGATTCTTCCAATCCACGAACATGGTATATTTCTCCATCTATTTGTGTCATCTTTGATTTAAAAAATACGGAATGCTTCACAAATTTGCATGTCAACCTTGTGCAGGGGCCATGCTAATCTTAGTATATGGGCTGCTAAAGCAAGCACTATCCACTCTTTTTAAAGATTCTTTTCCTGTATAGGTCATTACAGAGTGTACTGAATAGTATTCCCTGTGCTGTAAGTAGGTCCTTATTAGTTATCTCTTTTATATATAGTAGTATGTATATGTGTCAATCCCAATCTCCCAGTTTACCCTTCTCCTAGTCCTAGAGTTTTAAGATCTAATTTTTAAAGACACCAAGGCCCTCAAATGTAAGCCAACTATTTTATCTGATATTTAGCTGAAGGAACACCAAAAACCACACAGTGAAGCAAAAATCTGGCTATTTGGAATCTATTGAAAGATAATATGCCAGCCTCTCTTCCGTTGCCTTCCTAAGAGCTCTTCAGGGATGTCATTTTGGAAATATGTGATTTTTACCTTATTTGTTGACTTTAAAATTTAAATGCTATGTGAAGATTTGACTCCATGTGTAAGAAAACTGGCATTTTATGTTTCCTCAGATAGTGAATAAATAAACTCTAGATGAATGTGAGACCTTTATTTTGACTTATCTTTTAAGAATAAGAAACATTCAAAATACCATTTTAAGCATTCAAAATTAATTAGAAATTGTTGAAAGGAAATGTATCTTTACAGTGAAGTGACCTGGCAAACTGGGCCCACATTAACCATAGGATCAAAATTAGCATCCCCCATAAGGGGATTGCCTGGTGTATACAGTAAGTCTACATCCTAACCTGGGTGGTTAGTATTCTTGACAAAAATGTTCAATGTGCATCTAACCATGAGGGAACAATCAGAAAAATGCAGGATTCAGTGTGTTTTTATGAGACATCTGGTGGAAGTCTTTAAAAATCATTGTCATGGAAGAAGAAGGGAGTGCATTCTAGGTGTTAAAAGATTAAGGAGATAGCAACTGAAAATAATTTACGCATCTTGATTGGATCCTGGGTTGGGGGAAAAACAGCTTTAAAAATATATTTAGAATAATTGGGGAGATTTGAATATGGAATGAATATCAACTGAAAGAGGGAGTGACTATACATTTTTTTCTAGGTATGATAACAGTCGGATAGAGGTGGGGTGGGAGAATGTCCTTATTTTTAGCAGTTGCTTTCTGAAAGTAATTTGGGCTGATCTGTCATGAGGTCTACAACTTACTTACAAATAGTTTACCAAAAATTAAATTGTGTAGATAAATATGTATATACATACACATACAGACATAGATGTCTTACATCTGTATTTTGTGCTATCCAATAGGTTAGCAAGTGTAGCCACAAAAAACTATTTACATTAAAATTAAATAAAATTTAAAGCTCAAATCCTCAGTCTCACTAGCATAGTTCAAGCCATGTGTATATTGCAGCAGTGTATTGAACAGTGATGGAGTGGATATTTTTATTATTGTAGAGGTTCTCCAGGTAACATTGGTGATAATCACAGAGAGGGGGGAAAAGTGAATGTAGCAAAATGATAACAATTAGTGAAGAATATGCTATTATTTTTCTTCAATTTTCTGTAAATTGGAAACTTCATGGTAAAAAACACTAACTACATTATGTGATCTTAGCTTGCATCCAGGACTAGGAAAAAAATCTTTCCTTTTCTCTTTTGCTATAATGGACATCGATAAGATAATTGGCAAAATTTGAATAAGGTCTGTACCTTAACATAATAGTATTAAAGAATGTTGAATTTCCTAATGTTGATAATTGTACTATGGTTCTGTTAGAAAATGTCACAGTTAGTAGAAAAGACAGCCTGAAATATTTAGGACTAAAGGGGCATAGTGTCTACAACTCACTCTTAGTTTTAGTTAAAAATGAATATGTGTATAAGAGAAAATCAAGGGAGAAAAAGAGAATGATAAAGCAGATACAGTAAAAAGTTAATGTTTGGTGATTCTGGGTGAAGGGTTTATAAGAATTCTTTGTATTTGTCTCACAACTTTTCTAAACGTCTGAAATTATATATATATGTATATACACACATTTTATATATATATATATTTTATTATTATTTTTTTAAGTAAATACTAAAAAACAAGGACCAGAACTTCTCTGGTGGTACGGTGGCTAGACTCCGTGTTCCCAGTGCTGGGAGCCTGGGTTCCATCTCTGATCAGGGAACTAGATCCTACATGCCACAACTAAGATCTGGTGCAGCCAAATAAATATTTTAAACAAACAAAAAACAAGGGCCAAAAGGAAACATGACGGCAGAGTTCACAGAACTGGGCTGGGAGCTGGGAGACTTGGTTCAAGGCGGAGCACTGCTCTGACTAGCTCTCTGATTTTGGATACATTGTCTTACCTCTCTTAGTTGGCCCAACTGTTAAATAAAAGGCTAGAACTTTTTGATTTCAAAGAAACTGTCTTGCTCAAAATGGTAGGACTCTGCAAGTAGTCCCTGTTTTCTTTTTAGATTTAAGGGTCTGCATGCAGAGCTACCCTCCTACCACTAGGTGGCCTCAGTTAACTTCGATCTTTGTGTGTGGTAGTCTCGTTTTCCCACTCTGGGCCACATTTCCAAGTACTACAACCTTTTTTCCTAGGACCATCCACTGTTGCTTCTGAAACTTCACCACAGCTTTCTTGCTGTTGTTCCTTGATTTCTCTCTCCTGTTTTTTGGGGCCTGGAGAAGAAAAGGATTGCTAGAAGAGAATCAGAGGTGGCTTTCCCTGTCCCCGGTTGTGGACCTTTACAGGATTGTCACCCCTCAGAAGGTCTGGGAGGGAGAAGTATGCTAACTTTTGGTGGGAGCTCAGGCTCAGGCAGTCTTCTCATCACTGGTGAGGATTGTCAGTTATGTCTTCTGATTTGGGGCATAGGATAGAAGCCATGTAGATGGGTTTTGTCCTAGTGACCTGGAGTTTCCACTGTGGCTGATACATAGTATAAAAGGAGCTTGTCTAGCATCCAGCCCTGGGCATATGCTTGCTTAGATGGTCCTGAGTCCCTGGCTAGCTGGTAGGTACCATGTGAGCATCAGAAATGCTGCCACACAAAGGAAATGAACAAAAGAGGAAATGCAGATGGTTAACAAGTACATGGGAAAAATATTCACTCCGGCTAGTGACTGAAGGAACAAATGAGAACAAATAAGCCAAGTCCGGTCATGACGTAGGGCATAGTGTGGAGTCAGAGGCAGCCAGAGGCACATCCTGGCTCAAAGCTCCTGGATATGTAGCCTGGGGCAGTGACCTAGCTTCCCCAAGCCTGTTTCCTCCTGGGTGAAATGCAGTGATGAGGTTATTTCCTGCCTCACTATAAGGATTCGGTGAGATAATGTGTGCACAGCATAGTATGTGTGACAAGTGCTCATTAACTCTTAGCTGTTATCTTTATGCTATTTCTTTTTTTTTTTTTTTCTTCACCTACATGATTTGCCAAGAGTGGAAAAAAAAACATAGTACTCAGTGCTATGCAGTGTTTGGTGAAATGGGTATGTTCCTATAGTGCTGATGGGTATCTACATGGGTTTAGAAAGGAATTGAGCGGTTTTAAGAACTTTAGAAAATGTTCGTATCCTTTGGAAGAATACTCAGACATGCATGCAGATACTTTATACATTTGTGGTCATTTTTCCTGAGCCAAAAGTTGGAGGCAATTTATTCAACAATGGAAAAATAGTTCACTAAATTATGGCATATCCTTATAAACGGGCTTAGGTTGTAACTTTTGAAATGAATTTTGAGGGGAGAGGAGTTTTTAAGGAATTAGGGACGTAAGAGATGAAAGTCTAGAAAAAGTCTGTATTCACCAGATATCAGAAAAAGTCTAGTATGACTTAATGATAATCATCCCAGTGTTTTCAGGTTAGGAGTGATTTTTTTTTTTATCTTCTTTTCTTGTGCTATATATATTTTTTTATATCCTCACATTTTAAAAAAGTCCTTTTAGAATGAGGGAAAAGCAAAATTTCTCTTTTTAAAGGAAACAACAAAAAAGAGGTAGAACATGTGCCACAGGGGGGCAGCTGGGAGCCCTCTGACTCATCCTTGACTTTTTCTGTCTTTCCCGGCCAGTGGTGTCAGCAAAGCCCAAGGTGCATAGTCGTCAACCTCGAATTAACTCGTTTGTGGAAGTGGCTGTGGATGGACTCCCCAGCGAGACCAAGAAGACTGGAAAGCGAATTGGGAGCTCTGAGCTTCTCTGGAACGAGATCATCATTTTGTAAGAGAAAACCCCTTCTCTCCGAAGGCAGCTCCCCTGGGGGAGGTCAAGAAGGGGGTTGTGGGAGATCCAGGTTTCGTGTATCAGCCTCTAAGTCCTCTGCCTTGGGTACCTGAGGCACCTTCTCTTCAGGTGTTTTTACATTGTCGAGCTCACAGAGCATTCATTGTTTGCTAGATGGTACAGGGTCAGCTTGGGTGGGTGGGGTGGGGAAGGGTATCTGTGACTGTCTTCCTCTTTGGGGTCCCCCCTTGGTCTCCAAGATGACAGCAGTATAATTTCTCTGCCTTCTTCTAAGTTGCAGGAATGACTGGTCTGCTTGGATGTGATGAATCAAGTATTTGTTTTCCAGGAATGTCACAGCCCAGAGTCATTTAGACCTGAAGGTCTGGAGCTGCCACACCTTGAGAAATGAACTGCTAGGCACCGCCTCCATCAACCTCTCCAATGTCCTGAAGAACAATGGGGGCAAAAGTATGTATGATGCAGGGGTGGCTGACGTGATTCATCTGTGGGTGTGGGGAAGGGATATGAAGGCAGGGATCTCTCTCATGTGGCGGATAAACCTGGGTGATGCCGTTTCCTCCTGGACCAGGGCTGCAGTGACTCTGCTCCCTGTGCATAGGATCCCTGGAGTTCTAGGGAAGCTGAGGGCTACCCTCTGCTTCTACTGTGGGACTCAGCCCCCTTGGTCCAGGGCCCTTCATGCTGGGACGTTTCCCTCTTGATCTTTCCTCAGGGATATGTATGCTCTCCTTCTGCCCCTGCCCCTCTTTTCCTAATGTGTGATGTGTAGAATCAGACTGTTGAATGCTTCCAGCCTAAATCATTTTTTCCCAGTCTGATCCCTCAAACAGAACAAAGGAGCTCCATGCGTGTGTGTGTGTGCACGTGTGCGTGCGTGTCTGCATGGGATGGTGTTACAAACGGTGCTCTGTGCAGGCACTTGATAAACATTTCCTGGATATTGGAATGTGATGGAAGCTCCATCATGATTATTCAAAGTGTCTCTGCTACACAGAGATCTAAATCCTAACGTCTGTTTATTGCTGTTTGTGGTCAGTGGAGTAGCTCGTGGTTGTGGCATCTGGACCCTCCCTCATAAAGCCTCTATTCAGAGCAGCACCAGATGTGGTGAGGGAATGCCACAGAAAGAAAGCCTCCTTCTTCTCTTGATGTCTGCTGTCTAGCAAATATTTTCTGAACGTGGATGTAGCTTGAGAGAGAGGTGGGGCTGGGGAGCACTGAGATTCAAGGGTCTCGCCTTTCTGAGCCTGTCCTTTCTGATGGGCCTCGTGAGTGCTGTGCGAGGCTCCCCCAGTCTCTTCCTTTCTGCTGGGCATGCAGTGATGTGCATCCGCTGTGGATCTGGGAATCATCTGAAATCAGGGCCTGCCTCTGTTCTAATTCTACAGGGAACTACCCCCTGCTCTGTCTTCCGAGTTGGTCTTTAGTTTCTCACATGCTAGTCTACCTTTTATAATTTGATTTTAAGGGTAATTATGTTTACTATGTCATTTGGAAATATACTTCTGGGCATTCTCCCGTTAGGATCATCAACCGACATGCATGTGCTTTTCTCTCCTTTTTCTTGTGTCTGGTTGGCGTACTTTTGCTTTCAATGGCAAAGGTAATTGTAGAAAAACTGGGACTTGCACAAAAGCACAAAGAAAATAAAAGCACAAAGAAAATAAAATAAATTCCCCTGGAAGCACAGTACCTAGTGATAATTATTATTCACTTTTTGATATATACCATTGAGTTTTTTTTTTTTTTTTCCTGTATACAGTGTCTTAATATTTAAGATGTTAGTGAAACAAAATTGAGATCATACATGATCATATTATTTTGCAACATGCCTTTTTTTCTTCAAAATTAATATAGAGACTTCCTTGATGGTTCAGTGCTTAAGACTCTCTGCTTCCACTGTAGGAAAGTCTTAAGTAGGAGGCATGGGTTCAGTCCCTGGCCAGGAAACTAAGATCCTCATGCTGAGCGGCATGGCCATAAAAAAAAAAAGAAAAATTAGAATGTGTTAATATATTTTTATATTAATTGTGATAAAAAACACATAACATAAAACTCATCTTCTTAACCATTTAGAAATGTACAGTTGAGTGTCATTAATTTCATTCACATGATTCTGTAGCTATCACCTCCATCCATCTCCAGAGCTTTTTCATCTTGCCAGACTCGAACTCTGTACCCATTAAACAGCAACTTCCTCACTCCCCTCAACCTCCACCATTCTACTCTCTGTCTCTTTGAATCTAGATATTGCCTGTAAGTGGAATCATGCGCTTTTGTGTCTTTCTTCTTTCACTCAGCATAATGTCCTTAAGGCCCATTCACGTGGCATGTATCAGAATCACCTTTTTTCTCTTTTTTAAAAATTTATTTTATTTTATCTTGGTCAAGCTGTGTGGCTTGCAGGATCTTAGCTCCCCAACCTGGGATTGAACCCGTGCCCTCAGCAGGGAAAGTGCAGAGTCCTAACCACTGGACCACCAGGTATTTCCCTGGAATCACCTTTTTAATGTTGAATAATAGTCCATTGTATGGATACACCACATTTTGTTGGTCCATCCATCCATTAAAGGACACTTGAACTGCTACTTTTTTTCCTGTAGTGAACAGTGCTGTTGTGAACATGGGTGTGCAAATATCTCTTCAAGTCCATGCTTTCAATTCTTTTGGAAATATATTCAGAATAGAATAGCAGGATCATGTGGTAATTCTCTTAATTTTTTGAGGAACTACCATACTGTTTTCTGTCACTGCAGTACCATAAGATATATCAACATAACTTTAATTGTTCTTCAAAAGTCAATTTTTGATGTCTGTCTGGTAGTCGTCTGTCAGATGACTGTGTGAAAATTTAAGGTTGAACACGTGAGTAATTTTCAGTGGTCACAGATGATTTTCACAGTCACAGATAATGCTGTGATGGTACTCTTACAAGTTTACAGATTTTTGTACCAGTTGTTGAAAATTTGGGTTAAATTACTGAACACTGATTTGCTGGATTTAAATACTTTTCAAGGCTTTGGACACATATTGCAAGACTACTCTCCAGAGAAGTTCTCCCCATTTATCCTGCCATCAGTTTTTGCCGATGTGGCTGGTTTCTATTGTACTTTGGCATTTATTGGATTTGTTTGTAAGAAGAAAAAATGTGTGTGTGTGTGTGTGTATGTGTGTATTTGGTAATTAACATTATGCCAGATTTGCTTCATCTATTTTTGGCTGCAGTATTTTATTATTTGTTTATTTTATTATTATTACTTTAAAAATAGTTTCATTTATTATTTATTTTATTTTTGGCTATGCTCGGTCTTTGTTGCTGTGCAGGGGACTCTAGTTGAGATGAGCAGTGGCTACTCTCTAGTTGCAGAGTGCGGGCTTCTCATGACAGTGGCTTTGGTAGCTGTGGAACACGGGTTTAGTTGCTCCTTAGCACGTGGGATCTTCCTGGACCAGGAATTGAACTGATGTCCCCTCCATTACAAGGTGGAATCTTAAACACTGGACCACCAAATTAGCCTTGGCTTCAGTATTTTAAAGTAAATTACAGATGTTTCAAGCTTTTATCCTAGATTCTTCAGCATGCATCTCATTAAAAAAGGACTCTTTTTTTTTTAAACATAATTACTTTTTTTTTTTTTTTACAAAAGTACCATTGTCACATCTGGCAATATTTACATGAATTCCTCATTTTCAACTAATACCCAGTTCATATTTGATTTCACCATTTATCTCAAGGTATTGTTTTACAGTTGGTTTCCCTGAACCTGGGTTTGGGCAAGGTCCCCTCACTCCTTTTGGCTGTTATGTTTTCGAAGTCCCTCTACCTCCACTCCACTTTTTTTAAGCTGTGATTTACTCCAGGAGACAGAATATTTTTTAAAAGTGTGTTTGTTGCCTTATTAATGTCCTTTGCTCATTTTTATACTGAAATTTACTTATACTGCATTTATTTTATTTATACTGCATTTTAAATTTATTTATACTGCATTTTTCTCTCTTGATTTTGAAAGAGCTCTTTATATATTAAGGTTGTTATTCTTTGTCTTATAATTTTTGTTTTCCCAGTTTTTCATTTGCATTTTATTTTTGCAATCATTTAAAAAAATTTTTTCCATACAGATGTTTTAAACATTTTGTAGTCGAATCTTTCACCTTTTAGGTTTTCAGCCTTTTCTTTTATGATTTGAAAGGCTTTTCCTCATTCTGAGAACAGGTAAATGATCATTTTCCTCTAGTTTACTGTGATTTTGTTTTTTTTTTAACTTAATTCTCCATCCAAATGAATTTATTTTTGTGTTCACTGTGAGTAGGGATATCATTTATTTTTTATTCTATTTTTTTAAAAACTGGAATGTAATTGCTTTACAATGTTGTGTTAGTTTCTGCTGTACAACAACATGAATCAGCCACTTGTGTACATATACCCCCTCCCTCTTGATAAGGATCTAATTTAATTTTTCCAAATATTTAACTGATTACTTTAGCACTGCTTATTGAATCTATATCCCCAGTGACTTGACCTGCTACCTTAAGCATATATTAAAAACATATGTATATCTGGGCCTGTATGGGGAGTTTATATTTCATTTGTTGTTTAGTTTCTAAAATATCTATTTATGTATTTGCTCTGATCGTAGTGGCAGTGCATGGAATCTTTTAGTTGTGGCATGTGGGATCTAGTTCCCTGACCAGAGATCAAACCCGAGTCCCCAGCATTGGGAGCTTGGAGTCCTAGCCACTGGACCACCAGGGAAGTCCTTGTTTGTTTCTTCAATTGGCCTTTTAAAATCACTTTGTCTTAGCTATTATAACTGACAGTTCAAGTTTCTCTTCTTTTCAAAATCTTCCTGTTTTTTTCTTTGCTTGGATGATACCGTCACATGAACTTTATTTTATTGGGTTCTCCCCTCTTTCTATTCTCCTACCCCAAATCCCTTGAGATTTTGTTGGAATCCTGACGTATGTAAAGTTTCCTTTATGGAGAATTTCATACTGATTCTTCCTACACGGGAACATGGAATGTCTTTAAATTCACTCAGGTCATTTTGAAGTTATCTTCAGATAGATTCTTTTAATTTTTGGAGAAGCTTTGATATTATTTTTAGTGGGATAATTTCCTATTATGTCTTTTGACTTAATGTTTATTACTGGTATATGACTGTTAGTGTTTGTATTTTTTATAGTCAGTCAGTTGCTGACTTCTTAGTATAGATTTTCAACAGTTTCTTTTGGTAGACATTTTTTTTTTTAATGTGGGCCATTTTTAAAGTCTTTATTGAATTTGTTACGATATTGCTTCTGTTTTTCTGTGTTTTGGTTTTTTTGGCCATGAAGCTCCCTGACCAGGGATCAACCCACACCCACTGCATTGGAAGGTGAAGTCTTAACCACTGGGCCACGAAGGAAGTCCTTTGGTAGATGTTTATATGGTTTCTAAGATCAATAATTTTGCTCCTCTTAGGAGTTAATTATACTTTTTTCTTGTCAGTTGCTTTGCATACAACTTCCTGTTTTAGTGGCGATGGAATAGGTATCCTTTCCTGTTTAATAACCAAGCTTATATTATAGTGACTTCTTCAGGTATGAGGTTGAGGATTAGTTGGTAACCTGTCTTCTTGGTTTATTAATTATTGTTGTCTTTTAAAAAATATCTAGATGGGGTTTGAATTTTTAGCAAATAGTTTTTAAGCGGCCATTTGGATAATTACATGATTTTTCTCCTTTTGATGTATTATATTAATTTCCATGTAGTAACAACCTTAGAATTTCTGGAATATACCTAATTGCTTCTGGTAGATTATTCCTTGAAAATTTTGTTAGAATTGCTTATTCATATTTTATTTGGGAGTTTTCCATCTATATTCATGAGTGACATTTGTTTGTAGTTTTGTACTATTTTTGTCAACTTTGGAATTGAGGCTAGGCTAATTTTATAAAGTAAATTGAAGTGCTTTCCAATTTTGGGAATAGACTCTATAACATGAGAATTATCTGTTCCATGAGTGCAGGAAAGAGCTTACCCATAAAACCAACTAGGTCTGGCAGCTTTCTCTGAAATAATTCTTTGATGACTTTTTCAGTCTTTTCCCCCCATAATGATTGGTTTGTTCAGCTTTTCTGATTTATCTTGTGTCAATTTTGTTAATTCATATTTTCTGAGAAAACCATTTCATGAGATATTCAAAGTATTAATATAAAGATTTTAGATAGCATTCTCATTTTTAAAAATGTTTCTGATTTTTCTCACTTAAAAATGTTGATATTTGTGTGGAAGTGAAAGTCGCTCAGTTGTGTCTGACTCTTTGTGACCCCATGTGGACTATACAGTCCATGGAATTCTCCAGGCCAGAATACTGGACTGGTTCTCCAGGGAATCTTCCCAACCCAGGTATCAAACCCAGGTCTCCTGCATTGCAGGTGGATTCTTTACCATCTGAGTCACAAAGAAAGCCCAAGAATACTGGAATGGGTAGCCTATCCCTTCTCCAGGGGATGTTCCTGACCCAGGAATTGAACCGGGGTCTCCTGCATTGCAGGCAGATTCTTTACCAACTGAGCTATGATATTTGCGTATTTTTTCCCAATTTTTTTCTCTTGCCTGGCATAAACATTTTTGTTTTAATTTTTGGCTTTTGATTTATTTTTTCACAGGACAGCTATTGTATTTGGACTTATCAATTATATTGTATTTTCTAATGTTAATTTCCATTTTTAGTGTTAACTTTTTTCAACCCTTTGTTCTAGATTTGCCTTATTTATTCAGTCAGTCGTTTATAGCTGTTTGAGTTGAAAGCTTAGTGCCTTTTTACTTTTGTACTGTCTTATTTAATAATGAAAACATTCTTGCTTTAATCATGCTTTTGATTTTCTTTCCCCCTTGGTATTGAAGTTGTTTTCTTCTTTTAAAAGTGCACAAATCTTAAGCGAGACAGCTCAGTGAGTATTTACGTATGTCCACATCTGTGTAATGACCCCTCACATCAAGAGAGAGAACCTTCCTAGGACTCTAGGAGTCTCCCCATGTCTCTTCCTTGCCCTGCCCTGAGATAACCACTATTCTGAATTTTATCATTATTGATTCTTTTTTGCCTGTTCTTGAATTTTGGTATCACTGAAATCAGCTAGTGTGTTTTCTTGTGCCTGACTCTTCATTATATCTGTGAGATGCATCTGGGCTTTTGTGTGAAATGAGAGGTTTTTTTTTTTTCCTTTACTGGGGTGTGGTATCCTGCTGTATGAATATACTACAGTTTATTTGTCTTGTCTCCTGTTGGTAGACATTTCCAGTTTTTAGCCATCATGAGCAATACTGCTGTGAACATTCTTTTTTTTATTTTATTTTATTTATTTATTTGGCTGCACATGGTCTTAGTTGTAGCACAAGGACTCTTCAATCCTCACTGTGGCATGTGGGATCTAGTTCTCTGACCAGGAATTGAACCCAAGCCCGCTGCTTTGGGAGTGTGGAGTCCTAGCCACTGGACTACTGGGGGAGTCCCCTGCTGTGGATGTTCTTAAACATGTGTTTTGGAGGACACAGGCACACATTCTGTTAAATTTGTCTACCTGCCTGTCTCTATATTGTGGACTTGGTTCATAGGGTGGGTGCATGTTTAGCTTTAGTGGAGACTATCTGCTGGTGAACTGTTTACCATCCCCTATGTTTTGCCAGTTCTGCTCCTTTTTTTGTAATTGCTATTGTGACTTTCTGTTTGAGCCCAGAGCGATTCAGGAGAGTGTTTTCTGTGGCTCCCAGGAGCTGTGTTGCTTATGGCAGTGGCTCCAGCTCCTGCTGCTCTTGCTGACACCAGCCTTAGCACTTTGAGCATGTGGCTGGGTTGAGTTGTGAGGCACATCAGATCTGAATCTGATGGAAAAATCTGGGCACTGGGCTGCTTTTTCTTAGAAAAACAAACCTAACCTGGCAATGGCATAGCTGATAACAGATAATACTCATAATGCCTTCCGTGCAGAGCAAGGCTGCTTCTGGTGATTGCAAGTCTGTTGTGTAGAGAGAAGTGGTTAAGAATGTGTAGACTCTGAAGTCAAACTCCCTGGGCTTGACTCCTGATTCCCCCAGCTTTGTACATCAGACAGTCATTTCACTTCTCCATGCTTCTGTTTCCTTGTCTGTAAAATATTGTTTTGAGGTTCAGTAAGCTAACAACAGTACCCGACACATATTGGTACTATATTAGTAGTAGCAATGGTAGTTATTAATATTATTCTGTCTCCTCTGATACTTTCCTTCGCAAAGATTAGAAAGTTCACATCCCAAAGATGGACAGGCAGAGACCTCCTTGCCTACATGGGAGGCAGCCCTGAGGTTGTTCCAAGAGAGAATGCAAAGAGTGGATAAATACAGTCTTTGCAAGTGTGAATGCTGAATGAACACAGGACGTTTCAGCACTGTGGTCTTGGCATCTGTTCTCCTCTGGGAGCTCCTGGGCCAGAAGTGTTTCCAGTGGCATCTAAGGTTTCGTAGGGAAGTGGCTCCCAGTAGGTGAGATAATCCTCCTCTCACTGTGGCTGGGTCTTCCTGGAACCACTTTTCCTGGGAAAGGGCAGGAGGGTGGCGCTTGCCTCACCTGGCGTTTTCCTGCTCCATGGGACATAATTCGTCCTTTCATTCTCTCCCTTGTTTTCCCCTGGGTGGACTTGGAGGTAGACTGGGAGACCCAGCTCATGTTTCCTGTGTCCCTGCTGGCCAGCGGTGCTACAGTGGAGGCTTTTACTCAAGTCCGGCAGTTACGTAATGGTCAGCCTTGGTCAGCTCAGCGGGGATGTTGACCTGGCTGTTGCTGCACATAGAGGACTTGACCAAAAGTCCTGGTCTGGCTCTTAAGGATGGTTCTAGTCATCTCTGTGTGGAAGCCAGCTTTTGAGGTTGAATATTGATTTTTAAAACCTTTTTGTTCGGGGTATTTTCAAACATAATCCCTACCCGCCCAACTTCAGTGACCATCGGCATGTTTCATCTGTCTCCGCCCACTGGGTGATCTTCATTTCTTTCTAGCTTGGTAGCAGGTAGGGTCTGAGACCCACTTTTCTCTTGTAGCTCACCTCTCTGGCACCTGGCCTCATCAACATTGCAGAACTTGGCACTACCAGACTGTCCCACTTTCAAGGAGGGAAAATGGCTTAAAGTAGATTAAAAAAACAAACAAACAAAAAACAGCCAAACTTCTTTGTTTTAAAGTAATTTCAAATTCAGAGAAGTGTTATAAGACTTAGACAAAGAATTTCCTAGACTCTTCATCCATGTGCTAATATTTTGATGTGTTTGCCTTAAACATCATCTGTATATCTGTATCTACATGTGTAGTGATTTGTTGAAGCATTTCAAATTATAAACCTTATATTTTTTTATCCCTAAATATCTAAGTGTGTGTTTTCTAAGAGGGGCTTCCCTGGTTGCTCAGCTGGTAAAGAATCCACCTGCAATGCAGGAGACCCCGGTTTGATTTCTGGGTTGGGAAGATCCCCTGGAGAAAGGGGTAGGGTACCCACTCTGGTATTCTTGGGCTTCCCTGGTGGCTCAGTCGGTAAAGAATCTGCCTGCAGTGCAGGAGACTCGGGTTTGATTCCTGGGTTGGGAAGATCCCCTGGAGGAAATTAATCAAATCAAGAAATCTGACATTTTTACAATATTGTTATATAATTCATATTTTCCAGTTGTTGCAAAAATGAATTTCAAGTGATTTCTTCCCCTGTCCTCCACCCCATCCAGGATCCCATGCAAGATTATGCGTTGGATTTGGTTATCCATAAATCTGCTGTCAGTTCCTCAGCCTGTTTTTGTCTTTGAGAGCAGTGTCCTTTTTAAAGTGTTCAGGCCATCTTTTTGTGGAATCCCCTCAGTTTGGATTCAGAGTACACATTTTTGGCAGGAACACTAGAAGTGATGTTGCATCCTTGTTATTGAGTCAGACCAGAGGGCACCCTACTCAGCTTGTTTCATTATTAATGACGTGAACTTTGTCCATCAGGCTAAGGTGGGGTGTGTTAGGTTCTCTACTGTCAAATGACTATTTTCTCTTTATTTATTTACATTAAAAAAAAAATTTTACTTTTGGCTGTGTGGGGTCTGTGTTGCTGTGCATAGGCTTTCTCTGTTGCAGAGCGCGAGGGCTCCTTTCTGCTGCGGTACTCCGCTTCTCATCGCGGCGGCTTCTCTTCTGTGTTGCTGTGCATAGGCTTTCTCTGTTGCCGAGAGCGAGGGCTCCTTTCTGCTGCGGTACTCCGCTTCTCATCGCGGCGGCTTCTCTTGTGGTGAAACACAAGCTCAGGGTGTGTGGGTTTCAGTGGTTGTGGTGCATGGGCTTAGTTGTTCTGAGCACGTGAAATCAGACCGGACCAGGGATGCAGCTTGTGACCCTTGCTTTAGCAGGTAGATTCTTTACCACTGGACCACCAGGGAAGCCCCGTTTTTCTCTTTATAAATCAAAAGTTATTTCTGGGGAGATACAATACTTTGACAACATGTAAATATGGGTTCCTCATGGCGCCTTCACCTACTAGTTTTTGCATTCGTGAACGATTTTTGTCTGAATCAGTTAATACTGTGATGGTTGCAGAACTTTTTTTTTCCAATTTAGTCATTCCTTCTATATTTAGTATTTGGTATACTGCTGTAAGGAAGAGCTTTTCCTTTTCCTTTATGTAGGTATGTATTATCAGTCTCATGGATTATTATGTAGGTATGTATTATTATCTCATGGATTCTTCTTTTATTCATGTGTTGTAATTTAGTATTTTGGTGCTCAAGTTATCCTTGGTTTGGCCAGTGGGTACCTCTTTAAGCTCGCTTCTGTATCCTTTTGATAAGTCCCCATCATATTTTTTTCCCCAAACATCATCTAATATACATAGAATTTACTGTGTGATAAAAGTGGCATTTAAAATCAGTAAAGGACTTCCCTGGCAGTCCAGTGGTTAGAGACTGCATGCTTGTACTGCAGGGAGCGCAAGTTCTATCCCTGGTGGGGAAACTGTGGTCCCACATGCCACGTGACACACAGCCAAAAATAAAGAAATAAAATCAGTGAAGAAAGGTGAACAAATGGCATTGGGACCATCAGTTAGCCCAGTGGTTTCAAAGTGTGGTCTCCAGATCACCTGGAAACATTAGAAACGTAAATCCTCAGGCTCTATCCCAGTCCTACAGAATCAGAAACTGCAGGCAAGGCCCAGTGATCTGTGTTTTAACAAACGTTCCAGAGGATTCTGAGGCCTGCTCAAGTCTGAGAACCGCTGAGGTACCACGTGGGAAGAAGTGCAGTTAGATACCTTCCTTATGTAACACTTGTGATGGTTTTCTTTATTTAGTTTTTAAGATGTTTCACTCTTTAACCAATCTGGAGATTACTTTGATGTATGGTGTAGGCTGAGGATCTGGTTGTACTTTTTCCTCCTGGGTTTTACACAGTGTTAAACTCTTTTCACCGGAGGGAGTGTCAGTCTCAGGTTGGACATCTCTCTTCTTTTTATTTATTTATTTGGCTGCATCAGGTCTTGGTTGCATCATGTGGGGTCTTTTGTTGCAGGGCACGGACTCTCTAGTTGTGGTGCATGGGCTTAGTTGCTCTGTGGCACGTGGGATCTTAGTTTCCCCACCAGGGTTCAAAATCCATGTCTCTTGCATTGCAAGGCGGATTCTAAACCAGTGGACCACCAGGGAAATCCCTGGACATAATTCGTCTTACTGCTCTTTTTCTTCAAAATGTTCTTGGCTTTTGAGCCTTCAGTTTTCCTAAAAGACTTTATGTACACACACACACACACACACACCTATTTCTGTGCCCGTATATTGGATTGGCCAGAAGGTTCTTTCAGGTTTCACTGTAACGTCTTATGGAAAAACCCAAATGAACTTTTTGGCCAGCCCAGTATTCTGCATGATGAATTCATGCTGCAATTGGTAATTCAACCTCACAGGGTTCTTTCTAACTTTCCTCCTTTCCATAGAGAACCCTGGCTCTCACCATCATCCATACATTTACTCACTTCCTCAGTTCTATATACATAGGAGGTGGTTTGAGAATTGTTGAACCCAGACCTCTGTGACAAATGAAGTGCCTGCGAAAAGCTCCTTGCTTAGCTCTTCCTTTTCAATACGTGTCTGTTCTCTTTCCCCATGTGTGTCTCCCAGATTTAAAAAAAAAAATGAGAGAGAGAAAAAGCAAACAGCTCCCTATTTATTTAAAAATCTTTTAAGCAGAGGGCTGTTACTGCACTTTATGTTCCGAGAACAGATAGGCCAGTCACACGGGCTGCACTGCCTCCCTCCCTCTGCTATGAGGATAAAGTGTTCTGGTGGGTGGGCATCTCAAGGAGGCAGGCCTGACAGACAGTGCTTGCATTTGTTTTAAAGTAAACACACTGTTTTTCCAGTTTTTCAACTGAAAGATAAATAAAATCACTGATCCTTGGAACCTGAGTCAGAGAAGGGAGAAAATTTAAAAAAATTGCTCCTCAGTTAAAAACGGTTTTAAGTTTGAGAAATTATTCACAATTTCTTCAGATGAGGAGCAGGCAGGCAAGAGACAAAAGTGAAAGGAAGGATGTGACAGTCCTGTAAACTGGTAGGGAGCTGTTATTTAGAACATAGCTACAAACTGCAGCGTCTTGATTAGGCCTGATGGGAGAAATGGCCAAACCAGTCCTGGCATAGCCAAGTAGTCACTTTTATGAACCTGGCAAACCACTAAGACCTAGTTATTTCAGTCTTATGGAATGCTCACAGAAGACTTCTGAGAAATTCAGCCTTGCTCCCAAAATTGAAAACATTATAATCATCCCTCGGTGTCTGTGGGACCCCCTCCCCCCAATACCACAGTCTGCAGATGCTCAAATCTCTTCTATAAAATGGCATAGTATTTGCATATAACCTGTGCACATACCCCCATATACTTTAAATCATCTCTCGATTACTTATAACACCTAATACAACCTAAAGAAAGAGAAAATGAAGTCGTTCAGTTGTGTCCGACTCTTTGCGACCCCATGGACTGTAGCCTACCAGGTTCCTCCCTCCATGGAATTTTCTAGGCAAGAGTACTGGAGTAGGTTGCCATTTCCTTCTCCAGGGGATCTTCCCAACCCAGCGATCGAACCCGGGTCTTCCACATTGCAGGCAGATGCTTTACCGTCTGAACCACCAGGGCAGCCCTAATACAACCTAAGTGCTTTGTAAACAGTTGCTGGAGCACAGCAAGTTCAAGGTTAACTTCTGGGAACCTTCTGAAGTTTCTTTTCCCTGAATATTTATTAAAAAAATTAATTATTTATTTAACCTGGCTGTGCTGGGTCTTAGCTGCAGCTTGCAGGATCTTCGATCTTTGTTGTGGCATGTGAACTCTTAGTTACTGCATGTGGGATCTAGTTCCCAGACCAGGAATTGGACCCAGGCCCCCTACATCGGGAGTGCAGAGTCTTAGCCAGTGGACGACCAAGAAGTCCTTCCCTGAATATTTTTGATCCACACTTGATTGTATGTGTGAATGGGGGACATTTTTTTCATGCTTATTGAAAAAAAAAAAGACAAAAACTTTGTGAGTGCTAAGTATGTACCAGGTATTGTTCTGAATTCTTAAGATTACATATACAACATACTATACTATGCTATAGTATAATATAATATAATATTATATATAGTCTTTCCATTTAATCCTCCTGTATACCTATCAGGTAGGTAGTACTGCCATCCCCTTAGATGATAGCTTGCCCAAGATCACATAGGAAGTCGTGGCAGAGCTGGGATTTAACCTAGGCCTTTTGTTCTCTGAGTCTTTGTCTGCAACCTCTGTTAATTACAGCCTTCCAAAGAAAGTGAAAATGTCAGTCTCTCAGTCGTATCCAACTCTTTGTGACCCCATGGACTGTAGCGTGCAAGGCTCCTCTGTCCATGGAATACTCCAGGCACGAATACCAGGGTAGGTTGCCATTTCCTGCTCCAGGGGATCTTGACCGACCCAGGGATCAAACCTGGGTCTTCTGCATTGCAGGCAGATTCTTTACCGTCTGAGCCACCAGGGAAGCCTTCCAAAGAAGGAGGTTAAAAATCACTGGAAATTTTATTTTTTCCCTACAAAGCTTCAAATCATACTCTGTTATTATGAACTCCAATGGATGTTTGTGTTTTTTAGACTTTTTTTTTTTACAGCCCGTTAACAAATAGTGTTGTGATAATTTCAGGGGAACAGTGAAGGGACTCGGCCATACATATACATGTATCCATTCTCCCCCAACTCTCCTCCTGTCCAGACTGCCACATAATATTGAGCAGAGTTCCATGTGCTATATGGTAGATTCTTATTGGTTATCTATTTTAAATATAGCAGTGTGTACATGTCCATCCCAAACTCTCTTAACTGTCCCTTCCCCAGATCCTTCCCCCTAGCAACTATAAGTTCATTCTCAAAGTCTGTGAGTTTCTTTCTGTTGTGTAAGTACGTTTGTTTGTATCATTTTATTTTTTTTAATTTATTTTAATTGGAGGCTAATTACAATATTGTAGTGGTTTTGCCATACATTGACATGAATCAGCCATGAGTGTACATGTGTTCCCCATCCTGAATCCCCCTCCCACCTCCCTCCCCATCCCATCCCTCAGGGTCATCCCAGTGCACCAGCCCTGAGCACCCTGTCTCATGCATTGAACCTGGACTGGCAATCTAGTTTTCACATATGATAATACACATGTTTCAATGCTATTCTCTCAAATCATCCCACCCTTGCCTTCTCCCACAGAGTCCAAAAGACTGTTCTATACTTCTGTGTCTCTTTTGCTCTCTCGCATATAGGGTCATCATTACCATCTTTCTAAATTCCATATATATGGAGTATTAACTCATATATATGAGTTAGTATACTGTATTGGTGTTTTTCTTTCTGACTTCACTCTGTATAATAGGCTGCAGTTTCATCCACCTCATTAGAACTGATTCAAATGGCTGAGTAATACTCCATTGTGTATATGTACCACAGCTTTCTTATCCATTCATCTGCTGATGGACATCTAGGTTGCTTCCATGTCCTGGCTATTATAAACAGTGCTGAGATGAACATTGGGGTACACGTGTCTCTTTCAATTCTGGTTTCCTCGGTGTGTATGCCCAACAGTGGGATTGCTGGGTCATATGTCAGTTCTATTTCCAGTTTTTTAAGGAATCTCCACACTGTTCTCCATAGTGGCTGTACTAGTTTGCATTCCCACCAACAGTGACCCTTTTCTCCACACCCTCTCCAGCATTTATTGTTTGTAGACTTTTTGATAGCAGCCATTTTGACCAGCGTGTGATGGTACCTCACTGTGGTTTTGATTTGCATTTCTCTGATAATGAGTGATGTTGAGCATCTTTTCATGTGTTTGCCATCTGTATGTCTTCTTTGGAGTATCATTTTAAAGATAATTTTTTAGAGCAATTTTAGGTTCACAGCAAAATTGACAAGGTACATGGACATTTTTTTTATTCAGCGCTAACCTGGTTAATATTTTGTTATATATCCACTCGGCTTTTTGGGGTATGTACGTATGTGTGAATATATAACTTTTTTCCCAAACTGGGAACTGACTATACATATTGCCTTGTAACTTGCTTTTTTTCCACCCAGTTTTTCTACTTCAATGAAACTAGATCCTTTTAATGGCTCCAATAGCATTTTTTTGCTGTGAATGTACCATAGTTTAACAGATCTTTTATTGTTGGCCGTTTCTCCTTCTTTACTACTATAAGCATGACTTTTCAGTAAGTTCTTGTAAAGATACCTTTGTTTTCCTGTCATTTTTCTTAGGGTAGTAAATTCCTGGGCATTCATTGCTGGGTCAGAAGGCAGGCGAGTTGCAAGTTCCATGATACCCACGGCCTGGGTCTGCTGCAAAGGCTGGATCCATTCATGCACCCACTGTGTGTGTGCACGTGAACTTGTTTCCCTTACCCCCAGTGGCGATGGGCATTGCCAGTCTTTTAACCTCTGCCAGTCTGTTGGGCTACAACAAGTGATTTCTCTTTGTTATTTTCATTTGCGTCTCTTTTCTTTTCTCCTCTCATTTCCTTCTTGAGGAACTCTCAGGCAGGCTTTTACTCTCGCTGCCCTGCTGTAAATATTGTACCAAGTCTGTGGTCACCTCCGTGTGGCTCAGTTCTCATTTCTTGAGTTGGAATCCATCGCTTCCTGACCTGCTCTTGTCACTTAGTTTTCAGGACACCATGCCTGGATGGTGTTCTATCTCTCCGGTAACTCTTTTCCAGTCTCCTTGGCTAGTTTCCTTCTCTCCAGTCTGAAAACATTGGGATACCCCAAGTGACCTAGTTTTCATCCGCCTGTTAATTTGCACCTCTTCCTTTCATGATCTTATCTGGCCTCATGACTATAAATTTGGTCTGCACACCTATGACTGGTACCCTTTGCCTTTCCTTGGGCAGCCCTGTATTTCCAGCTGTCTAATCAGTGTCCTCAAATTAACGTGATACAAGCTGAGCTACCTGCTTTCCTGGACTTCCCAGGTGGCTCAGTGGTAAAGAATCCGCCTGCCAATGTAGGAGACATGGGTTCAATCCCTGGGTCAGAAACATCTTCTGGAGGAGGAAATGACAACCCATTCTAGTATTCTTGCCTGGAAAATCCCATGGACAGAGGATCCTGGCAGGCTAAAGTTCATGGGGTTGCAAGAGCTGGACATGACTGAGTATCTGAGCGTGCACATGCCATATCATATGTATTTTACTTATTTATCTGACTTATTGTCCTCTATAACTGGTATGTTAGCTCCATGAGGGCAGTCATTGTTTGGTTTTTATTGACTCTTTTTTTTTTTAATATTAGCAATTACCTGATATAACATGTTTATTTATTTTATTTTTGACCACACTTTGCGACTTGCAGAGCTTCCCCAGGGTACGAACCCATGTCCCCTGCAGTGGAAGTATGGAGTCTTAACCACTGGACCGCCAGAGAAGTCTGGTTTTTGTTAACTCTTGTATATCCCCTAGCCCTGTGACTAAAGCACAAAGAAGATACTAATACAATACAATGTAATTTGATAATATTTAGTATTAGTATATTATATATATATAAAATAGGCACACTTAATTAGATTAGTGAGGATGAACATATCTTTGTGTGACTTAGGTTTAGTGGCCTGTGTCATGGCTGAAGCAGAGGTGGGACCAGGGTGGTGCTGAGTGCCCTCTCTCAGGAGACATTGGTCAGAGTCCATCCCCAGCCTCCAAATGCAGAGGCCTTTGTTTCATTTTTGCCTCCTACGTCGGTGACTCCTGTTTTCCTTGATTGGCACCAGCTGCCAGGCACTAGGATTTAAACCTGTCTGTAACAGTCTCTGAAAAGCTCCCTGTGTGTTGCTTTCCATTATTGTGCACCTCAGGACAGATACGGCCGAGCCAGAACCTCAAGGAATTCCCGAAGAAGCCAGAAGCCAC
>NW_011494869.1:5145624-5152364 GCF_000754665.1 Bison bison bison | reverse complement strand
CCCCAGACCCCGCTTCCCCCCGCCGGCTTCTCAGAGTTACAGCCGGGCCCATCCGTGGTTTCGGTGTCAGTGGAGAGCTGGTTGAAAGAAAAGGTCCTTTTAGCCAGGAGCCTCAAAGAGTAAACACACAGGCCCCAGCAACGCATGTGAAAACAGACCCGCTCTCTATGTCACTGGCTGAGAGGCTGCCTTGTGGAGCCTCACTTGAGAAAAGAAGAAAAGCTTTTTCTGTCAGGAAAGCTTTTCCCGCGGTACGTGGCCGCCCCAGTGTAGCCTGGGGTTTCAGGCCGCCTTCAGTGCGTTCTGTAAACTTATCGGCTTTGGAGGGCAGTCAGCCTCTTGGGAGTGTATATTTAAGCAAAGAGTGATTCCACCCCTCAGAGCATGAATGCCTACCAAGGCGGTCCCCTTTTTTCTTTTTCTTGAGATATATTGAGAACTTTTGCATTTTAATCCATAGTATGTGGTCAGATAGTTTTCCCCTTTCTTCTTTTTTTTCCCTCCTTAGACTTGTGAATTTGTCAGTGTTGGATCAGAGTTTTGTGGGACAGGGAAATTTCCTTCTTTTTATTTATTTATTTTTTGCCCACACTGTGTGGAATGAGGGATCCTAGTTCCCCAACCAGGGGTTGAACCCATGCCTTCTGCATTGGGAGTTGCGGAGTCTTAACCACTGGATCACCAGGGAAGTCCCCCTTCTTTATTTGTCAGCGTTCACACAGTAAGTCCCTTTGAGCACCAGCTTGGATGCTGGAGATGCAGCAGTGAACTGAGGCAGACATCTTGGAATTTAGGATATAGAAAGGAGAGTGGACAGACTGGACAGGCAACCAGCGCAGACTGTAGCTATTGTGACAGATACAATGGAGGAAAAGTACAGGGTACTTAACCCAGCCTGGAGACAGGGGCTGTTGAGGACGGCTTCCTGGGGGAGGCGACACCAGAACTGTAGAAGAATGAGAAGTGATTGTCCAAGCCAACAGTAGAAAAGCATTCCAGGCTGAAGGAAGCTTTGCAGCAGGAATGAACTTGGTTCACCCAGGTCACATGAGAACGCCGCCTGGGCCTGGGCAATGAGAGCCACTCATGATTATGGCCCAAAAAATGGCAGGAAGGGGGCACCTGAGCAGCACTGTCCATTAGAAATGAGAAGTGAGCCACATATGGAACCTAAAGTTTTCTAGTGGCCACATTAAAGAGAGTAAAAACAGAAGCAAGAGGGTCAAATCGGTTTTAATGATCTGCTTTCTTCAGTCCAGGAGAAGGAAATGGCAACCCACAGCAGTGTTCTTGCCTGGAGAATTCCATGGACATAGGAATCTGGTGATCTGCAGTCCATGGGGTTACAAAGAGTCAGACACGACTGAGCAACTAAGACTTTTCTTCAGTCCAGTATATCCCAAGTGTTACCATTTTGATATATGAAACCCGGTGTATTGTTTATACCCCCAGCACACCTCAATCGGGACTGGCCACATTTCTAGTCCTCAGTGACCACATGTGGCTTATGGCCGTCACATTGGACGTTGCTCATATCTAGAGGTTAAGTTACTCAAGGAAGATTTGGGAGACTTTTCTTCTAAACCAGGTTGCTAGTTTGTACTGTGCGTGCAGTTCTAGAAACTTCCTCCAGTCCTCTGAAACCTGTCACACTGTGGTGCTGAGCTGCCTCCTAGAGGGCCCATGCTGTCTCTGGTCATTACAATCCGCTTCTGAATTGACTGCTGTTTCAGGCATGAAATGGTAACCTTGCAGAGAACCTGGAATGGGTGATAGGAAAACAAGACTGTTGCCTGGATCTGAGCTGTTTCCTTCCCTTGCCAGAAGAAAAAGAAAAAACCCAACAAAACAGCCCTGAAACATTGCATCCGATGGTGCGGTCTCTGTCTCTGTCTTAGCATCTTTCCAGTAGGCCGTATAGCAGTGTCAACTGTAGTCACCATGCTGTTCATTGCACCTGCAGTCTTTATTGATCTTACAACTAGAGGTAGTTACTTTTTGACTGCCTTCATCCAATTCCTCTTCTATGCTAATTAAAAAAAATTTTTATTCATTTATTTGGCTTCTCCAGGTCTTAGCTGCAGCATGCAGGATCTTCAGTCTTTTTTGCAGCATGTAAACTCTGTTACTGCATGTGGGATCTAGTTCCCTAACTAGGGATCAAACTGGGCCCCCTGCATTGGGAGGGTGGAGTCTTAGCCACTGGACCACCAAGAAGTCCTCACTCTGCTAATTTTTTTAAAAGCAGAACCTAAACCATGGAAGTTCTCTTCTAGCTGGGCTCCTACATTTTGCTGTTCAGATGCGGTTGAAAAGGAGGTTTGCTCATTGAAAACCAATCTGTACTGTATTTAAAATACAAAGCCTAGATTCTGTGCAATGGAGAGTGATGATGTGGTTGCCCAGGTTCCCTGAAGGCACAGAGAATGGATGAGCTGCTAAGACAGGCCTGGTCTAGGAATCCTAGGAATTAATGGGTGATGAGGACTTTCCCCAGCTTGGGGAAGAGGACTTCTGGTGACAAGGCAGCAATAACTCATGTAAACTGGCAGTTTATTCTAAAGACGTACCTTTCCCAGATCTGTATTTATTCCCTCTAAATCACTTTAGAAATAGGCGATAGCTTGACAAACAGTGAGATTCACCAAGACAAATGAAGCATTTTTTTTGTTTGTTTGTTTCCTGTGTTAAGAGGACACTCTGTTGATTCACGAGAGACTCTCTGTCTATAATGTACTTGGTAGATAGATGACTCTGATGAATAGCTGGTTCTGGAGTGTTTATGCGGGTGCTTTTTTTTTTTTGCAAGTAGAGAAAAGCATTTGTAGCTGTAGGGGCTTGGACTTTAGAACACTGGGACCCTGCATCTAAAAAAACTATGTTAATCAGCTATACCTCAGTACAAAATAAAGAGTTTAAAGCTACCAAGAAAAAAAATTAGAGCAATCATGATTGATGAATCTGTTATAAACCGAAATGAGGATGTGTGTGCCTAACCTCTCCTCCCAATTCTTGTGGTTGAAGGCGAGCTATCCCTCTTCCTCCCGTCTGAAGGGCAGACTCTCCATCCATGCTTTGGAGCCCACCCTTTCCTGCCTTCTCAGGTCTCCTTTCTGACTTTGCTGCTGCTTCTCTGCCTGTTCTTCTCTGTCTTCTTTGCAAGGTCATCTTCATCTGTTTGATTATGACCTGAGTTTCCTACCATTCCACCCGCTTCTTCTGTTTTCACATTCTTATCCTCTTTACGCATAATTACCTTGTGCAGGTGACCCATAGGTTTGAATCTCCAGTCTAGACCTTCCCTCTGAGCTCTGTACCCAGTGCCTGACTGCTGTCTTGCCGTCTCTTTGTGGATATGTCAGAAGCCCCTCAGATTCAGTGTATTCAAATCTGAACTTATCCCCTCTTCCCTGGACCTAGACCTCTTCTAGTGTTTCATATTTCAATGTATAGATCCTCCATTTGCCCAGTTAAGTAAGTGAGAAACCCAGGAATTGTCTTTGATCCCTCCACTCCTCTTGGTGGTGGTCTCTGTCTCTGTCACTAAGTCGTGTCCGACTCTTGCAACCCCGTGGACTGTAGGCCGCCAGGCTCCTCTGTCCATGGGATTCTCCAGGCAAGAATACTGGAGTGGGTTGCCATTTTCTTCTCCAGGGGATCTTCCTGACCCAGGAATTGAACACGGGTCTCCTGCATGGCAGGCAGATTCTTTACCAACTGAGCTACAGTCCACTCCTCTTATCCACCTTCTTTGCTGGTCTGTATACTGGTTCTCTTGGTTTTTATCTTTGCAAGTCTGTCCCCTTCTAAAACCTCCGCCTCTACTGGTCTGGTTCTTCCCTCTGGCCTCCTGTCTGCTCTGCCTGCATCTACTCTTACTCCCCTCCAGTCTATTTTCCATGCTGTGGAATGATTTTTAAAATCATGAAGCTGATGTTGTCACACCTTGACTAATTAAAAACTGTTAAGTACCATGCTGCTGCTGTTAGGATAGAGAAAGACTTCAACACTGGGCGCACAAGCCACTGCCACATCTGGTCACCACCTGGCTCTCCTGCCCCATTCCGATCACATCCCGTTCCACCCACACACACTCGTCTCTGTGCAGTTTCCCAGATGCATCTCGCTGCCCGTAGATGTGCCCGTCCAGCCTGCTTCACACCCACCCCCCAAACCTGCTGGCTCTCTCCCTGAGACTTCAGATCACAGCTGAGTTGTCAGTTCCTCAGGAACCTTTTCCTGATGCTCTGACCAGGCCAAGTATCCAGTGCTCATGGCACCATAAGGTCTCCTGCATGAAATCTGTTTCACAGCTGCAGCTTTACATTTCTCTGGGAGGTTATTTAGTGACTTCTGTTTTTATCACTGACTTGGTGAGGTTCCTCAAAGCAGAGAGACCATGTCTATTTCCATTCTTCATGATAACACAGCTTCTAGCACAGTGTCAATAGTGGATGCCCAGAAAATGCATCTTGAATGAATGCACAAGAAAAAAAGAAAAGTTCACACACTTTGTGAAATGAAGCTCTTCTCATTTCTGGAGGAGTTAATGCAACCCTCTGTCAGCCAAGACTTTAATTTAGAGATGATTATTAAGAACGGATTCCCAGCGTTAGCCTGGAAGAGACTTCCAGGCCACGCTAGGACTCTCACACCTTGTGCTCTGGGAAGAGGGCATGAGTGACGGGGGCTGCGGGAAGGTGGGGTGAAGCAAAGTCAACATTGGTACCCCAACAAGAATTCCAGTGTTTATGACCTGCTGCTAGCCTGGTAGAAAAGGCTTTCTCTTGTTAGGCTCCAACTGAGGTTGGAAGCCAAAGAGACATCGTTAACAGTAAATCCTGGAAGCCCCTTGGCTTCCTTTACTAAGTAGGGAACGTGAAAGGGTGTTCTCTTTAAACCTGGGGTAATCTCCAGCCTGTGTGTGTCTGAGTTAACGGGGAACCAGGGAAGGGAAAGGAGTCTGTTTACTCTCTGCCCTTCTGGAATTTCCTGCAGTTCCGTTTCTCTGTGCACCAGTGTTTCACAGCTATGTGCAGAAGGAACACTGACCTGTTAATGAATGCCCTGCTTATTTTCACTTTCTTCTGATGGGCCTGTGGGATCAAGGGCAGAAGGAGGCAGGAAGAAGGAGGTTTGTTTGCTCCGCTGCACAGCTCTGTTAAGGCCAGGTTAGTCACGTCTTCACTGGGCTTCTTCTGAGACTCCTGGCCCGAGAGGACTTGGTTTCCCCTGAAAGTATCCTACTTTGTGTCCTGTTGGGTTTTTCTCAAATTTCCAGGTTGATCCTTCCATTTGTATTCCTAGTCAGGAAGAAAAAGGGAAGAAAATATTTTTCCTTTTATAAGATAGAAGTGTATATGTGCACATGCATTTTGGGGGGTGTGAGGAGAGGGAGGGACAATCATGATAGAAGATGATTCTAAAGTAGAAAGTCGTTTTGTACTTGGTGGTGAGACTGTCCAGGTAGGGGTTCTGGATTTAACTGAACTGCATTATAAGGGCACAGTTTGGCAGTTCTGGTATATGTAATTTCTTTTTTCTTCTTCTGTGGGAATGAGGAAGGTAGCTTCCATGCTCTGTTTATCTATACTTATTGGTACCATATGCAAAAAACATATTAGAAAGTCCAAGTCGGGAAAGGGAAAAAGTAACTCTTAGAAAAATATTAGTCATCCTCGTTGCACGTAACAACTCTTCCCAATAGGAAATTATTAACCTGAAGCCACTTGCAAATCTGAAGCTTTGCAAGCTTCTCAAAATAAGAGTCAAGAGCTACTCCTTAAGCAGGTTGATTGTATATTTTCTTCTTTTTCGTTTTTCAAGATGTGTAGGTAGTGTTAAATTTGTATTTTTTTTTTTCAAGTTTACAATCTCTGTTCTTTAGTATGCTGGCTAAAAAAAAACCCCAAAAACTATTCTGGAAAGTGTCAAGCATCCACAAAAGTGGCAAGAGTCGTCCATGAATCCCTACTTGCTGAGGTGGTGTGTGCTTCCACTAGGAAGCACCCAATGTCTTCTTGCCTCTCCCAGTTTGCAGCTTTTAAAGAGATTTCCTGGCACAGTACTTGAGGATTTTCCTAATTCTTTTCCCCTAGCTTCTAATATCTAACCCTACTGCTGTCTTTGACCTCCAGAAAGTAGCATCACAAGGTATTGGTAACCAGAGGGTTCTTATAGAACAGAAGAGAAGAAATAGGCTTGCTGAAGTTCACATGCATTCAGGGCCTTAGCTTTCTTCAAGGAACTGAAGTCTCTTGCCAGTGAAAATTTTTCATGATGTATGTTCTACTTGATTGTAATTGAACCTGACTTCTTCCAGCCATGCTCTAAGTGGGCACTTTTGCAGCCCCTGCCAGTAATGTGCCCAGAGCTTTGATTCCAAGAGCCTGGTGGGCCAGTGGAGCTTGGCTGGTGTGCTAGGTGGGCAGCCATAGGGCTTTCTTAACACATGCTGGCAAGGAGGAAAGGGGTGTTTCCCTTTGGCACCCCATACCCAGGAGACACTGCCATCACTTGGACTGGCTGCCCGCCATGACCTCCTCCCTGGTCTCATTTACTTCCTCTCTCGCTCCTTCTGCAACCAGTGTGACGGTGCTGCCACAGGTATCACCTCCCTTCCTTGTTCACAACCCTCTGGTGGCTCCCGGTCTCACGCAGAGTGTACGCCAGACACTTCGCCAGGGCTTCAAGACCTTCCTTGTGAGTTCCCGCTTCCCGCCACCCTCATCTCCTACTTC
>NW_011494869.1:5132165-5145524 GCF_000754665.1 Bison bison bison | reverse complement strand
TCCTACTTCTGTCTTTCCTCATCCACTCCAGCCACAGCGGCCTCCCTGCCCTTGCTCAGACCAGTCAGGTGTGGCCCCCATTTGGGGTGCCTGTGTCTTACTCTCTCTCTGCCTGGAATACCCTTCCTCCAGACAGAGACATGGCGCCCTGCCTCATTCTTCTTTAGGTCTTTGCTTCACTGTCACCTTCCTGGTGAGACTTTCTCACCACCCCAGGGCCTCCTTCCACCTGTGTCACTCCCCGTCTCCTTCCCTCCTTTCATTTTTTTTTTTCTACTGCATTTGCTGCAATCTAATGAATTATGTGATGTACTAAAAAAAAATGGATAGTGTCTGTTTGCCTCTGCTAGAATATAAATACCCAGGGGCACAGCATTTTGTCTCTTCCGTACCTGTTGGATGTCAGAGACTGGAAGAGTGAGTGCTTGCTCGCTATACACGTGTGAATGGCACGACCGCAGATGGAGCAGGGCCGCACGAGATTGAAGGAGGTCAGTGAGCCTCCGATGCTGAATCTGGTTCCAGTTCTGGAACTCGACTTATAACACCCATGTTTTCATCAGCTTTTTGATTTTTGAGCAGTGCCTGAAAAGGTCCGGGGAAGACCTGGTGCAAGAGAAAGGCCCTTTGTGGAGTGCATGGCATGGCTGGAGTGAAACCTGAGGGCCCCAGAGGCGAGGTGGCTAACGTTGCTATTTATAGCTCAGATTCCAGTATATGTTTTCCAGCCACACTTCTTTCAGCCTCCCCTGTATGTTCGAGTCTGTCACTCAATTAGCTAATGGTTTCTTTAGTCCCATTATGCATTGTAGGGCTCCCCTGGCTCAGGTGTTTTTTTTTTTTTTAAGAGAATAATAGAGTGTTCTGTTCTCAGAGGTTTAATTTTGTAATAACCTTGCCAATTAAAAAAAAAAACAAACCTCTTTCCCAACTTTTTAACTTGCAGTTTTTTCAACATACAAAAGAATTGAAAGAATAACACAATGAACACCCAAATGCCCTCTACCAGGAACCAACACTGGTTAAGAATTTGCTACATTTGTTTCACCTCTGTGTGTGAGCCTGTGAGTGTGTGCATTTTTTTTTCTCTCCCTGAACCACTTGAAGGTAAACTGCAGATATCATGACACTTCATTCCAGAAAACTTGTCTCAGTTCAGTTCAGTTCAGTCATTCAGTTGTGTCTGACTCTTTGTGACCCCATGAATCGCAGCATGCCAGGCCTCCCTGTCCATCACCAACTCCCGGAGTTCACCCAAACTCATGTGCATCGAGTTGGTGATGCCATCCAGCCATCTCATCCTCTGTCGTCCCCTTCTCCTCTTGCCCCCAATCCCTCCCAGCATCAGAGTCTTTTCCAATGAGTCAACTCTTTGCATGAGGTGGCCGAAGTATTGGAGTTTCAGCCTCAGCATCAGTCCTTCCAATGAACACCCAGGACTGGTCTCCTTTAGGATGAACTGGTCGGATCTCCGTGCAGTCCAAGGGACTTGCAAGAGTTTTCTCCAGCACCACAGTTCAAAAGCATCAGTACTTCAGGGCTCAACTTTCTTCACAGTCCAACTCACATCCATACATGACCACTGGAAAAACCATAGCCTTGACTAGATGGACCTTTGTTGGCAAAGTAATATCTCTGCTTTTGAATATGCTGTCTAGGTTGGTCATAACTTTCCTTCCAAGAAGTAAGCATCTTTTAATTTCATGGCTGCAGTCACGATCTGCAGTGATTTTGGAGCCCAGAAAAATAAAGTCTGACACTGTTTCCACTGTTTCCCCATCTATTTCCATGAAGTGATGGGACTAGATGCCATGATCTTCGTTTTCTGAATGTTGAGCTGTAAGCCAACTTTTTCACTCTCCTCTTTTACTTTCATCAAGAGGCTTTTGAGTTCTTCTTCACTTTCTGCCATAAGGGTGGTGTCATCTGCATATCTGAGGTTATTGATAGTTCTCCGGGCAATCTTGATTCCAGCTTGTGCTTCTTCCAGCCTACAAAACCATGAGAGTAAGTGCAGATATCATCCTAATATCATCTTGGATCTCTCAAGAATGAAACCATTCCTAAATACAGACATAGTGCCATTACTGAACCTAAGAAAATAAATGGTAATTAAAGACATCATTCAATATCCAATCTGGATGTGAATTTCTCCAGTCATCCCAAGAATATATTTTTCAAAGTAAGACTTAGTCAAAATTCACACAAGACATTTGGTAGTTATGTTCCTTTAAATCCAAGAGTCTTCTTCCTGCCTGTCCCACCTCCCATTTTAAATGTTTTTAGTGACATTGGCTTTTCAAGGAGCCTGGGATAGTTGCCCTATAGATGTCCCATATTCTGGGTTAGTCTGATTGCTATCTTGTGGTATCACTGAAATTTGTTCCTCTGTCCCCTTATTTCATGTAATCTGAGAAGGAGGTTTAGTGGCCTGATTGGATTCAGGTTAAATGCTTTTTTAAGAAGACTATTTATTTATTTATTTGGCTGTGTTGGGTCTTCATTGCTGCCCAGAGACTTTCTTTAGTTGCCCCTTGGCATGTGGGATCTTCCTGGACCAGGGATTGAACCCATGTCCCCTGCTTTGGCAGGTGAATTCTTAACCACTGGACCACCAGGGAAGTCCTATAAGAAGACTTTAAAAGTGCTGTTGTGTACTTCATCCTGTAACATGTCAGGAAGCATGTGGGTGTTGGATTGTCTTGCTCTTAGTGATGCTCAATTCAGTTACTTGGTTATGACACTAACGGCCAGAGGTCTCTCTGAAGTGTTTCTCTGTTAGTAAATAAAGGACTAGAGGGTTATGTTCTTAGTTTAAAGGGATCTTCCCTGGTGGCTCAGCATTAAAGAATCTGCCTGCAGTGCCAGAGTCCTGGGTTTGATCCCTGGGTTGGGGAGTTCCCCTGGAGAAGGGAATGGCTATCCACTCCAGAATTCTTGTCTGGAGAATTCCATGGACAGAGGAGCCGGGTGGGCTATAGTCCATGGGGTCGCAAAGAGTTGGACGTGACTGAGCGACTAATACTAAAGAGAAAAACCTCCCCTGTCACTGGCTCTTTTTGAAAGTCAAATGTGTCTCCAAGACTTGTAAGGTAACTTCTGAACCTACATGTGTATAATGACACTGCTTGACAAGGTGAGCAGGTAATTGAGTTGGCGCCTCGACATGACCCCAGTGGAGAGGAACATTCAGTCTGTGCCCCTGGCTTTGTCAGAAGACCACAGTGGGGTGGCTGTCAGGAGGTGGAAATTAGCAGCAAGAGGCCTTGGGCTCCTCTAGTTTCTTGTCAAATATCATCCCTCCAGGAAGGAGGGAGGAAGGTGTCTACACTCTCTTTGTAAAGTGATGGCCTTTGAGACCAAGAAGGGAATTGAGGACCCCTTCTAGAAGACTTATCCCAGCACATTTCCGACAATGGCATGTCAGACATCTTTAGGATGTGTCCTAGAAATAAGATGGAAGACCATTTGTCCTTGTGATGGATATGTGACCTTGGAAGACTTTTGTTGACTCTTTTGCTGAAGCCTGAAAAAGGCTTAGAAAGGTCAGGAGAAGAGTGAATATACAATGAATGAGTTAGACCAAGAGAAATTTGGACTCTCCAGCCTAAAAACAGGACCATCAACAGGGAGATAACAGGAACTTCCCTGGCAGTCCAGTGGTTAAGACTCCATGCTTCCAGTGCAGAGGGCTAGAGTTTGATCCCTGGTCAGGAAACTAAGATCCCACATACTGCATGACGTGACCAAAAAAACTTTCTTCTAAATTAAAAGTTATTAAAGGAACAACACAACAGGGGCATAATAAAAATGACAGCTTACCGGGAACCTACTAGATACTATTTAATTCTTAACATATATTCTCTGGAAAGTGTGTTCTTACTCCTCCTGTTTTGCAGGTTGAGAGACTAATGCTCAAGGTAAGTACTCCAGTCTGCCTAACTGGTATGCTATGCTAAGTCGCTTCAGTCGTGTCCGACTCTGTGCGACCCCATAGACGGCAGCCCACCAGGTACTGTGTTTGAATCCAGTCTGCCTAACTGCTACTTGTCTTAGACCTCTGAGCTCTACTGCCTGCTAGGGACTCAGGCCCTGGATCTCAGCATGAAGAGTAGGGAGATGCTCCTTGATGAAAAAAAAGAAAAAGTAAACATTTATTATCTCATAGTTTCAGTGTGTCAGGTTTTGGGAATAGCTTAGCTGGGCAGCCTGGCCTGAGCTCTTCCATGAAGTTGCACTCAATACACTGGGTGGGCTGCAGTAATCTGAAAGCTAGACTGAGGCTGAAGGGTCCATTTCCACGGTGGCTCATCTGCATGGCTGGCAAATGATGCTGCTGGTTCAGATGCCTCGGTTCTTTCCCCTGTCTTGGAGTTTGTTTTTTAATTGGAGGATAATTGC
Organism: Bison bison bison; assembly: GCF_000754665.1. Classification (NCBI taxonomy): domain Eukaryota; kingdom Metazoa; phylum Chordata; class Mammalia; order Artiodactyla; family Bovidae; genus Bison; species Bison bison. The sequence goes on along the minus strand of NW_011494869.1, from coordinate 5,141,123 downwards.
TTTACAATATTGTGTTGGTTTCTGCCATACATTAGCACAGTTCAGCCGTAGATATGCATATGTCCCCTGCCTCTTGAACCTCCCTCCTGCCTCCACCCCGTCCACCCTACCCCGGGTTGTCACAGAGAACCTGATTTGACCTCCTTGTGTCATGTAGCATATTTCCAGTGGCTGTTTGTTTTACATATGGTAATTTATGTTTTTGCATGCTACTCTCTCAATTCGTCCCACCTTCTCCTTCCCTGACTGAGTCCACAAGTCTGCTCTCTCTGTCTGTATCTCCACTGTGAAACTGAGAGTGTTACTCAGTCACGTCCAAGTCTTTGCAACCCCGTGAACTGTAGCCCACCAGACTTCTCTGTCCTTGGTATTCTCCAGGCAAGAATACTGGAGTGGGTAGCCATTCCCTTCTCCAGGGGATCTTCCCAACCCGGGGATCAAACCCAGGTCCTGTATAGCAGGCAGATTCTTTACTGTCTGAGCAATTTGCTGCCCTGTAAACAGGCTCATCAGTACCATCTTTCTAGATTCTGTATCAGTTCAGTTCAGTTCATTCGCTCGGTCGTGTCTGACTCTTTGCAACCCCATGAACTGCAGCACGCCAGGCCTCCCTGTCCATCACCAACTCCCAGAGTTTACCCAAACTCATGTCCATCAAGTCGGTGATGCCGTCCAACCATCTCATCCTCTGTCATCCCCTTCTCCTCCTGCCCTCAATCTATGTATGTGTTAATATATGATATTTGTTTTTCTCTTTCTGACTTCACTGTGTGTAATAGGCTCTAGGTTCATTCCCTCATTAGGACTGACTCAAATGTGTCCTTTTTATGGCTGAGTAATATATTCCATTGTATATATGCACCACAACTTCTTTATCCATTCATCGATGGATATCTAGGTTGCTTCCATGTCCTAGCTATTGTAAATAGTGCTGGAACGGACACTGGAGCACATGCGTCTCTTTCAATTATGGTTTTCTCAGGGTATATGCCCAGTAGTGGAATTGTTGGGTCATATGGTTCTATTCCTAGTTTTCTCCATTCTTGGACTTTTGAAGGAACTAGTTTTCAGGTTACAAGTGTTCTTTTATAGAAATTAAAAAAAATTTATTTTTGGTGTGCTGGGTCTTCATTGTGGTGTGCGGGCTTTCTCTAGTTGCAGCAAGCGGGAGCCACACCGCAGCGCAGGGGCTTCTCAGTGCGGTGGCGTCTCTCGTGGAGCACAGGCTCTAGGTGCTCTGGCTTCAGTAGTCGTGGCGCATAGGCTTAGTCGCTCTGCAGCATGTAAAATCTTCCCTTACCAGGGACCACCTGCATTGGCAGGCTGATTCTTAACCACTTTGCCACCAGGGAGGTCCTATAGAAATATTAAAGTATATATATATTTATTTGGCTGCACAAGGTCTTAGTTGCAACATGTGGGATTTAGTTCCCTGACCAGAGATCAAACACTGATCCCCTGCATTGGGAGCATGGAGTCTTAGTCCCTGGACCACAGGGAAGTCCCTCTTGGGTTTTTGAAGGAACTAGTTTTCAGACTACACATGTTCATTTCTAGAAATATTTGGAACTCACCAAGCACCTTAGTGAAACTGACTGAAAACAGACTCAAAAGGATTCAGAGAATTCCATTGCAGGGAAGAAAAGTTAAAGGAAGGGAGAGATGCCTTGAGAGCTCGAAAGCCTGAAGGATAACTGATTCCTACCTTAGATCCTTGAATTGATCAAGACTTTTTTAGGGGTCTAAGTTCTTAAAGGACTGTATCTGTTTCTTAGAGAGATGCAGGGCAGACTCTTTTTGGTGGGGGGCAGTTGTCTCTAGGAAATGCTCATGGAGAGTTATTTATACATACCCTGCCTTGTTCTAGAAAACCAGCTTATAATAATACAGTAGCAACTAAGAGATAAAATGAAGTGGTGGTTTGATGGGTAGTGTGGGCAGGGAGGGAGGTTGGAATATATGGCATTTTCCTGGTCTGGCTTTGTAAGATGTGGGGAGGCGTGGAAGGACTGCATACTCTTTGGAAGTTCTCATAAATGCCGCCCTTTCTCGGTAATTATTGAACAGCCCTGAGCTGGAGGCTGTGGATCCCGGGCAGTAACTGGATGGAGGCCATTCCGTGTGGCCGGTCTCAGTGGTGGGGTCGGGTGTGTGTATGCAGCAGTTTCCAGCTCCCCTGGGGTTTGGTGCCTCTGCCTCGTGTCGGCTTGTTCTGTTTCTTCTTTGCCCATAGGGCTGAACTTGCCGAGTGTTCTAGGGCTGGGTGACTCTGAACTGCCCTCTCACCTCAACTCATGGAGCCAGGTGTCCGTTAGTCTCTCCTTATGGAACTCAGCCAGGACCATGTAACTACGGGACTAACTTGCCCGTACTGAGCTTTTGTTGTAAACTTTTTTTACCCCTTATTTCAAAGCAAAACATTTCCAGAACTGAAAATTAAAAAACAACTTTTTTAGGGCTTCCCTGGTGGTCCAGTGGTTGAGACTGTGCTTCCAATGCCAGTGGGGGCGGGGGTGGGGCGGCACAGGTTCAATCCCTGGTCAGGGAACTAGATCCCGAATGCCTTGAGGCATGGCCCCCCCAAAAATTAATTTAAAAACCAAACTTTTTAGCCCAGATAATAAGTCTCTACAATTGTTTACGTAGAGATGATTCCTGATGACTTTTCTTTAGTGTCTCTTGACCTGTTTAGACTCTATACTGGTTGGGGGATGCTGCTTGGAACTGCTTTCTTCCTCTGCATACCATCAATATCTCTTACTCTTTTCTTTTGGTCCTGCAGATATAAGCAAACATATAAGTAATATAGAAATTACCTAGCAAACCTAATGCTCTAAAATGTTTAGAAGAAAAAACAAGCACATCCTTCCCCACCAGCCTGATAATACAGTTAGGCATATTCCTCCGTGTTCCTTTTTCCATGCCTTAAGACAAGTTTGAAGATGCAGTGAAAAATGTTGCCAGGGAAGCCAAAGTTGGTGAAGTGGGAGCTCATAACTTACAGAATCTTAACCTTGGTGTGCGTTTGCGTTTGTCCATCCACATTGCTTTTTGTGTCCAACAGTGGAGAACACACAGCTGACCCTGAACCTGCAGACAGAGAACAAAGGCGGTGTTGTCTCGGGTGGTGAGCTGACAGTTTTCCTGGACGGGCCGACTGTTGATCTGGGAAGTGTGCCTAATGGCAGTGCTGTGACGGATGGTGAGTGCCGCCCTGCTCCCCAGGGCTGTGCCGGGACAGGGCAGGGTGGGGCGGGGCAGGGCAGGGCTGAGGAGGTCCCCAGAGCTGGGTTCTCTACCAGATATCTGGGTTCAGGTACTGCTTAGCCAGCCCTGACTCTTCTGAGCGTTGTGGATCCCAGTCATGACATGATTTTTCAAGGACTGCTTTCTGATAAAGGACCAAAATAAATGTCAAGTCTTTGTGAGTGTGTTGTTGTTTTGGTTTGAGAACAGAGAGAAACATCTTTTCATCCCACACGGACTTTGGAAAATAAAACATCTTTATTAAATGTTACTTGGGCCTGTTTTTCTTCTTCCGAATGCACTTAAACTCCCTGGGAAGCTTGAGAGTATCTTTTATGAGATGGTCTTGATTGGGAGAGGGGAACCGTGTGTCTCAGAGATTCACACCAGCAACACACAGGCAAGAAGCAGGGAAATCGGAGAGTGGTTTCTGCCTCGTCCTGAATGTGGGCGGTTTGTTTCTTTTCATCTAGTTTGAAATTAGTCACCTTTGGATCTAGCAGGAAATTATTTCATGACATCTGAGGTCTGCAATGGGTTGGCTCTCTGCATAATTTTTTCTCATTAAATGTGATGTAACTATGGCGTTTTCCAGGCCCAAACCAGGCTTTCCATAGGTGCAGGGGGTGAGATTCCAGTTCTGTTTCAAGGGCATTTGGGTGGAGTCTCAGTGACTGGATGGGCCTTACTGCTGCAAATCCTCCCTCAGCTGGGCTGCATGGTGCTTGGGGCGCTTTAGGTGCATCTAGAGAACACGCGTCATTCACTCGTTCAGCACATATGTCTATAATTGAGCACTGGGTATGTACTAGCTCCTGGCCCAGGTGCTGGCCGGATGGCAGGGGCAAAATTCACATGGTCTCTGTTCCCTAGAGCTTGTGATCTACTTGACAGGGGCAGGGGATATTAGACACCAGACGAGTAAATGCACAAATAATTATATAATCATAACTGACCTGCTAGGAAGGAAGAGTGCTGGGTGGTGTGAGGTTCCTCCACTTTAGGGGGAATCTCATCTACATTAGGGACCCAGAGAAGGTTTTCTTTGAGGTCTAGCAAGTCTCTAGCTGAGACTTGCTAGAACATGAGTTTAGACAGGCCAAGGTGGGGATGTGAGGTGTTGGGGTGGCTGAGTAAGAGGTAGAGGGGTCTCAGGCGCAAAGGCTCTCAGATGGAAGCGAGTGTGGCCTTTCATAGGCATAGGGACAGCCAGTTGGATAGTGAGGAGTGAGAAAAGTAGAGTGGTGGGAGATGAGGCCAGTTCGATCATACAGCCTCCAAGACCTCAATAAGGATTTGGAACTACAGCATAAGAAGCAGAAAGCTGTTGAAGGGTTTTTAATCAGGAGACTGTCATGATTTGATTTAGATTGGATCTGATCTGACTTTATTAAGTTTTTTAAATTTTATTTTAAAAATATTTATTTTTTTTTGACCGCATCAGGTCTTCATTGTGGCCCACGGGCTCTCTAGTTGTGGGCTCAGTTGTCCTGTGGCATGTTCCCTGACCAGAGATGGAACCCATGTCCCCTGAATTGGAAGGTGGATTCTTAACCCCTGAACTGCCAGGGACGTCCTTGATTTGGCTTTTCAAAAGCTCGCTGATTGTGATGTGGAGAGATGCCCCAATTCCTTGCCCCCACTTTGCATGGTCAGCATCTGGCCTCTGTCTCACGTGGTGTGGTTTTATTTAATATGTAAGGCAACATGCTTGTAAAGTGCCTGAGACGTTCTTGAAGGTCTTGAGGAAGAGGAAGTGTTTCCCAGGTTTGAGCCTCTTTGTTCCTTGGCCCCATTCAGATCTCACCTGTCCTTGTTGGGCTGGCAGCTGCAGCTTAGTGGACACTCGCTGTCCGTTGGGGGTAGAAACACGCCATTAGCGGTGTTGCCGTACCCACATCTCGAACAGAGGTGTGAGCTTCTCAATGTTTCTTTCTTACGATGGATCCCTTTTCCAGGTTCACAGCCACCTTCAAGAGAATCCAGCGGGACAGCCGTCGCTCCAGAGAACCGCCACCAGCCCCCCAGCACAAACTGCTTTGGTGGGAGATCCCGGTAAGACATCCTCCTCCTGCCCTGTGAAGGAGGGGGAGCCAGGAGTTGCTCAGAGCTCCTGAAAACATGTGGGAAAGTGACGAGGAACAGTTTATGTTAGAAACTGTCAGAAATTTCCAGAGAGCTTGTAACTGACTTGCAAGACTTATAAGTATGTTAATATGGCCCAGAGGGGAATACACAACTCAGGATTCCCAGACGGGTCAGTGGTTCCTTGACAAAGATGGGATGGACCAAGTTGTTTATTGCTCAGTTGAGCAGAGCTTGACTGCTTTTTGATGATCAGGTACCATGGCCACAGTTGTCCTTCCAGGAAATACAAAGGAACACTTAGAGCAGTCGTTCTTTTTTTTTTTTTTTTCTTTCCTTTTTATTTAGGCTTGCTGTGCAAAGATTTTCTCTAGTTAATGGCAAGCTGGGGCTGCTCGCTAGTTGCGGTGTGCAGGCTCCTCATTGCGGTGGTTTCTCTTGTTGCAGAGCATGGGCCTTAGGGCACACGGGCTTCAGTAGTTGTGGTGCACGGGCCTAGCTGCCCCAAGGCCTGTGGGATCCTCCTGGACCAGGGATCAAACCCCTGCAACCTGCATTAGCAGGAAGATTTCTAACCAGCAGACCACCAGGGAGGTCCCCAGAGCAGTGTTTTTGTGTATGTGACATTTTCTCTCTGTACATTTTTGTTTGTGGGGATGATCCATGATTCCCTTTGGAGTGCTGATTCAGACTTCCTGCACTCAGAGTCTGAGCTGTATTATACTTGTTATATATGCATCACAAATGATGTTATTTTTAGACTTAATTTTATTTATTGACATCTCCATCTTACACCTGTGTTAATGGTGCATACTCATCTCCATGGCCACTAAATTCCCAGGCAGGGGAGTAGTTTTAAGTATATTAGATGGGGAGGAGTTTTTATTATATATTGCTTATTGTTTCATTGTTTGTTACACTGTACAAAATTCCAAGACATTTTAAAGAAATTTTAAGGAAAAGAATCATATGGAATGTAGTTTGTAAACCAGAGTGCAGGTGAATAACTAGTAGACTCTTCCCAAACAAGTCCTGGGGCATGGGGGAATGATGCTTTAAGAAACAGAGTATATAGCGAGCTGGGGCTGCTATATACCCACAGCATCTGGAAAGACTGCACTGCGGACAGCGATCAGCCTGTCTAGATCTTGTGGTCTTGAGGGCTTGTGAGGTCTTGAAGGCCAGCAGGCGTCAGGAACAAGAGAGGGTTAGGCATTTGGATCTTCTGTCTATAGCATCATCAGGAGCAGAGGTACCATTTCCCTGTTGTCTCTTCTCCAAGCTTCTGCAGAGCTCTGGCCTCATTTCCTGAAGATGGGTCACCTAGTCTGTCACGGAGAAGAGAGACTTTCAGTTGGGAAAAGTAGCTGGGTCTCACAGGGTGGTTGTTGTTTAGTTGCTCAGTCGTGTCTGACTGTTTGTGACCCCATGGACTGCAGCACACCAGGCTTCCCTATCCTTCACTATTTCCAGGACTTTTCTCAAACTCATGTCCATTGAGTTGGTGATGCCATGCAACCATCTGATCCTCTGTCGTCCCCTTCTCCTCCTGCCTTCAATCTTTCCCAGCATCAGGGTCTTTTCCAGTGAGTTAGTTCTTCACATCAGGTGGCCAAAGTATTGGAGCTTCAACTTTAGCATCAGTCCTTCCAATGAATATTCAGGACTGATTTCCTTTAGGATTGACTGGTTTGATGTCCTTGCTGTCCAAGGGACTCTCAAGAATCTTCTCCAGCACCACAATTTGAAAGCATCAGTTCTTCAGCATTCAGCCTTCTTTATAGTCCAACTCTCACATCCATACATGACTACTAGAGTCTCACAGGGTCAAGTACCAACAATACAACTGGCAAATCTTGTATCAGCAGTGGCACCATTGGCACTCAGAGCTAGAAGAACAGAGTCTCTTCAGTGACGAGTGGCTGGTGGAGAGGAACACCTCAGGTGCTCGCTGTGAGAATGCTGCCTCTGAGCCCTGGTGCTTGTCACTGCCATCTTGGTCTTTGAGCTGACTGGAAAATTTGTGTCAAGCACAACTGATGTCACTTAATTTGGGGCTGGAGGAAGGCAGCGTTAGGCTCTTAACAGGTTCGGACTTAAGTTCTTGAGCTGTTTGTTGCTCTGTGAAGTTCTCTGATTGGTAGACCTTGACATTCACATATCTGGATAGCCCTCCTTTGTGCTCTTGTTTGTGTTGAGGGCTGTTGATTGTTAGAGCAGTAGCCAGACTTCAACAGAAAATCGGTTGCAACTTTGCCCACAACACACAGTGGACATTCATTGGTAGTTAATTGTCAGTGGACAAAGTGCTTGTAGGTAAGTGAAGCCATATGGGAGCCTCCTCTGTCTGTCTGGCTGCTGCTTCATTTTCTACGTGTGGTCTGTGAATTTTCACAGGCCTCTGCCATCTAGGTATTCATTGTATGTTCGCGTGGAACCCACTGCCATTTGGTGGCAAACACCTGGATGTATGGCCTTTATGAAGTCACTGTGCACACAGGAGTGGCAGGGTGGTCTAGTGGATGAGCGTGAGGCTCTGGCAGCAGATGTAGACTGAATCCTAACCTGTCATTGACTTGCTATACATTATTGGGCAAGTCATCAAACTTCTCAGCCTCTCAGTCTTTCCAGGTGTAAAATGGGGGTATTGCCTGCCTCAGGGGATCACTGCAGGAATTAATTGGGATGAGTTAGGTGGCTCAGAAGGTAAAGAACCTGTCTGTAATGCAGGAGACCCGTGTTCCACCCCTGGGTTGGGAAGACCCCCTGGAGAAGGGAATGTCTACTCACTCCAGCATTCTTGCTGGAGAATCCCATGGACAGAGGAGCCTGGTGGGCTACAGTCCATGGGGTAGTAAAGAGTCAGACATAATTGAGTGACTAACACACAGTACCATCTGAGGGCCTTGCACACAGGCATTGCACAGTAAAGGTGGCCAGGAGTTGCATCTGGAGACTGTCTTTCACGCCCCACTTCCCCACCCCCAAACCTGGGACGTAACGCATGATGAAGCATTCCTGTCCAGGAGTCTGTAGTTAGGAGGGTGATGAATCAAACCTTCAGGACTCAGGGACAATCCTCCGCTGTCCTTGGTTTCCTGTGGCAGAGAGAATGACGGGCTTCGGCCCGCTGCCTCCCAGACTAAATATTTAGCTTTCGCCGTCTGAAAGGGTAGGTTTTTCTTGGACTTGGGTGCTATTCTCCATGATCAAAGGTGCTCTGATGTGCCCATGAAGGTGAAGATTGCAGTGTGAAAGCAGCCTTTTCCTATCCTGCCCCTGCTTTATAAAGCTATAGAACTGGAACCATGTAAGAGCTGTATCTTAAGGATTCATTTCCCCAAGTTCATCCAACAACATTTCCAGGTGCTTGCTGAACAGGACCTCGTAGCTCTGTCTCCTAGTGGGATCTTTCCCACTCGTTATGAGTCATCAGGTAGAACATCTCTAGTTGTTTTGCCATTTGGGCTGCTGCATGGAAGCCAGCACGGTATCACTACCCATGGCATAAAGTTATTAGCAGACCAGCCACGTTAGTATCCACTCAGTGGGTCTGGTTGAGTAAAGAAAGAGTTCATATCACACACTGTTGTATAGTCTTGCAATGAAATGCTGTCTGGTAGCAAA
>NW_011494869.1:5127616-5131960 GCF_000754665.1 Bison bison bison | reverse complement strand
TTTTTTTTTTTTTTATGGATACCTTCGTGGGTGGTAAAACTGTAAAAAACAGAAGGGAATCATTAACCCTGAATTCAGGAGGGTGGTTGTCACTGGTGGGTGGGTTTAATGAAGAAAAAGCACAATGAAAGCTTCTGGGTACTGGGAATGCTATTTCTTAGCCCAGGGTTTTTTTTTTCTTTAACTGAATATTTAATATATTCTTTCATTTGCATGATATATTTCACAATACAGAAACTATCATCTACCAATCTAGGTAAGCTGAATAGGGATGGTGTTTGGTTGCAGAGATTGTCGTCTACCGTTGAGGCAGACAGGTTTCAGAACTTTGGCTTTCTCCAGGCTGGATGACGAGCACTTGTTTCTCTTCAGCCCTGTTCATCTTTACAGCAGTGGAGCTGGTGATTCTAAGACGATGCTCCACACTGGCCTTGGCGGCTGCGCTTCCATCACTTAAAGATCTCAGGTGGGAGAATGTCATCTGGGCCTTGGGAACAGGATCCAGATGAAAGCTGGCCACTGCCAGACCGTGTGTCAGAATAGCAGTAATCATGATGGCCTGAGAGGGCCAGTCTGGTGCCGTTTTGTGCTTGGAGTGGGGACTGTTACGTGGGGTACCCAGGCTCTGTCTGTGAGTGTATGGGACTGTGTGTCAGAATAGCAGTAATCTTGGTGGCCCGAGAGGGCCAGTCTGGTGCCGTTTTGGGCTTGGAGTGGGGGCTGTTACGTGGGGTACCCAGGGCTCTGTCTGTGCGTGTGCTGTCCTGGCCTGCGTCCTCAGCCCGTGTTCCCTGTTCCAGTGTTGCGGAGCCCCCTGGGAAAGTGTGTGCTAGTTGGCATGGGGAAAGCCTTCCACACCCTCCAATAATCCCCCAGTGTTTGTTTTATTTTGCTGGAATGAGGGCTGACTTGGGAACTGTGCCTAAGTCAATTCAGGTTTTGCAGATCTCCTGTGTGCCCGGTGTCGTGCACACATCGCCTTGCATGACGCTTGCCAGAAGCATGGTGTCTGCTTTCCACATGCAGTCTTCATGGCATGTGCAATGTATGTGAAGTTTCACACCATGGGAGGCTCTGAGAGAGAAGAGATGAGTGTGTGGAGAGGAAGACACTGAGGAGAGGGAGGGCAGAAGTTTGCAGAGAGACTTGTCCACCGTCCAAGGGTTCAGTACAGTGGCTTAGGGGCTAACAGTGTTAACTAGAGAAGCTAACAGTGGGGTGAGCATGGAGCGAAAAAGAACCCAGCAGGGGGATCCCCGATGGTACTGGCAGCCCTCTTCAGAGATACTGTCAGGTGAGAAATGGTTGAGAAATTCCAGACTGAAGGTGGAAAGCCAGAGCATTGGAATCCCTCTGTGGTTTGCTGATTCTTCATCACCTGTGATTTTACCCCTTCCTCCTTGGCTATTACATGAAATTAGGGAGTTAAGGTGGTGTCAACCGATGGGTGAAACCATCATAGAACTGTCTGTGAACTGTGCTGTTGCTCCAAGCACAGACTTAAGATTCCTTCTGACTTGCAGACAGAAAAGGATAAATATCCTTTGACATCTCTTATATGCAGAATCTAAAAAGAAATGATACAAATAAACTTACAGAACAGAAAGAGATTCAGACTTAGAGAATGAACTTACGGTTGTGGGGAGGTGGAAGGGAAGAGACGGTTAGGGAGCTTGGGATGGGTGTGGACATACTGCTATATTAAAATGGATAACCAAGACGGACCTACTGTATGGCACATGGACCTCAGTTGAATGTTATGTGGCAGCTTGGATGGGAGGGGAGTTTGGGGAAGAATGGATGCCTGTGTATATATGGCTGACTCCCTTCACTGTTCATCTGAAACTATCACAACATTGTTAATCCTTAACTGGATATACCCCAAAACGAAACAAAACATTAAAAAAAAAACGATGAGAAAAAAATATTTCTTCCAACTTGAACAACTAGCTCCTCTGTCTAGAATCCCTATAGATTTTCCATCGTCATACAGGGAAATGGTATGAGCAAATGGAAGAATGCGTTGAATTGGATTTTGGGTTCATAAAGTTTTTCACTCATAGGCCTGAAATCTGTGAAAGAGATCTTGGTTAAGAAGATATAGGGGCTTAAGTAATTAATTTTTCTTTATTATATACTATATATGTATTTATTGTAAGAATATGTGTGAATGTACATGAGTGTGCATGAGCATGTTTGTGTGTGTGTTTGGTGTGAAGGGCTGGAGGCCTCTGTTCCCCATCAGCCGTCAGTATTGGGCCGTGTTGGTCAGAATCTGCATTTTAACAAGCTCCCACCCAGTTCTTTGACATGTGAGTTCATACCCTCCTATGATAGAGTTTTCATCCACCCTCCTTTCCTCTCTCCCTTTTTATCCTGCTCTGATGAAAGCATATCAGATTTATTGACTCCCTTGCCTTGGCATTAGTGACCTCTGGAGATTTAAAAGCCCTAATCTCAGAGACATGGAAAGGCCCAAGGTCTCTGGTGAGCTCTAAATAGCTCATCAGCTGTGTCTGCAGACAGCCTAGCCCAGAAAGGAAAGAAAAATAAACTTCACCGAGCGAGAGGATGCTGGGAACACTGCTGGAAGTCCTTGGGGGACCAGTGAAGACCGGGAAGCCAAGCTAATGGGAGTAAGAGGCAGATGGGAACTGAGCCTTCAGGCGCTGGGCCACTCTCTGTCATTGTTGGCCACTGCCGCCTGTCCTTCCACTGAGATGACTAAAGGTGCTTGATTCGGAACTGTAGTTAGTTAGTTATTTTTGGCCACGCTGTGCCGCTTGAGGATCTTAGTTCCCCAACCAGGGACTGAACCTGGGGCCCCAGCAGTGAAAACACCGATTCCTAACCACTGACCACCAGGGAATTCCCTTCAACCTGCAGTGATGTGGCAATGTCACCCTGTCAGCGTGACGCTGATCCAAATGTCTTTATGGTCTCCATTCAGGTCTCCCACCCAATAACTTCTACTTAAAATCTAGCTGTAGGCTCATTACAATTGCTGGGGAAGAGATAGGAGTAAGAAAAGGAATATGAGTAGTTTGTTTACTCATATAGTAATAACTGAGACCCGGTTCCTGCACAGAAGGAGCTTGCAGGGCTCTCTTCTGAGTAGATGGTATGTAAGGAATAGGGTTGAGACCATGGACAAGAGCTACCCTGCATTCCCAAAGCCACACATTGAAAAGTCATTATCGAGATGAAGTACACATTTATTTATATGTTAATTTATTAATTCTGCACTGATTAAAATTATGCATTATTGTACTTTTTTTGTTTTAGGGTTTTGTTTTTGTTTTTTTGGCTGTGCCACGTGGCTTGTGGGATCTTAGTTCCCTGACCAAGGATTGAACTCAGGTTTCTGGCAGTGGAAGCACAGAGTCTTAACCACTAGACCAGCAGGGAATTCCCTATTGAATGTTTGTTTATTCAGATCCGTTTTATCTCATTGGTCTTTATTGGAGGCAGTTTTTGTTGGAGGCAGTATTTGTTCCATAAACATGAATGCCAGGCTGTGAGCTGGGTTGTAGATAAAAAGATAAAAAAGTCATGGCCCTTGACATTGAGGACTGGCATCTGGTGGGAGACAGAGGTGACAGTTCCAGTGTAGTGTGATGGACCCCATAGTGGTGGTGAGCGAAGCTAGTGGAAAGTTACCTAAATCCACCAGGGGATAGTAGGGGAAGACTTCACATGTTTGATCTGTATTTTGAAGGAGTTTGCAGACCAATGAAGTTGGGGAAAGGGAAGTCGCTCAGGCTGAGGGAACAGCGTCAGCAAAGGCAATTGAGAATAAGAGGACTTGGCACATTTAGACATACTAGTCATTTGGTAATGTTGACACAAGATATTCAGGATGATAGCTGAAGCCAGCCATGGTCTTCAGGTCAAATCCAGGCTGCACTTGTTTGTTTGTTTAGAGCAGTGCTTGGTTCACAGCAACACTGAGCAGCAAGTAGAGATTTCCCACCTACCACATATACACAGCCTCCCGCAGCGGGGAGCATGCCGTCAGCATCCCACAATAGAGTGGTTTGTGTTGCTACAATCATTGAACCTACATTGACAAATCATCATCCCAAATGATAATGAGAGACTTTATCTCCCAGTGTCCATAGTTTATATTAGAGTTCACTTTTGGTATTGTGTACTTTATGATTTTGACACATGTATAGTGACATGTATCCACCACTATCAGATCAGATCAGATCAGTCGCTCAGTCGTGTCCGACTCTTTGCAACCCCGTGAATCGCAGCACGCCAGGCCTCCCTGTCCATCACCAACTCCCGGAGTTCACTCAGACTCACGTCCATCGAGTCAGTGATGTCATCCAGCCATCT
>NW_011494869.1:5114459-5127516 GCF_000754665.1 Bison bison bison | reverse complement strand
CCAGCCATCTCATCCTCTGTCGTCCCCTTCTCCTCTTGCCCCCAATCCCTCCCAGCATCAGAGTCTTTTCCAATGAGTCAACTCTTCGCATGAGGTGGCCAAAGTACTGGAGTTTCAGCTTTAGCATCATTCCTTCCAAAGAAATCCCAGGGCTGACCTCCTTCAGAATGGACTGGTTGGATCTCCTTGCAGTCCAAGGGACTCTCAAGAGTCTTCTCCAATACCACAGTTCAAAAGCATCAATTCTTCGGCGCTCAGCCTTCTTCACAGTCCAATTCTCACATCCATACATGACCACAGGAAAAAACCATAGCCTTGACTAGATGAACCTTTGTTGGCAAGGTAATGTCTCTCCTTTTGAATATGCTATAGCATTATACAAAATAGTTTCAGTGCTCTAAAGATCTCCTGTATTCTGTCTGTTTATCCCTCTCTCCCTGTTAACCATTGATCTTTTTACTGCCTATATAGTTTTGCCTTTTCTAGAATGTCATCTAACTGGAATCATAAAATTTGTAGCTCAGATTGTAGCCCTTCACTTAGTAATATGCATCTGAGGTTCCTCTGTGTCTCTTCATGGTTTGATAGTTCATTTGTTTTTTAGAACTAAATAATATTTCTGGTCCCATCACTTCATGGCAAATAGATGGGGAAACAATGGAAACAGTGACAAACTTTTTTTGGGGGCTCCAAAATCACTGCAGATGGTGACTGCTGCCATGAAATTAAAAGATGCTTGCTCCTTGGAAAAAATTTATGAACAACCTAGATAGCATATTAAAAAGCAGAGATATTACTTTGCCAGCAAATGTCCATCTAGTCAGAGCTTTGATTTTTCCAGTAGTCATGTATGGATGTGAGAGTTGGACTATAAAGAAAGCTGAGTGCCGAAGAACTGATGCTTTTGAACTGTGGTGTTGGAGAAAGCTCTTGAGCGTCCCTTGAACTCTTGCAAGGAGATCGAACCAGTCCATCCTAAAGGAAATCAGTCCTGAATATTCATTGGAAGGACTGATGCTGAAGCTGAAGCTGCAATACTTTAGCTACCTGATGTGAAGAACTGACTCATTTGAAAAGACCCTGATGCTGGGCAAAGATTGAAGGCGGGAGGAAAAGGGGACGGCAGAGGATGAGATGGTTGGATGGTATCACCGACTCAATGGACATGAGTTTGAGTAAACTCCAGGAGTTGGTGATGGACAGGGATGCCTGGAATGCTGCATGCAGTCCACGGGATTGCAAAGAGTTGGACACAAGTGAGCGACTGAACTGAATTGACTGAAATAATACTTCATAATCTGGACATACCACAGTTTATTTATCCATTCACCTACTGAGGGACATCTTGGTTGCTTCTGAGTTTTGACAATTTTGAACAAAGCTACTGTAAACAGCCCTGTGCAAATTTTTATGTGGACATGTTTTCAACTCCTTTGGAAAAATACAAAGGAGAGCAATTGCTAGGTTGTATGGTAAGAGCTCCTTGGAAGGAAAGTTATGACCAACCTAGATAGCATATTCAAAAGCAGAGACATTACTTTGCCAACAAAGGTTCATCAGGTCAAGGCTATGGTTTTTCCTGTGGTCATGTATGGATGTGAGAGTTGGACTGTGAAGAAGGCTGAGCACCGAAGAATTGATGCTTTTGAACTGTGGTGTTGGAGAAGACTCTTGAGAGTCCCTTGGACTGCAAGGAGACCCAACCAGTCCATTCTGAAGGAGGTCAGCCCTGGGATTTCTTTGGAAGGAATGATGCTAAAGCTGAAACTCCAGTACTTTGGCCACCTCATGCGAAGAGTTGACTCATTGGAAAAGACTCTGATGCTGGGAGGGATTGGGGGCAAGAGGAGAAGGGGACGACAGAGGATGAGATGGCTGGATGGCATCACTGACTCGATGGACGTGAGTCTGAGTGAACTCCGGGAGTTGGTGATGGACAGGGAGGCCTGGCGTGCTGCGATTCACGGGGTTGCAAAGAGTCGGACACGACTGAGCGACTGAACTGATCTGATCTGATCTGATGGTAAGAGCAAAAGAGTACTTTTAGTTTTGTAACAAATTGCCAAATTGTCTTCCAAAATGGCTATACCATTTTATATCCCCACCAGCAACGGATGAGAGTTCCTGTTGCTCCACATCCTCACCAGCATTTGGTGTTGTCAGTATTCTAGATTTTGGCCTTTCTAATAGGCATGTCGTGGTGTCTCGTTTGCATTTCCCTAATGACATATAATGTAGAGCACCTTTTCATATACTCATTTGCCATGCATATATCTTTTTTGGTGAGGTGTCTGTTCAGGCCTTCTGCCCATTTTTTAAATCAGGTTTTTCCTTTTCTTGTTGTTGAGTCTTAAGTGTTCTTTGTATATTTTGGAAAACAGTCTTTTATCAAGATATGTTTTTACAAATATTTTCTTCCAGTCTGAGTTTGTCTTATCCTCTTGACCACTTCTTTTTGTAAATAAAATTTTTTTTGAATACAGCACATACTCATTCATTTGGGCTTCCCAGGTGACACTAGTGGTAAAGAACCCGCCTGCTAGTGCAGGAAACACAGGTTCGGTCCCTGGGTTGGAAAGATCCCCTGGAGAAGGAAATAGCAACCCACTCCAGTATTCCTGCCTGGGAAATCCTATGGACAGAGGAGCCTGGCGGGCTACAGTCTGTGGGGTTGCAAAAGAGCTGGACATGACTTAGCAAGTAAAACAACAAACTGCTTCCAGAACCTCGCTGCCTTGTTGTCGGAGAGTCTACTAGCCCCTGGAATGAAGGGGTAGGAGAAGGGACACAGGAGAAGGCAGAAGAAGGTAGGAATGTCTTGACACAGTGGAGGCCAAGGCTAGGCTCAGGGACCTAGAGATTCCTAGATTGAGGTCCCTAGGACCTAGGGATCAAGAGCATTGATGTGGGAACTGGAGAGGGAGGAGTGGAGGACTAGCTGCAGGTGGTGGCTCCCCTGCAGCATGCAGACACTTAGTTGCAGCACGTGGGATCCAGCTCCTGGATCAGGGATCGAATCTGTGGCCCTTGCGTTTGGAGTGTGGAGTCTTAGTGACTGGACCACCAGGGAAGTCTGAAGCTGTCACTTTAAAATGACTTCCCCCATAATGGTCATGATTAGTGCTTAGTAGGCTCTGTGGAACAGTGGTACTGAGTGACTCAGGCAGAGTCGTTCCTCTCAAAGTGTATCCATAGGAGGAGAACGCAAGCCAAACCTAGGAGATGCAGAGGACCACAAGGTGTATTCCGGACACTGAACAATGGTACCAGTATAAGGGTCTCCATGATTTAGGGGGCAGGGGTGACATTTCTACTTTAACGAGACCTGTATCTGGATTCTAGGACTTCTCAGTCCTAGAAAATTGTAATTGAAAGGGCAAGAGTTGGGACTTCTCTGGTAGTCCTATGGCTAAGAGTCCACACTCCCAATGCAGTAGTCTGATCAGGGAACTAGAACCTGCATTCTGCAACTAAGACGTGGAGTACCCAGAAAAATAAATAATTAAAAAAAAAAGAAAAAGACAACGAAAGGGAAAATGTTTAGAGAGAAGTCAGTTAAAGAGTATGGATCTCAGAGAAAAGACTTGAGTCACAGGAACTAGCACAGTTTGGGTATGTGATGATCAAAGATCGGAACAGAACTGTCTGGAAATGCTTTGGACAGATGTGGATGGCGGGGAAAAGGACTGCTTAAGCCATGGTGTTTGTGGCTGTGGTTTGGTGTGATGAGGTTAGATGTTTCCTTTAGGAGTCTGTTGGCCCTGCTTGGCTCCTTTCGAAAGCGCCAAGGTCTGTGGAAGTGGAGATTTAGGGTTTGGTTTAGCGACTGTCTTTATGATGGCATACTCAATAACCTAAATAGAATGACTCTTTTTATACACTGGAACAATTCTATATTTAGGTTTTTCGCTTTGCATTAGGTAAAAATAGTCACAGAACTAAAGCACAGAACACATCACAGGATTTCTTGAAGTTGTTATGTACCCATACCTATTGAAAATATAGCAAATATACTAGTCTCAATATTCTGAGTCTCCCATCCTTATTCCTATTTATGTATTAGTTCACTTCATTCTGGCACCCGCCTCCTACCATTCTGCCAAGATTACAGCTGCAAAGGCCCAGCTGACCTTGTCTGCAGGTTTGATCTTGTGGACTCTTTACATAGCAACAGGATACAGTATGAAATAATGCAGATGAGAGAGGTATGGTTAAGAAGGCGACCTGTAAACAAAGCCTTGAAGAAGGTGAGGGATTTCTCCATGAGGCTCTCTCGTCAGGGACTTTGGGCAGAGGAGTGGCTCTTGCCAAGGAACCCAGCTGGGAGTGGGCCTTTGGAGTTGAAGGAGGCCAGTCTGGCTGGAGTGGAGGGAATGATGGGAAAATAGGAGGAGGCGACGGCATTTAATAGGTGGGGCCAGGTTGTATCCAAGAATTTCTGCCTTGTGTATTTAAAGGTTTTATTCTTGGACCCACTATACAAGTTTGAAATATGTCTTTTGGGTGAATTGAAATTTTTATCTTGTGATCCTCTCTTTTTCTAGCACCTTTAAAATTTTATTTGTTCTGGGCAATAAAAAGGAATAGCATTAAACAACATGGATGACTCTCAAAAGAATTATGCTAAATGCAAGAAGCCAGATATACAAAAGACTTCCTTGGCAGTCCAGTGGTTAGGAGTCCACGCTCTCACTACCTGGAAGGTGAAAGTGAAAGTCTCTCAGTCGTGTCTGACTCTTTGCGACCCCATGGACTATACAGTCCACGGAATTCTCCAGCCCAGAATACTGGAGTGGACAGCCTTTCCCTTCTCCAGGGGATCTTCCTGACCCAGGAATTAACTGGGGCCTCCTGCACTGTAGGTGGATTCTTTACCAACTGAGCCACCAGGGAAGCCTCACTGTCTGGGACCAGGTTCAATTCCTGGTCGGGGAACTAAGATCCTGCAAGCCAGGTGGTGGGGTCAAAAGTAAATAAATAAGTAAAATAAAATGGTTAAGATGGTAAATTTAAAAAAGCCAGACACAAAAGGCTACATTCTATGTGATTCCATTTATATAACATTCTGGAAGAGGCAAAATGATTGGGACAGAAATCCTGTTAGCAATTGTTGGGAATTAAGGGGAGGGATTGACTACCAAGGGCACCAAGAAATTTTGGGGGGCAGTGTAAGTGTTTTATATCTTGATCATGATGATGATAACACGATTGTATATGCTGGTAAAACTCATTTAACTGTACCCTTGAAAGGGAGTGAATTTTACTATATGTAAATTATGCCTGAATTTTAAAAATCATTTAAAAAGTTTATTTAGTTTTGTATTAGCATAACTTCCCCAGCTTCCTTTTGTTTTGTATTTTCTTGCCATATTTTCTGCATCCATTTAGTTTCCACATTTTTGGTGCTTATATATTAGATGGTGTTGCTCAAAACATCATTGAACTGGGTTTTTAACAAACAGTACAAGGAGGGTGGCAAGTTGGAAGAACTAGATGAAGGGGGACTAAGGGATGCAGACTTCTGGTTATAGAATAAACAAGTCATGAGAATGTAATGTACAGTGTGGAGAATATGGGCAATAATTTTGTGATCACTTTGGTGGCAGATGATTCCTAGACTTTATATACATCAGTTCAGAATGTATAGAAATGTCGGATGACTATGTTGTATACCTGAAGCTAATACAGTTTGTATGTCAGCAATACTTCAATTAAAAAAAAAAGATTGAAAAACAAACCCAAACCAATATAATACCTTGTATCTTTAAACTGTCATGGTTGGTCCGTTTGTTTCTTGTGATTCGTGATATCTTTTCATCCTCTTGCCTTTTAAGTGCTGTCTGTTCTGCTTTCTTTGTCTCTCTTTGCTAAGCCAACCAGCCACTTTAAGCCTGTGTTTGGCCTGCCTTTTCTTTGTCTTTATGAGTTGAAGGTATCTTTGGCTCACGGATTATTTGATAATGGAGTGTGAAATTCTGCACCTAACAGCGTAGAGAGAACAAGAATTTCTTCCCCGGCTCCCTGTCTGAAGATTTTCTGTTTGGACTGGGACTTCTCTTGGACTTTCATGGCACATCTATGTGTCAGGTCTATTTTGTGTGCTCATAAATGGCCTTTGAAGGTACAACTTTGAAATAAGAAATTGACAACAATTTTTAACTTGAGATTCGTGGAAGTCTAGAGTAGGAGATGGTGTGAATCACTGCTGTTTGGTGAAGGAGAAGGGGAGATGAGGATATGGTTGGTTTTGTTCTTTCTGTTTAAAATTTTTCCCTTCAAAAAAGGTAAGCAAAACCTTTATTTGAAATCACACCCTACACTTTTGCTTTACATGTAGAGAAGAATGATGAAATGGGGACTCCTGAGGAGTTGGTTTTTTTTCTCTCCCATCTACAGCACTCTTGTTTTGAAGGTTGGGAGGGGTACAGGGGGAGTTCTCAGCCAAACTCATCTGGGCCTTAGGCATCTTTGTGTCCCCACCAGGCCCCGAATAGTGCTCTGCTGCACGTAGCAGCAGCTCAGTGAATCCTTGTTGAGTTGAAAGAATCTTGTGTTCCTGCTTCTCACTTGCCAGGACTTCAGGGTGGGTCTTGCTACCAGTTTACATTCCTTGGCACCTCGACTCCCTGAGAAGTGATGGTTTCAGGGGCACAGGGTACAGGGGAGACTTTTTATCAGGACAGCCTTGTATTTCTAAAGCTTAGCGAGACCGCCAAGAGCGTGGTGGTTCCCCCTGGGTTTTTTTTTTGGCTGCAGCGTGCAGGATCCTAGTTCTCTGACCAGTGCTCCAACCCACGCACCCTGCAGTAGAAGCATGGAGTCCTAACCACCGGACCACCAGGGAAATCTCTGCTCCTCCTGTTTTACTTATTCTTCATGATTGATACTTCCACTTTGAACCTTTTTTCTTGGATTGTTCAAGTCCTTACAACTTCCATGGTTAGCATTGGAATCTGAGATAAGCTGACACATAAATATGTCTTATTTGGAAAAAGCGTGTGTAGTAACATCCATGTTCCTGAACTCTACCAGGAGAGAGTGTTACTTACTCACCCTCTGAGAACAGTGATGTCCCACGTATAGATAACTATTCACATCCCCAACTGATGGTTGGAATGTCAGGAGTGTGTGTCTCACGAAGGCTATTTGGATCACAGAAATGGCACCCCTGTGAGATGAGCACTGATTCCACAGGGCATTGCCATCTCTCTATAAAGCCCTCCAACTTGAGTGAGGCCACATGCTCAGCAGAAATTCAGGCTGTGTAATATGTCATCACATTCCCTGGTTTTATGCATTGAGGTGGGGTGTTTTTGGGAGGAGGGGCATTTTAGAAAATATTCCTGCCACACAAGGTATCTCTCTTAATTCCCATGTTCAGTCACTTGCCTAGTCGTTACCTGTTGGAGAGTGCTTGAAAATTATAGCTAGAACAACAACAACAAAACCATGATAAATAAAATTTGGTTGGATGTGGAGATTGTCTTGCAATTTTAGTATATGTGGCACAAAAAAAAGTATAATGAAATGATTTTTATTTGTAGACCTTGGTTTGTAGACTAGAGAATGTTCTTACATGATGTTGCGGGCTAACCTTTTTGGAAGACACTAGCTCTGACACTTCTCAATACCTCCTACCTTGTGGATTCCATCTCTTGGCATAGATACCATTCTTTAAAGAGGTGGTTGGAGACAGGGAGGTGAGGAGTGATGGATTGCTAGGAACATGGGAAATATTAGAGGTTACAGGCCCAAGAGTGCTTTTGTACTTGAGAGCTTGCGTCTTTTATTCATTCAGCAAATGTTTCTTTGTGCCTACTGTGGGGCCAAGCATATGCTAGGTTCTGGTTATACAAAGTTACACCTAAACAGACATGGCTTCCGCCTTCATGGGCCTTGTTGAAGTTAGACATTAAACAGATAAACAAACATAAATTACAAATAGAAAGGGTGAGTCCCTTCAGCTGTTCACCTGAAACTATCACAACATTGTTAGTTGGTTATACCCCAATACAAAATAAAAAGTTAAAAAAAAAAGGCCATTAAGGAAAAGGATAGAATGCTATGCCAGAGAAGTCAGGGAGTTTAGTGCAGCCTGGGAGGTAAGGGACATTTAGACCAGGATTTGAATGAGGAGCCAGCTGGGCGAAGAGTCCAGAGAAGAGGATGCCAGCGAGTCGATCAGCAAAAGCTCCAACTTTTCCTTGGGAGGAGTTTAGAGGGAGGTTTGGAGGAACGTCTGATGAGCATATTCTTTTAGGAGCGTGCCTCCTTCCTGCTGAATCCCTGCCTTTGTGATTTGTTGCGTCAGAACACTTAGAAATAACAGCCTGGGCGCTGTCATTCTGGTACCGTGTGGTCCTTTCAGGTCCGTGGCTGTAGCTCAGGGATGCTCTGGGATGGGCCAGGTTCAAGCAAGAGGAGATGCCAGGGGGAAGAAGGTGGAAGAGCCTTTTCTGGCCCACCTACAGCAGAAGTTGGAGCCCCGTGTTCAGGGCCGGCCCCCTGCAGCTTCCTGCTGTGTATCAGTGGAGGTTGACAGTCTCCTGAGCTGCTGGAGCGTCCTGTGCCCTTGTGCCATCTCAGGACATGGGACAAATAAGTGAGGGGCTTCTGTATTCAGGGAACCCCAGGTCATTCCCTGCTGCTGCTCCGAGTTGGGGTGGGATGGAATGAGACACTGACCGCTTCTGCTAGAAGCCCAGCCAGCATACAACCTGGGATGAGAGGAGTCAAAATGTAGTATATAGTCTCTCTTAAAGTGAATTTTTCAGTCTCAGAAAGCTGCCACCGTTGAGAATGTTTCTCTGTTCTCCAGATTGGGTATAAGTAAATCACTTGTCTTTCTGTCATGTAGAATGGGCTTGGCAGTTGTTTTATTTTTACCTTTCCTGTCATTTCTGAGGCTGGCAGCCAGAGGTAGGGTGTGGAATGGAGCCGTAAATTACCCTCAGAATGATTCCAGTGGTCCCATTTTTAACTCTTAATTGCGCCTTTCCCTTTTCACCACCCCCTTTTACCCCCCTCCCATTCCCCTTCTCCTTGTCCACATTTGAATGAACAGGAAGAATTGAGGAGGCTGCATGTAGGTGGGAGCAGGTTTGCTTAGTGACGCCTCTCTGAATGATGGAAACCATTTCTTTTCCCATCACTGCTTCCCATTTTTCCCTCCATGATTCTATTTTAAGTGACTGTTTTTTTTTTTTTTTTTCCTGATTCTTTTACTGGAAACCGGCCCAGCCTCACTCATTTTGTTTCCATGCTGCTATTAAAAGACAATGCCCAGTTAAGAGGACTTGGAAGAGGGGCAGGACAGCCACCCTCTTGCTTCTAGTCATCTAGGCAAAAATCAATTCCCTGGATTGGGATGTGAGAACAGTTTTAAGTTATTTAGGCAATTTTAACTTCTGTGTCTGTTTTTTTTTCCTTTAATAAATTTAAAGGGAGGAAAAACCCCACTATCAGTGGTTCTGCCCAGAAACTTCTCTTTTGCCCAGCTAATGGGCTTGAATTCTGAGGTCAAAGAACTTCCCTTTAGTATTCTGGGCCTCTTTTACCAAGATAGAAAAATATGCTTGGCACCCAGTATCCGGTCAGCCACGAATTCTTGACATTTGCAAGAGATGTGTCCTCGGGCACTGAAGAATCCCCATATTTATTAATACAGAGTGTTTGTAGAGCTCTGAATATTGCCTTACAGAGAAGGCAGTGGCACCCCACTCCAGTACTCTTGCCTGGAAAATCCCATGGACAGAGGAGCCTGGTGGGCTGCAGTCCGTGGGGTTGCTAAGAGTTGGACACGACTGAGGGACTTCACTTTCACCTTTCACTTTCATGCATTGGAGAAGGAAATGGCAACCCACTCCAGTGTTCTTGCCTGGAGAATCCCAGGGATGGGGGAGCCTGGTGGGCTGCTGTCTATGGGGTCGCACAGAGTCGGACACGACTGAAGTGACTTAGCAGCAGCAGAGTATTGCCTGAATCATATTCCCTTCAATGTTCTTGTTGTCTGGGTGTTTTTTGGGGGGGCAGATCCCCTAGAAGGAAATGACATGACAACTCACTCCAGTATTCTTGCACAGAAAATCTCATGGACAGAGGAGCCTGGTGGGAACACAAAGAGTCGAACGTGACTGAGTGACTAACACACACATATCCTCATACCATACCTAAGTTTTCTTTTAAAACTTTTCGATTACTTTAAAATTTTTTCTCATGTGATTAGTTGTTTTTGCAGTGACTGAAACACACAGATTGCTTTTTAAAATGAAAATAGGTCTGTGACAGTATAATCTGCATACAGTAACATAAACCCTATGCAGTGTACAGTTCTGTGGGTTTTGATGGAAGTATAGAGTCTGGTGTGTCCTCAGTCACTCAGCTGTGCCTGAGACTCTTCCTTACCCTGTCGACGGTAGCCCTCTAGGCTCCTCTCTCCATGGGATTTTCAGGCAAGAATACTGGTGTGGGTTGCCATTTCCTTCTCCAGGAGATCTTCCTCACCCAGGGATCGAAACCATGTCTCCTGCATCTCCTGCATTGGCAGGTGGATTCTTTACCACTGTGCCACCTGGAAGCCCATAGAGTCTGGTAACCACCACCAAAAATCAAGATACAGAATGTATCATTTCCCCCCAAAGTTCCCTCTTGCCCCTTTGCAGTCAGCCCCTACTTCTTTCTCCAGCTACTGGCAGATACTAATTGTTTCCTGTCTCTGCGGTTTTACTTTTTCTTAAATGTCATAAAAATGGAATGATATACTCTGTAGCCTCTTAGTCTGTCTCCTGCTTCGCATAATTCATTTGTGATTCATCTGTGTTGTTTCATCATCAGTAGTTCATTCCTTTTGTTTGCTGAGTAGTGTTTCACTGTGTGGATGTACCACATTTGGTCTGTTCATTCACGGATTTGGGTTGTTTATGGTTTTGAAAATTATGAATAGTCACCCAAAATAGTTTGCCCACAAGTTTTGTATAAACATGTTTTCTTTTCTCTTGTATAAATACCTAGGCGTAGGATTGCTGGTTGGTACACTAAGTGCATGTTTAACTTTATAAGAAACTGCCAAACTTTTTTGCAAAATGATAGAACCACATTGTATTCCCTTCAGCGGTGTTTGAGAGACCTGGGTGCTTTGTGTTCTTACTAACACTGTTTACTGTCAGGTTTTTGTTTGTTTTCTTTTTGTGTGTGTGTGTCAGGCTTTTTTGTTTTGTTTTTACTTTGTCTATTTGTATAGTTGTGTGATGGTATCTCACTGTGGTTTTAATTTACATTTTCCCAATGACTTGATGTTGAGTGTTTCTCAAGTGTTTATTTGCTGTTTGTAGATCTTCTCTTTTAAAACTTTTTGGTTAGTTTTATTGGTTTATTCTTTTTATTACTGAGTTTTGAAAGTTTTTTCTTATATATTCTCAATAGAAATCCTTTATCAGATACATGTTTTACAAATAGTTTTTCCCAGTTTAGGGATTGGCTTTTCATTTTTCTGATAGTGTTTTTGGAAGGGCGGAAGTTTTGAATTTTAATGATGTGCTTTTTAAATCCATTTCCTCGTAAGGGATATGATAGACTTACCAATCCCAAGTTCTGAGCCACCACCAAATTTTAAATTTTATTTTTTAATTTAGCAGAAACTTTTGTTTTTCTGTTTTGTGAGCTATTACTTCTTTTGACTCTTCATTTTGTTTTAACTTACATTACTGATAGTAAGGCTGCCTGTTTGTTCTTTTTTTAACAAATTTTTGTTTATACTCCATATAAACTATTGCATATGTGATGATGATTAACAAAGCTGCACTGGGTGATAAGTGCTAAGTTACCCGCCAGGCTCACTCACTAGCCAGTGACTCGCACACACCAGCTTCATAGGGAGTGATGCAAATTTGTGTCTGAGCAGAATTATCAGTCACTGCATTTCCCCTAACATGTAGGTCCTTGAGGTCAGGAATTCTTTGTATTTTGTTGCTAGCTCTAGAACACGGCCTAATAGGTCAGAAAATAATGACTGAATTCAAGTTACTGGCTTTCATGAAGGACAGTGCCGAACGTCTCACAGCATTTGAGGCTGTGGCTCTCAGGGTTAGCTGAGGACTGAGGCCGACACTGAATGTCAAAGCTTGAACGGCAAGGGACAGCCAAGAGCCCTCTCCTGCGGGCCTCACTTGCATCAGACGTTTTCTGGAACATGGGGAGATAATCCCAGGACCCAGACCTTGACTGGTATTCCTTAGGGAGGCCTTAGTTTCTGACCTGAGAGAGGAATAAGTTCACACCAGCATTCTGAGAAAGCACATACTCTAGTGAGGCTGAATCTCGGTAACTAGAGGACTCAAAACCATTTGTGGAGTTTTGCTGTTCTGCCACCTTTTAACTGCCCCAGGGTCTGCATAGCTGTTCCCTCCTGCCCCCAAAATGGCGGAGGGATCAGGCCAAGGTTGAAGTCATTGGCAGAGCCGAAGCCAGGCTGCCTGTGGTGGAGCCCAGCTCATCTCCACCCATCACCCCATTTGCGTCCTGGTACTATTTTGGCTTATGGTGTGTGGTTTCAGCATTTGGGCCAGCTTTTTAATCACGACACAGTCCCATCTTTTAAGGGTTGAGTGAGTCCTCCCATGAGTTTGAGCGGGCTCCGGGAGTTGGTGATGGACAGGGAAGTCTGGCGTGCTGAAGTCCATGTGGGCACAGAGTCAGACCTGACTGAGCAACTGAACTGAACTGAGTCCTCCCAAAGAAGCAGCTGCTGAAGAGAAAGATTTTCCTCAAATGTTGAGGCCTTCTCTTCTTTCTAAGAGTCTTATTTTAAAGATAATTCAAGAGGGGAAAGGTGGAAGCTCCAGATTTAAGGCAAGGGAAGAATCTGGGGGAAGTGTGTATGTATGTGTAAGGGTGTGTGTGTGTCTATGTGTATGCATGCATGTATGTATGGTGGGCGGGTAGTGGGGTGGCCGTGTGTGTGTGTGCGTGCGTGTGGTGGGCAGGTAGTGGGGTGGCCGTGTGTGTCTGTGTGTGTGTGTGTGTGTGTGTGTGGGTGTGTGTGTGTGTGTGTGTGTGTGTG